>NC_135824.1:32560716-32909951 GCF_964213995.1 Mustelus asterias
CACATTGACTATCTATTGTTATAAGAATAAAAGTTAACTGGTATTAATGTCAGAAGCAGTACAAACAATGAATAACTTGTATTAATGTCAACAGCAGTATAAACCTGAGGAGATTAGCCACAATGAAGGGTTATGTTTGTGATACATTCTAGGTACAAAAAACACTAACCCTTTCCCTTTTTCAGTACCTTGTTCTATTGTCACTGCTGTTACAGCTATTGCTGAACGGGGTTTAGTACTATGTGAGATGAGGGATGATGTACTGCTTCTACTTGATTCTGCATCTTTCCGGGAAATGGCTACACATGTGTGGTAATTCACACTTGGCCTACCTCAGCTGATCAATCACTGTATTGATCTGAATTAGAAATACTTTATTGTCCCGCCTACTGTCAAGGCTTGTGATTCACTTCACTTACTGCCATGCTGCAGGAGCTTCATGTGTACGGTTTGATTCACACTTGTTACTATTAAAAAATGTTTATTATTTCTGCTAATAAAACAGAAAATACTAGAAAGCTTGGGTCAGACAGTATCTATGAAGAGCAAAACAGAGTTAACATTTCAGGTCATCAACTTCTATATTTTTGCTTTGCAACTGCAGTAAGTTCTCTAGGTGTTTTTGTTACAATGAGGTTATAATGCTCGCTGTCAGCGACTGGCCACTATTATTGCTTTACTATGCACTGTTTACATCTCTGTAAATTGATCAAAATTCCAGGTCGAGCTCAGTTATTTATTTTGCCTCCAAACATATAGGTCTCAAAATTCCTACCTTCACTAATAGAATCATAGAATTGCTACAATGCAGAAGGAGGCGATTCGGCCCATCAAGTCTGCACCGACCACAAACCCACCCAGGCCCTAACCCCATAATCTCTATTTACCCTTGCTAGTCCTCCTGGCACTAAGGGGCAATTTATTGTGGCCAATCAACCTAACCTGCACATCTTTGGAGTGAGGGAGGGAACCGGAGCACCCGGAATAAATCCACGCAGACACGAGGAGAACGTGCAAATTCCACACAGACAGTCACCCGAGGCCGGAATTGAATCCAGGTCCCTGGCGCTGAGAGGCAGCAGTGCTAACCACTGTGCCGCCCCAATCTTAGACATTTGTTAGAAGTAGTGTGATTCATGTAGAAAGACCTTCTATTTATAGGGGGACTTGATCCTTCCTAGTCTTCCAAAGATGGTTTAACGAACAACAGCAAGCAGGGATCAAAAGTCCTGCATTGCTTTATGGGGCTTTATTAACATGAGGGGGAAGTGTACGATGCCAGTCAGTATTTCACACCAGTCAAACCTGGTGTTACCTTAAAATCTGTCTGTTTCCTAAGCTTACTGTGATTGTAGTCATAGAGAAATGTTTAGGAGCACCTCCTGTATCTACTGTGGTCAGTGAATTACCTAATACATAAAACGCAGGGGGAAAAAAAAAGTTGATTTAAAACAGAAGTTGAATTGTTATTTTGTTCAATTTCTGACGCACTGCTATATGGAAATCAATGCAAACGTTTTGTAGCACCTTCCTGGAATGGACTTCCCTGGAAAATATTGATTATTTTTATGCTTTATTTTGCACGGGCAATATTATTTTCACACTAGATATTATGAGCCTTTAATTTCAAGAGAGACCTCGCACCACTTATTTTTAAAGTGATTTGCGACTAGCTTTTTCTCAATTTTCTTAATGTGATTTCTGCCTATTTTACTTAACTATTTCTCCTGCATTATTCATTGGTTGTGTCTGAACTGCTGCATTTCTGGTATCATCAGGTTTCAAAATTGTTTCTTAAGACGTTGTACTATGGCACTAAAAGGTTGCATGTAATTTGTACATTTTGAAAGTCCCGGACCTTAATCCATATAATTGTGTGTCATTTACACTTTAATTGAACGAGACAGAAACTGCAGCCAGAGTAATCTCTCATTTTCAGTTCCGGACAGTAGAAGCAGATCTTGTCCTTTACTGTTTCCCCGGTGAATTTTTTTTTCTGTATCCTAAAATTATAATTGCAAATGATGTACTCAACATGGTTTGATCAAGTCATTATGTCGAAAATAAGACTTCTTAACATGCTTCTTCAAAACCATGTAAATGAGGTCAACCTGCAGGGGTCCTGATCACGTGATACCTCATTGGTAAACTGTCCCATTTTCTCCCGGTTCTCCCTATTTTTTTCACTCCAAGTGTCTGCTTCACAGCTGGTTTAACGCTGCTAAAAGGATCACCACTGCAGATACTTTGTGATTGATTTTTTTTGTTTAACTCTAGAAGGATCAAATCTTTCAAAAACAAAAATACCCTCATTTTGTTAGCACTTCATGAACACTGAGCATATACAGGTTTACTGCACGTTATTTAGTAAAGTATACATTTTAAGGCTCATCGCTCTTGCCGAAGCATATTGAACAGCGAGAGTTTTTTCTCCCAGCGCAGTTGGTATCTGACCACACACGGAGTATTAAGAGCAGTTCATATCTCGGTGAGACGGTGATGATGGGATAAGAATTGAATTATACCACATCATTCACTGGGCAAATCAGAACTCCATATCTGACTCCTTAAATGCATTTCCAGAGCAAAACTTGTAAGTGGTTGAATATTGGTGATGCTTTCAGTGTTGATGAACAGTCAAACAGGGCAACTGAACATTAAAGAAGGATCTTTATTGGAGCTATCTAACACTTTCAAGTTTAAGAACCTCACTTGGCACTAGTTGTAGAATCCACTTATGAGGTTAGGGCACTTGGTATGAATAAGACCACAGGCAACAGAATTTTGGATGACCTTAAGTTTGGAGAGGGCAAAATTTGGGAGGCTGGCCAAGAGTGTATTGAGATAGTCAAGTCTAGTGGAAACAAAGGCATGGTTGAGGGTTTCAGCAACAGATGAGCCAAGGACTGCAAAGGAACTAAACTGGTTTGAAACTTGGTTTAAAAAAAAATGAAAGTTTCAATAGCACGAACAAATACATTTGAAAATTATTTCTTCAAGGATGTGCAGGTTAGGTAAATTGGCTATAGTAAATTGCCCCTTGGCATCCAAACATCTGTTGGTTAGGAGGATTAGCAGAGGAGAAGTGTGGGGTTACGGGGACAGAGCACAGGTAAGATACTCTTTCAGAGAGTCCGTGCAGTCCCGATGGGCTGAATTGCCTCATTCTCCCCGTAGGGATCCTAAGGAAGGCTTGAGCATTAAAAGATGGAATGCAACAATTATTGCAGTCAGAAGTTGATTTTAAGAACAATTGTTTACTGTTATTACTATTCTAGGAAAGCCTTCATAGTGTTTAATAAAATTCATCTGATAAATTTAAACTCAAAAGGTCACACTTTTGAAAAGTGAATGAGAGTAATCTCTCATTTTTTTTCTGTATCCTAAAATTATAATTGCAAATTATAGTGGGAATAGGGCAGGATCAGGTAGGATGCTTATTTTTCAGTAAACCTGTCTGATTTGGCTCTCCACTGAAGTGGAAAGTTACATCAGGCAGGGGGTGAAGTAAGTGTCTGAACAGAAAGTACCCCCTTCCACTGAGCAACTCAATCAGCTCAAAGGTTCTAGAATTATTTAGCTGCAGAGAACAGGAAAATTATGATTCATTTTTGCTGCCTTAAAATACCTGATGTGAATTACAAAGTTTGCATTTCATTTTTTTTTGTTTCTGCTTCTGGGAATTGCAGAATCGGGCCATTGATCCAAGAATTACTTTAAAAGTTTTTTTTTAAAGTTTATTTATTAGTGTCACAAGTAGGCTTACATTAACACTGCAATGAAGTTACTGTGCAAATCCCCGAGTCGCCACATTCCGACGCCTGTTTGGGTAACACTGAGGGAGAATTTAACGTGGCCAATGCACCCTAACCAGCTCGTCTTTCGGACAGTGGGAGGAAACCGGAGCGCTCGGAGGGAACCCACGCAGACACGGGGAGAATGTGTTGACTCCGCACAGACAGTGACCCAAGCCGGGAATCGAACCTGGGTCCCTGGTGCTGTGAGGCAGAAGCGCTAACCACTGTGCCACCCAAAGTGATTAGGATTTCTGTTGAAATTTATTGGGATTGTTAATCAAGGTGCGTAGCATTTCCAATTCGGCTGCGAACAGTATATAAATCAAACATTATATCAAATTTTTAAAAAACACTTGCATTTATATAGCAGTCTATTTTATGAGTATTGCTGAAAAAAGACACATGCTGTCAAAGCTTTTTATCTCGTATTCATTAGGACAGATTCACAAAAATACCAAATCTCAAAAGGAAAAGCTTGCTCCTTCATGCTGCTACTATGCAGTGGGAACACGTGGTATTCTCCACTAATAGGATGATGCCATCAAGCCAAGATGATATTCTGTCTCCCACACAAATGAGTAACACGGCATATGGATTTCAGTACTGGTGTGAGGCCAAATATGTAGGCTGCACGTCCCAACGGCTGGTGGATCATATCAAACAGCATGTCGCTGTGCTAGGAACTACACTGACAACCAAATTAAGGTGATCAATTGGGCTTTGTGTGACTCACTTGGAAGCTATATATATATATATTTACACTTAGGGCCTTGTCCTGTGCACACAGAATGTGTCCACACATTGTGCATTCTTCACTAGATAAAAGCTTGTGAGGACAGCCATTCCTTGGCTCATACCCCCCATCATAGCAAAGACTTGACCAATCAGTGTTGAGCTACTGGTTTGAATTTAAACAAAAGCTTGGTAGTTAACTGTTTCCTGGTGCATTCTCCACACCAATTCTACCAATTAGAATCCACTTGCCAACCAATCGGCACCCACTTTACATGCAGTATAAATTGTTGTTCCCTTTGAGATTTGGTATTTTTGTTAATCTATCCTGATGCGTGCAAGACGAAAAACTTCAACAGCATGAATCTTCTCTTCAGCAATACTCCAGTTCTGTATTACCAAGCAACTGTATTAACCCAATATATCCTCAGGGTGTTCCAAACTGTTTGTAAACTTAAATATCTTGCTACTAGCACATAGCCTCACACACACAAAATATTATGGAGGAGATTTTGAACTTGCTGTCAAGATTAAGATTGGCTTGGTGATTGACACTCACCCAACTTTACTTCCACAAATTTCATTACATAAACATGGTTGACCATGACATCTCCACCATGGTTTATCTGAAGCTAGTTCATGCATTCTCCTCTCCATGCCCCCACAGTCCCATTCATAGTCCCCTGCTGTTTCACATGTACATCTTTCCTTGACTAACATTATCCTTAAGACGCTAGGCTCCATCTTGTCTGATATCAAGTCAGAATGTTCTATTTTGATGAACTATATATTACTGCAGATGAGCAACAGCAAAAGTGGAGCCACCACGTTCAGCTCCTGATAGAACCTTTGCACCTTGGCCTGAAAATCAGCCTTCTTTCCCATTTTCCACATCCATTCTTGAACCCCGTTGTAACAGTTGAACTTTGATGATCAATCCCAGGAGGCAATGGCGTAGTGGTGTTGTCACCGGACTAATAATCCAGAGACCAGGGTAATGCTCTGAGGACCCGGGTTCGAATCCCGCTACAGCAGATGGTGACACTTGAGCGGGCGGCACGGTGGCATAGTGGTGAGCACTGCAGTCTCACAGTGCCAGGGACCCAGGTTCGATTCCTGGCTTGAGTCACTGTCTGTGCAGAGTTTGCACGTTCTCCCCGTGTCTGCGTGGGTTTCCTCCGGGTGCTCTGGCTTCCTCCCACAGTGCAAAGGTGTGCAGGTTAGGTGGGTTGGCCATTCTAAATTGCCCCTCAGTGTCAGGGGGACTAGCTGGGGTAAATGCAAGGGGTTATGGGGATAGGGCCTGGGTGAGATTGTGGTCATTGCAGACTCGATGGGCCGAATGGCCTCTTTCTGCACCGTTGGATTCTATGACTTTATGATGTATTTCCACCTCTGTGAAATATCACCCATCTCCATCCCTATCACGTGCTCCTGCTTCTAAAACCAACATCTTTGCCTTCTTTCTGAAAGCCTTGACTTTTTTAAGACTCCCGTCACTGATCTCCCAGGCTGTCTTCTGCACAAATTCCTTCATCTGGAACTCCTCCACCTTGCTCCGTCTCTGACAGGACAGTGCCCCCTCAGTACTGCACTGGAATGTCAGTTTAATTTTTGTGCACTCCAGCCCTGGAGCGGGTCTTGAACCTGGAACACTGTTTCAAAGGCGAGAGTTGGCACGCCTGACATTCCTGGTGGTTTTGTCACGTGACTTCCCTTATCCAACCATTCTGCTTCCAAACTCCAAGCAGTTGTAGTCCAATATCTTCTTCCCCTCAGTGCATCGCCTTCACACAACAACTGAGGGAAAAAAACAGACTCATATTTACCTCAGCAGTAATTTTCCCCATTCTCCAGTATTTTATTAATGATGAGCAAAACTGCTCGGAGAAAATAACAGTAAAACATTTTGTTGTTTAATACCCAGATGGCATGGTGGCACAGTGGTTAGCATTGCTACCTCACAGCGCCAGGGATCTGGGTTCGATTCCCGGCTTGGGTCACTGTCTGTGTGGAGTTTTCACATTCTCCCCGTGTCTGCGTGGGTTTCCTTCCACAGTCCGAAAGACATGCTGGTTAGGTGCATTGGCCATGCTAGGCGATGGCCTAGTGGTGTTATTGCTAGACCATTAATCCAGAAATTCAGCTAATGTTCTGTGGAACCTGGGTTTGAATCCTGCCATGTCAGGTAATGGAATTTGAATTCAATAATAAAAAAAAATTGGGATTAAAAATCAACCGATGACCATGAAAGCATCCTCGATTGTTGGAAAAACCTATCTGGTTCACGGATGTTCTTTAGAGAAGGAAATCTGCCATCCTTACTTGGTCTGGCCTACATGTGACTCCAGAGCCACAGCAATGTGATTGACTCTCAACTGCCCTCCAAAGGGAACTAGGATTGGTAAATAAATGCTGGCCAGCCAGAGATGCCCATGACCACGAGTGAACAAAAACAAAATTCTCTCTCCATGTACCCGAACAAGCGCCGGAGTGTGGTAACTAGGGGATTTTCACAGTAACTTCACTGCAGTGTTAATGTAAACCCACTCATGACACTAATAAATAAACTTTGTTCTTTCTACTCGTGACAGTAGGTCAGCACAGGTGCATTACTTGAGTTTAATATTTTTGTTAAAATTGTTTTTTAAGCCACACTCACTATGAAACTGCTATGCTGGACATTGGGTATCCACACTGGCTTTGTAAATGCATGTCTCAGAGACCTCGCACATATTAGTGGTGATGTGGACTTCAACTTAATCTGTGTATACTCTAAATTACTGATGTTAACAAGGCATGACATTCATATTTAGGGTTCATTCCCCAATCAACATTGTGTGATTTCAGGAAGGTATTAGATATACTCTTGAGGCTAAAGGGATCAAGGGATTTGGGGGGAAGGCAGGATCAGGATGTTGAATTTGATGATCCAAAGTGAATGGTGGAGCAAGCTCGAAGGGCTGAATGGCCTACTCCTACTTCTAGTTTCTATGACTCTATGTTTCAATGAGGAAAAAGCCCTATTCATGTTTCCCACAAGGGAACAAGGTGGGAGGGAGCCACAGATTGCATGCCCCCTCCAGTGATTATAGCCTAGATTTTATAATTATTTTAGCCCTGGTATAAACCCCTTCATTTTAAGAATTGCCATGCTTTTCTGATTGTTGTTATGTGTTCTTATGATGAGCTACTTTTTATATTTAAGCTGCTTTAGCAAACGTATGATTTAAATAATAAGTGGTACTAATTTCTCCCAAAAGCTTCCTCTCTCTGAAAGTTGTCTTAATTTCTGCACAAATCCATTTCCCAGACAGTGTTTGATGTAAGCTTACAGCTTATTATTTACAAGATTCCATCTCTTATAAAACCTTTTGATAGTTAACGTTTTACAGCCTTTCTAGATAGCTTGAGATCTTTGTTTCTAACATAGAACTCAAGTTTCTTTCCGTGATGGACTTTGTGTTCATCATTAGTGCTTTGCTCTCCTAATAGGATTCACTTTGCCAGATGGCATTCATGTTTAGAATTTAAATAACTATCTTTCACACCCCCGATGCATTGAATACAGTGAGACCAACGCTTCTACTTTCTCAGGAGACTAAGGAAATTTGGCATGTCTGCTACAACTCTCACAAACTTGTATAGATGCATCATAGAAAGCATTCTTTCTGGTTGTATCACAGCTTGGTATGGCTCCTGCACTGTCCAAGACTGCAAGAAACTACAAAGGGTCGTGAATGAAGCCCAGTCCATCACCCAAACCAGCCTCCTATCCATTGACACTGTCTACACTTCTTGCTGTCTTGAAAAAACAGCCAGCATAATCAACGACCCCACGCACCCCGGACATTCTCTCTTCCACCATCTTCTGTCAGGAAAAAGATACACAAGTCTGAGATCTCTTGCCAACCAACTCAAAAACAGCTTCTTCCCTGCTGTCATCAGACTTTCGAATGGACCTACCTTGCATTTCTCTACACCCTAGCTATGACTGTAACACTACATTCTCCACTCTCCCCTTTCCTTCTCTATGTACGTAATGCTTTGTCTGTATAGCGCGCAAGAAATAATACTTTTCACTGTATACTAATACATGTGACAAAACTCAAATCAAAAGATAGGGGATCTTCACAGTAACTTCATTACAGTATTAATATAAACCTACTTGTGACATTGATAAATAATTTTAATTTAATTTGTAATAATGGAGGAGATCCCTCAGTACGTAATGGAAGTGGCACAGTGGTTAGCACTGCTGCCTCACAGTGCCAGGGACCTGGGTTCGATTCCCAGCTTGGATCCCTGTTTATACGGAGTTTGCACATTCTTCCTGTGTCTGCGTGAGTTCCCTCCGGGTACTCGGGGTTTCCTCCCACGGTCTGAAAGACGTGCTTGTTAGTGCATTCGCCGTGCTAAATTCCCCCTCGGTGTACCCAAACAGTGTGGTGACTGGGGGATTTTCACAGTAACTTCATTGTGGTGTTAATGTAAGCCTACTTGTGACACTAATGAATAAACTTTACTTTAAACTTTAAGTTCGGAACCGTTAAAGAGCCTCCAAACTTCAGCCTTGTTGTGATATGGAAATGGAAGTGTGTGAAATTGCTGAACAAACGGTGTAAGAACGGTGCACACATATCATGCTGAAGAAATTTTAGCAAATTTTGGCATAACTTCTGCCTGTCCATAAGTTCCTGGGACCTGTGTACCATTCAAAGACATTTGTCAAAAAAGTTAAACGACTATTTATATTAGCGCCACCCACAACTAAAATAAATGGTGTGATCAGTTTTGTCGAAATGCTGCCACTGATGCTTGGAATTTATAGAAGATGCTGATATCTTTGCTATGTTTAGCGCAATCACAGAAGTTTTGGTTTACTATGCAAATTAGGAAATAACTGTGTTGCTCCCATTAATAGTTCAAATACACACACGGATTTTAGGTGTGTTGGGTGGGAGGACATATTTACTGGTTCCTATTTGCAAACTAACCCAAGTATGACTTTTTAAAAAAATATATGTAATTCAGACCATTAATTGTGAATGTAGTCATTAGTAAAAAAACTGTGATAATTTGCATTTATTCCAATTTAAGTAACAAGTAAGAAATAGCATTGGCATTGAAGAGCGCTTGAAATAGAGTAGCACAGTGGTTAACACTGCTGCCTCAGAGCGCTAGGGACCTGGGTTAGACTCTGGCCTTGGGTGGCTGTGTGGAGTTTTCTCCAGATGGTCAAAGAACAAAGAAAATTATAGCACAGGGACAGGCCCTTCGGCCCTCCAAGCCTGCTCTGACCATGCTGCCTGTCTGAACTAAAACACCCTACCCTTCTGGGCACCATATTCCTCCATTCCCATCCTATTCATATATGTTTAAGTTTAAAGTATATTTATTATTAGTCACAAGTAAGGCTTACATTAACACTGCAATGAGATTACTGTGAAATTTCCCTGGTCGCCGAAGTCCGTTGCCTGTTCGGGTCAATGCACCCAACCAGCACGTCTTTCAGAATGTGGGAGGAAACCGGAGCACCTGGAGGAAACCCACGCAGACACGGGGAGAACGTGCAAACTCCACACAGACAGTGACCCAAGCCGGGAATCGAACCCGGGTCCCTAGTGCTGTGAAGCAGCAGTGCTAACCACTGTGCTACCGTGTCCAGACACCTCTTAAAAGTCACTATTGTATCTGTTTCCACTACCTCCCCTGGCAGCGAGTTCCAGGCACCCATCACCCTCTGTGTAAAAAAAAAACTTGCCTCATACAAAAAAATCAAATATACTATAAATAATTCATTTCTGTAACATCTAGAAATCATCTTATCCTGCAAGTGCAGGTTAACCACCTCATTGATGTAGCATAAGGAAGATGGTTCTCTTAGGCTGAATATTGTAGCCGGCGAGTGTGGCCATCCAGCAGCTGTTTCCCATGTATACCAGGCTCTGCTGATTGGCTGTGACACCCTCCTGCTGCTGTACTCATGCTTAAACATCCCGAACAGACTCCGAGGGAAGAACATCACATGTAGATGTTTTCTCCTCGACATTCTTCAGGAGTATCTGCATCTCCTTTAAACCTTGCCCCTCGCACCTTAAACTTATGTCCCCTAGTAATTGACTCTTCCACCCTGGGAAAAAGCTTCTGACTATCCACTCTCCCCTTTCTCGCTCTCTCTCTTTCTTTCTCTCTCTCTCTCTCTTCCTCCTTCCTCCTCCTCCCCCACCCCCCACCCCATAACCTTGTAGAATTCTATCAGGTCGCTCTCAACCTCCATCATTCCAGTGAGAACAAACCAAGTTTCTTCAACCTCTTCTCATAGCTAATGTCCTTCTCATAATTAGTTCCCTTTACCAGGGAACATCCTGGTAAATCTTTTCTGTACCCTCTCCAAAACCTCCACGTCCTTTTGAATTGAACACTATATTCCAAGTGCGGCCTAAGTAAGGATCTATAAACCTGCAACATGACTTGCCAATTTTTAAACTCAATGCCCCGGCCAATGAAAGCAAGTATGCTGTATGCCGTCTTGACTACCTTTTCCACCTGTGTTGCCACTTTCAGTGACCTGTGTACCTGTACACCCAGATCCCTCTGCCTATCAATACTCTTAAGGATTCTGCTATTTACTGTATATATCCTATCTTTATTAGACCTTCCAAAATGCATTACCTCACATTTGTCCAGATTAAACTCCATCTGCCATCCCTCCGCCCAAGTCCAGCCAATCCAAATCCTGCTGTATCCTCTGACGGTTCTCATCACTATCCGCAAATCCACCAACCTTTGTGTCATCCTCAAATTTACTAATCAAACCTCTGGTTTCCTCCCACAGCCCAGAGCTATGTGCTGGTTAGGTGGATTGGCCATGGTAAATGCATGGGGTTACGGGGATAGGGCGGGGGGGAGGGCCTGGTTGGGAAGCTGATTCGGAGAGCCAGTGAGTTGAATAACCTCTTTCTGTATTGTAGCGATTCTATGGTTCTAACAACTGATGACTTAAAAACCTCTGGTTACCTAACTTTGCTTTATTGAGAAATGGGGTGCTGGGAAGAAGTCACTATTCCATCTCGACAGATATAAAAATGATTCTTAATTAAACAGTTCTCTAATTTGAATATGTACATGTTTCTGTCTACCCCGTTCAACCTCTAAACATTTAAACGTTCAAAGATGTGTGGGTTAGGTGGATTAGCCATGCTAAATTGCCCCTTAGTGTCAGGGGGACTAGCTAGGGTAAATGCATGGGGTTATGGGATAGGGCCTTGGTTGGATTGTGGTCGCTGTTGACTCGATGGGCTGAATGGCCTCCTTCTGCACTGTAGAATTCTATAATTTAATTTAAGCACTTGTGGACTTGATTCCATCTGGCCATAGTCATGCTCCGCCTGGCCACCTTGCTGTGTTCACTGTGGCAGTCAATATATTTTAATCATTTTGTCGATAAATACTGGCATGAGCAGTGCACTTGGCACAAGCGCATTTTCACAAAAATGAAACAATCTATATTTTAGGCATTCCCATAGTTTCCCAGTATCAATTGTTTCAGCGTGAACAATTTTTTCCCGTTACCTTTAGAACTGCCTCCCTCTATCCTTATGCACTCAACATACGCTGTATAAATGACCTACAAAAACCTGTTTTCATGGAGTAATTGAAGTGAATAGCATAGGTAAATGTAAGGAGAAGCTGAATGAACATGAGGAACAAAGGAATAGCCGGGTACAGTTTGTCAATTGGGTTTGGGCAAAGTAAGGTCAGAGAAGACGTGTGGAGCATGAACACTGGGATAGACTTGTTGGGTCCAGTGGTCTGTTTCTGTGCTGTGAATATGATCTTTTAAATATTAATACTTGACATTCTCAGGAGATGCAGTTGTTTTCTGATAGATATCTACAACAAAAATCTTCTCTCCTTTTAAAATAAATCAAGAGAGAACTTTAGCTCTGTAGAGCTAGCTTTTAGTTGCATGCACACAAAATGTAGAGCCTATTTTTAATCCCAGATCAACACTTGATACTAGGATGTAGAATAGGGAGACCAGGTTGTGCTATATTGATGACTTGTGCTGTGTCAAAGGTACTCGTGAGGGTGGCCAGTTTGTGATGTGGAGTAACCCATAGTGTGGGTTCAATTCCTGTACCTTCTGAAGTTATTCATGAAGACCCGCCTTCTCAACCTTGCCCCTCGCCTGAGGTGCGGTGACCCTCTGGTTAACTCACCACCGGTCAGCTCTCTCTCAAAAGGGGTGAGCAGCAGATGGTCATCTGGACAATGGAGACATCTACTTCACTTGGGAGAAAAATCAGCATCAACTAGGCAAGATCTGGGTCAGTTTGTTCAGACCCATTAAGTACTGTGCTCTGTAGAATGATAGTAGAGAACTTTGGTGCGGCACAGTGGTTAGCACTGCTGCCTCACAGCACCAGGGGCCCGGGCTTGATTCCTGGCTTGGGTCACTGTCTGTGTGGAGTTTGCACATTCTCCCCGTGTCTGCGTGGGTTTCCTCTGGGTGCTCCGATTTCCTCCCACAGTCCAAAGCCGTGCTGGTTAGATGCATTGGCCATGCTAAATTTTCCCTCCGTGTACCCGAAAAGGTGCCGGAGTGTGGCGATTAAGGAATTTTCACAGTAACTTCATTAACGCTGCAATGTAAGCCTACTTGTGACTAATAAATAAATAAACTTTATAAATAAACTTTCCTTCCATATTTCCTAAATAAGCATCAATTCATAGCTCACTAGAAACTGATGAGTTTCTTAATTATCAATAGCTTGACTTTGGTCAGTCAATATTGCATTTTAATTCACTTTTCATCAATACGTTTGAAAATACTTTTCTGGTCAGTATCAAATTAACAACAGAAATTCACTTTATAAGGACTCAGCAGTTCAGCTATTTGGTTTAGCAAAAGCTCACTCTATAATTTAATGAGGGGATAAAAATACACTAGCCTTCCCTTTCATAAGCAGGTAAGGGGGAAGCCTGGGTGAGGTAAGGGGATAGGGTGGGTGGTAAGGTGGGTAAGAGGGCATGGTGGGTGAGGTAAATGAATAAGGGAGGTAGGATGGGTGAAATGGATTGTTAAGTCGGAGGAGTCGCGGGGTTGGGGATGTCGAGAGGGAAATCGGAATTTGAGGTTGGATCATGCTGGGTTGGGGGATGGAGTCTGAGAGTCAGGTCAGGGCGGGGAGGGGGTGCGGTGATTGGTAGTATAGTTTTCCAGGAGTTAGACTAGAATTTTCTGCCTAACATTTTCAGGGTAGCAATCCACGCAGGACAGAACCATCTGAAGTCTCCAAATCTTAACTCTGAGTTGGAGACTTTTGTGGAGGGTCCTCGGGCACAGAGGATTGCCCACTGGAAATTCAAACTTCCTCGGCAATTCCATAGAGTCATGGCATTGGGAATTCTGAAAGATGCTGTCAGGTGTTTGGGGACTATTCACCTATTTGGAGATTGGAAGTTCTGGACCATTAGGTTTTGCTTAATGAGCATAATAATAATTCAAGGGTTTTGCTCTGAAGTTTTTTATATCTTTGCACTTGTGTTTAGGTGGCAATCACTCCTTCTAAGCACTAAAGGTCTTGCTTTTGTAAGATGCTGTCAAAGAAATTGCAGTGCATCTTCATAGTAACCATGCTGTGCCAATGGTGGAGGTGAATGTTTAATGTGGTAGATTGGGTGCTGATCAAATAGGCTGATTTGTCCTGGATTATGTCAAGTTGTTTGAACGTTGTTGGAGCTGCACTCATCCAGACAAGTAGAGTATTCCACCACATTGCTGATTTGTGCCTTGTAGATGATGGGCAGGCTTTGGGGAACCAAGAAATGAATTGCTCAGCTACAGAATTGCCAGCCCCTCGCTTTCTTTGTAGTAACAGTATTTATGGAGTAGATCCAGTTAAGTTTCTGGTCATTGGTGACACGGCCCTTCCTCTCCTCCATGACATTGATAGTGGGAGAATCAGCGATGATGATGTATTGAATGTCAACTTCTCTCTTGTTGGAGATGGTCATTGCCTGGCACTTGTTCAGCACATGGGAGTGTTATCAGGGTGGTGGAGGTCACAGAAATAGAGCAGAAATTTGAATACGAGGGTGTGAAACAATTGCTGAGGGATTCCTGGACCTGAATAAATATCAGTTAGTTCAAAAGTAACTGGCTATCATATACATTACAGAACATATTGCACCCTGATCAAGGAGCGTAATGGCATTTGTCTGAAATTCCCTCAATTAACTTAGCTGGATAGATGATGGAGGGGAGGTGAGGGGCTCGCTCGCTCTCATGCTCACTTTCGTGTGCGCTCTCACTCCAATGCTCCTGCTCTCCCATCCCTCGCGAGCTACCAGTCAATATTAGCATAGAGCCAGTGGAGCTGCTATCTGAGTAATCACTGCACTGGAGGAGCACACACTCCAGCAGCAATGTGCAGTGGCTCCGAGGGAAGATCCTGCAGAACAAGACCGGGGGCCACAGGGCAAAATCAAGGGCTAGAGGCTGCACCGTGCAGGGGGCAGGAAGGTGCCGAAGAAGGCCAAAGTTCTACTGGACTCATGTCCTTCATGGAACTGTCTGACACCATCTGCCGTCAAAGACACCGCCTCATGAAGGAGACTCTGGGGCACCATTGCCATGTCCTTATGGACTTGGTGCCAATGGCGCAGATGACACTCACTTCCTGTGGCCTTTATAGTAATGGAGACCCTCAATGTCTACACCACAGGGTCCTTCCAGGGAACCTCTGTGGGATTTCACAGACATCCGCCCATAAGTGCATCCACGGGATGACGAGTGCACTGTATGCACAGGCTCTGGACCACATCTGCTTTGACCTGGACCAGGCCTGGCAGCATGAGAGGCTTATGGGGTTTGGGATCCTAGCTGGTCTGCCAAAGGTGCAGGGGACCATTGACTGCACCCATGTCATTTTCCAAGTCCTGTGGCACCAAGGAGCTCCCTTCATCCTATCGTTGGCTCTATTCTCTCTCCACAGATGCTGTCAGACCTGCTGAGTTCCAGCATTTTTTGCTTTTGTAGTGTGAGAGATAAGTGTTGATATGGACACCAGGGATAACTTTCCAATCTTTTTTGAAATACTGCCATAAGGTGTAGACTCATCTGAAAAGCAGCACCTCTGATAGTGCAGTGCTGCACTGGAGTGTCCGATGGTGCCTTGAAGTTTGTGCTCAAGTCCTGGAATGGGCCTTGAACACAGTACCTCCTGATTCAGAAGCAAGAGTGTATCCAAATGAGCTGGCACCAATGATGTAAAGTAGTAACACTGCTAATAACAAAATGCCAAGTGACTTTGGAGCTTATCTTTTCAAGAACTAGCAGACAAAAGTGGAAACCTTTTTTCAGAAAGCTTTACACGGGTTTCATGGATAACTTAGGGTGGCATGGTGGCACAGTGGTTAGCACTGCTGCCTCACAGCGCCAGGGACCTGGGTTCGATTCTCGGCTTGGGTCACTGTCTGTGTGGAGTCTGCACATTCTCCTCGTGTTTGCGTGAGCTTCCTCCAGGTACTCCGGTTTCATCCCACAGTCCGAAAGAGGTGCTGGTTAGGTGCATTGGTCATGCTAAATTCCCCCTCAGGGGCCGGAGTGTGGCGACTAGGAGATTTTCACAATAACTTCATTGCAGTGTTAATGTAAGCCTACTTGTGACACTAATAAATAAACTTTAAACTTGCATTATATTCTTCTAAAAAATAACAGCAATTACTGGGATTTCTATAGCATCTTTAATGTACTAAAAACATTCCAGGCTGTTTCGCAGGAGTGTTGCGAAACAAAATTGGACATTGTAGTGTAGCAAGGTAAGGCTTGAACTCCAGTTCGTGAACTAACAACAGTTTATTAACAGAACAACTATACACATTATGGAACAAGGTCTTAAGCTCCCCTGGTCCAAAACTCCAACTGTTGGAACAGTGTCAGGCGAGTCTGAGTGAGTCCTCAACTTCGACCAATGGGTCACATGACCATCACATTTCAGAGCACCGCCCCTTGAAGAGCTATGATACCAAAGACATCGTGCTCTATAAGGAGACATTGGGGTAGATGACTAAAAGCATGGGCAAAGAAATAGGTTTTAAGGAGCATCCTGAAGGAGGTTGAGAGGTTTAGGGAGGAAATTCCAGAGTTTTGGGGTTATACGACTCTCGATAGTGGAATGCTTGAAAATGGGAATGTGCTGGAGCCCAGAATTGGAAGATCGCATTGCTGATGGACATATCACAGAAGAGATCAATTTCCAATTCAACAATTGAAATGTTACCATCTTTGCAGCATGTTTTTGTCATTATTAGTTTTTTAAATATAAGTTTGTGTTCCCTTCCTAGTCAGAACCCTATAGGTTGACCATCTGAGAGTATTTCATTGTGCTCTTCCTGTGTTATGTTCTGCCGTTGAGGACTGACAATCATCTGACCTGCCCTCCTGTTGAGAGAAGTTGTGTGCTAAGCTGCTAACCTGATAACATTAATCTTCTACCATTAGAACCATTTAGAATTTAGCTCCGTGTAAATGTAACCATTGGGAGAGATAGAAATCTTTCCAAATATAAAGCACCTGCATTATATTTCCATTTTCTATTCCTTATGCAGCAATAGGGAAATGGAAAGGTTGTACTTTTTTTAAAGTGGCCATTACCAAATGTACAATTATCAATCTGAATCCCAGTGAGTTGCAAGTTTTAGTAGCAGTGTGCATCTTAAGAGGGAAGCAATAGGTTTTAATCATGAATATTTAGGGATATTAAGTTATGTTGAAGACTAAAGTCTCAAATGTTGTCATCATGTCACCATATAACATGTATCAGTAATTTAAACCCACAAAAGTAGCAAAGGAAAAAATATACCACAGCATAAGTTAAGCATGTGATTGTCAATACTTTAGAACAATCGCACAACCTGTTGACCAGGAATGACACCCAAGAGTGACTTGATAAGCCCATGAAACTATCAGTCCAGTAAAGAACAGTTCACAATTCTGCTCATCCTATTCTAAGGAAAGGGGCGGCGTGGTGGCACAGTGGTTAGCTCTGCTGTCTCACAGCGTCAGAGACCACAGCTCGATTCTGGCCTTGGGTGACTCTCAATGTTTGCACATTCTCCCAGTGTCTGCGTGGGTTTTCTCTGAATACTTTGGTTTCCTCCCAAAGTCCAAAGATGCGCAGGTTGGGTGGATTAGCCATGCTAAATTGCCCCTTAGAGTCCAAGAAGTTTAGGTTAGGTGGATTAGCCATGACAGGTGGAGCAGAATAGATAGGGATGGTTTGGGGGGGGGAGATTAAATGATTAAATGATAAAAATGTCATTGAAAACAAGGCAAAGGAATTGGTCATGATATTATTAAAGGCATAAAGCATTGGTCCAGAATAGTGTTAATAGCAGAATAAGGGTCAACACTGTCTGAAAGTAAAATTGCAGGATGTGTCAGCACCAGAATAAAGGTCGACGCAGTCTGAAAACAAAATCATGAGAACAAGGTACAGATTGTCATTTGGGCGGTGGATTTCAAAATGAAGGACAGAGTTCATGGTCTGAAGTTGTTGAACTCAATGCCGAGTACAGAAGGCTGTAAAGTGCCGAATCGAAAGATGAGGTGCCGTTCCTCCAACTTGCATTGGGTTTAACTAGAACATTTGTAGCAGGACAAGGGCAGAAATGTCAGCATGAGAGCAAGATGGTGAATTGAAACAGCAAGCGATGGGAAGGTCGGGGTCATGCTTGTGGAATGAGCGAAGGCGTTGCGCAAAGCGGTCGCTCTGTCTGTATATGGTTTCTCCAATGGAGAGGAGACAGCATTGTGAACAGCAAATACATTAGACTCAGTTGAAAATGGACGAGTAAATCGCTGTTTCACGTGGGAGGAATGTTTGCGAGGTGATTGCACGGGAAGGTTCCCTGGGAAGGGGAGTGCGGTGTTAGGGGTGATAGAGGAGTGGGTTTCGAGCAGAGGACGGCCTCTTTGGAATACTGACAGGGTATGGGAGGGGAAGATGTGTTTGGTGGTGGCATCATGCCGGATTTGCTGAGAATGGTGGAAGATAATCCATTGAATTAAGAAGTTGGTTAAGGTGGAAAGTGAGGATATGGGACCTACCATGGTTCTGGGAGGGAATGGTAGTGTGAAAGGTGGGTCAGACACGATTGAGCGCCCTATCAACCACAATGGAGGGGTTCCTCAGTTGAGGAAAAAGCGAGACATATATATACCTTAAAATGCACTTGAGCTAGCAGCATTGAAGTCAATATTGACACTGCAGCATTCGTTGCCATGGTAATCATTCATTGGTGTATTTTTAATATTTCATAAAAATATTAATATAGATTTACTGTCAGATTGTGTGAAACTGCTGCAAATTTGGATGAGAGAAGTGTAAGAGCTTATTCTGGGTAAAACCTACCAGTTTGCAAGGTTTATCAGAAGCTTAACATCACCTTGTTGGAAAAGTGTTCTTTTCTTCTAAATGATGTTTTCCGACGAGCATTCTCTCAGTGGCATCGTTTTATTTGCCATATACTTGTTGCTTTCACTGTTGATCAAGCTGCCGCAGTTCCAAAACCATGTGGGAGATGGTTTGAATAACAAAGATCACTATATTTTTCATTGCTCTTTGCATACACTTGTTGCTGGCAAGGCTGCATTTGTTATCCTGAGGAGGTGGTGGTCATTACATAGCATTTACAGCACAGAGACTAGTTTGCACAATCAGCCCAACTACTCTGTGACCGTGATTTATGCTCCACACAATCATCTTTCCACAGCATCCGATCCTATCAGCATTTGCTTCTTCTTCCATTCTTCCCCAAGCATTCATTCAATTTCTCCTTTAAATGTAAATATATTGTTCACTGCAACTCCTCCTTGTGGTAGCCATGCTATGTTCTCACCACTCTGAGCAAAGGTATTGTTCCTCAGTTCTTTATTGGATTCATTAATGACTGTCTTAATTTTTTCACCCCTAGTTTTGGACACCCCCACGAGAGGAAACATCTCTCCTACTCTATCAAACCCATTCATAATTCTGAAGACCCCAACTAGCTCAGTGACCACCCATCTCTTGAGTAGTGGTTGTTGTGCAACTTGAGTAGTTTGCCAAGACTTTGAAGAACCAAAGAGACCTGACCAGATAAATGTGGCAAGTGCCCTTTCCTTTTGGACAATAATGAACCACTTGGGCTTTTCAACATACTGGAAGCTTTGCTGGCCATTTCCTTTTTGGTGTTGGCCTGCAACATGTTAGATTACTTTGGGGTGCAGTTTCACAACTCAACATTGTGCATCAGAATCTAGCATTTAAAAATTCTTGCCTTTGCTTTTGAATTTAACTAGCTCCAATGTTCAACATGGTACATGAATGATGTCCATTTTCACTGTGGAGTGACAAGCAATACAATTTTACAAGCGTTTTAGTTTGAAACATCATTGGAATCAACGGCCATATTCGCTTTTTGGAGGATGTAGAATATGACTTTGGCCAAAATTATTTGCAGCGAGTAATTATTGGCTAACCTTTCTGATAAATACATTTTGCGGTAAATGTTAAGATTTGAGCATTGCTGTAAAGATAAACAACGCTTAAAAAATTGGTTTGTGGATTCTATTAATATAAATAGCATGGGCTACTTTGATTGTATTTGAGGATCTATTCGATCACCGAAATCTTGCTCCCGTTTATGCCTGCGAGATCTTAAGGTCCTACCGACGATGCACTCTCGCCGTAGGTTCCCCGGCGGTTAGGGGTGAGTTCAATGGGAAACCCCGTTGACAATAGCGGATTCCATTGCCGGAAAACAAGCTACAGAGAGGGAGGAAAATCCCACCCAATGTCGTCTTCTGAAAGCATTCAATCGCTTTTGCATCCAATGTTGAATTTATTATTTTACTAGGGGCATTAGCAGGGTAAATATGTGGGGTTACGGGAATAGGGCCGAGGTGAGATTGTGGTTGGTGCAGATTCAATGGGCTGAATGGCCTCCTCCCGCACTGTAGGATTCTATGATTCTATTCTATGATTCTATGTTTCAGACTGCAAACATCATGGATGTCTGCTGTGAACTAATTTTGCTAATTTAGGGGCAAAAGATAAATGAATGTGAAATTTTGAAACTGAAATGAAGCAATGTTATTGTTCCAGGGTACAGACGATGTGACATGGTAACTGCTGAATAGAATATAAATTGAGACTACAGATCCCACTTTCAAGGCTGGAAGACACACAGTTAAGCCAGATTGAAGGATGAAAATGAGTGACGTGGTGATTGACACTCCCTGGAAACCACCGAGTGATAGTGCCTTAGGGCAACTCTGTTTAGACTTACCAAAAGATAACACAGAGCAACAATATCTGATCAAAATTAGACTTGGGGAAACAGAATAGATAAAAGATGCTGCCACATAACCACAGTAAGAGTTTTAACAACGCCAGGGTTAAAGTCCAACAGGTTTATTTGGTTGCAAATGCCATTAGCTTTCGGAGCGCTGCTCCTTCAGGATGGGTCGAATGGCCTCCTTCTACACTGTAAGATTCTATGAAAGAAAATTCTGGAAGGATTACGTAATTAAGTTTAGAAAAAAGTTCTAATTGAATGATCTAAGTTTAAACTCGTTCACCTTGAGCAGATTTGTCTTGAATAACATTTAATTACTGCAGCAATATTTGGTATGATGACAAGGTGCAAATAAGTTTTCTGTTTTCAAGTGTTACTTTTTTTAAGCCCCAAGTGAATAGCAGAATCTGCATCTGATATTTCAGCTTGTAGTGTTTGTTGAAATCATGAGCATTATTGGGGGAAAAAATAGTTTTTATTACACTTGCCTGACATGGGAGAGATTTGCCTCTGTGCACTGCAGTAAGTAATCTGAGCAGCACTGTGCAGAATACCCTGTGGAAGATCTAATTATTAGAGTCATACAGTGCAGAAAAGGCCCTTTGGCCCATCGACTCTGTGTCAACAATATCTACCACTAAAGGCATGCTAATCCCATTTTTCTGCACTTGTCCCATATCCTTGTATAATATGATATTTCAAGTGCTCATCCAAAAATTTTTTAAAGGTTGTAAGGTTTGCAGCCTCGACTAGTTTCATAGTGGAAATTGGAAATTCCTTTTTCCCCAGTAGCTCTTCCTAGCTACAATAGACCAGATTTTGCTCATGGCATATGCTGTTATTTATGTCTAACTGATACACCAACTCCTGGCAAGGAATCAATAGCTGGTGAATAACCAAAGGTTGCTGTCTGAGTTTTGCTGCTGTTGCGCTGTTAGCTTCGTGCGAATGACATCTTACTATTTGGCTCAACATTTGCATCCATGGAATGACATGAGGTTTCCACATTTATGTGGTAGACATCAAGGTCTGTTGTTTGTGGGCAATGTCGAAGCAAGGGAACTCTCTGTGGATCTCAAAGAAAGTTGCTCGTAAAAATCCAGTGAGTTGGATTTTCATGACCAGGGCAACACAGTGGTTAGCACTGCTGCCTCACAGCACCAGGAACCCGGGTTCAATTCCTGGCTTGGGTCACTGTCTGTGTGGAGTTTGCACATTCCCCCCGTGTCTGCGTGGGTTTCCTCCAGGTGCTCCGGTTTCCTCCCACAGTCCAAAAATGTGCGGGTTAGGTGGATTGGCTGTACTAAATTGACCCTTCGTGTCAGGGGGACTAGCTAGGGTAAATACGTGGAGTTATGGGGATAGGACCTGGGTGGGATTGTGGTTGGTGCAGACTGATAGGCCAAATGGCCTCCTTCTGCACTGTAGGATTCTATGACCTCTGTGGCACTTTCCCGATGACAGTTTAAATTTGCCGCCAAGTCAAGGTGATGTCTTAGGCACCAGCAGTTGTGTCAGCAAGCAACCAATTATATTGCATATTCACAGACCAAACCAGGAAGTGAAAAGAAAGGAATACTCTTCACTTTTATTTAAAAAAATTTAAATCACAAAATAAATGATTATTAGATTATTGGACTGTGGGAGGAAACCCGAGCCCTCAGAGGAAACCCATGCAGACATGAGGAGAATGTGCAAATTCCACACAGACAGTGACCCAAGCCGGGAATCGAGCCCAGGTCCCTGGAGCTGTGAAGTAGCAGTGCTAACCACTGTGCTACCGTGCCACCCCTTGTGGCCTCGGGTTGTTGTCTGTGTAGAGTTTGCGCATTCTCCCCATGTCTGCATGGGTTTCCTCTGGGGGCTCGGGTTTCCTCCCACAGTCCAACGATGCGAGGGTTAGGTTGATTGGCCATGCTAAATTACAGGATACAGCAGGATATAGATCAGTTGGAGACTTGGGCGGAGAGATGGCAGATGGAGTTTAATCCGGACAAATGTGAGGTAATGCATTTTGGAAGGTTTAATACAGATAGGAAATATACAGTAAATGGCAGAACCCTTAGGTGTATTGATAGGCAAAGGGATCTGGGTGTACAGGTACACAGGTCACTGAAAGAGAAGGTGGAGAAGGTAGTCAAGAAGGCATACTGTATGCTTGCCTTCATTGGCCGGGGCATTGAGTTTAAAAATTGGCAAGTCATGTTGCCACTTTATAGAACCTTAGTTAGGTTGCACTTGGAATATAGTGTTCAATTCTGGTCGCCACACTACCAGAAGGATGTGGAGGCTTTGGAGAGGGTACAGGATGTTGCCTGGTATGGAAGGCATTAGCTATGAGGAGAGGTTGGAGAAACTTGGTTTGTTCTCACTGGAGCGACGGAGGTTGAGGGGAGACCTGATAGAAGTCTACAAGATTATGAGAGGCATGGACAGAGTGGATAGCCAGAAGCTTTTTCCCAGGGTGGAAGAGTCAATTACTAGGGGGCATAGGTTTAAGGTGTGAGGGGCAAGTTTTAAAAGAGATGTACGAGGCAGATTTTTTACACAGAGACTGGTGGGTGCCTCGAACTCGTTGCCAGGGGAGGTAGTAGAAACGGATACGGTAGTGACTTTTAAGGGGAGTCTTGACAAGTACATGAATGAGATGGGAATAGAGGGATATGGTCCCCGGAAGCGTAGGGGGTTTTAGTTAAGACGGGCAGCATGGTTGGTGCAGACTTGGAGGGCTGAAGGGGCTGTTCCTGTATTGTAATTTTCTTTGTCCTTTGTTCTTTTGTTCTAAATTGATGCTAGTGTCGGGGGGTTAGAGGGTAAATATGGGGTTACGGGAATAGGGCCTGGGTGTGATTGTGGTCGGTGCAGACTCAATGGGCCGAATGGCCTCCTTCTGCACTGTAGGGATTCTATGATACCCAGGAATCTACAGACCAGTGAGTCTGATGTCCACAGCTGGTAAAGTTAAGAAAACCGAATTAAAGGCATGGCCATGGAGCATCTGGGTGGAAACAAATTTAGCCACTGAAGTGGCTGTCTTGACAATTTCATTTACTAATTTTTGTTTTGCGTGTGACAATAGAGTTAGACCATAAGACACAGGAGAAAGTAGGCCATTTGGCCCATCGAGTCTGCTCTGCCATTCAGTGAGATCATGATTGATGTGATAATCCTCAAAACTTTGCTACCTTATCCCCTTAGGCCTTGATTCCCTTACTGATTCAAAAAGCTGTCCACCTCAGCCTTGAACATGCTTAATCAGCCATCTCTAGAGCCCTCTGTGGTAAAGAATTCCACAGATTCACTACCCTCTGAAAGAAGAAATTCCTCCTTATCTCTGTCTTCAATGGGTGATCCCTTTACTCTGAGATTATGCAGGGTAAGGCAATGGTTTTGATGTACTTGAATTTCAGTAAAGCCTTTGGTCCTCTGGGAAGGCAAGTATTGAAAATGTAAATCAGTGGAAATATTTTACCGTGCATGTGTAGAGTTGACAGAACGCAAAGGGTGATTGTACAGGGACTGTAATCAACCTGGGAGAATGTAACCAGTGGTGTTCCGTAGAAGTCTGTTTTAGGATTTTTTGAACCTTAAATGATCTGAAGCTACCACTCACAATGTCTTAATTTGTAAGCGCCCCATACAATTTCAGATTTAAGTTACTATTAATATTTTACAGGTATTTAGTGAGGTAATATTCATTAAATATGCTCTGCCATTCCCAGCCCAGTGTTCCTGCAAGTAATGGTTTCAACAGATGAATCTAATTGGTGTTAATTAGATGCATGGTTCTACTGTGCTGTATTTCTGTAACATGTTGTTGCCTAGTGCGAAAATGAGTCATTCTCTTTCAAAGACACAGATGTGTCTGTCTTGGTATCATTGCATCGCGCGTGTATTGTTTTTATTAATCCAAAGCTCTTGTTTGAATAGCATTCTGATGCAATGGAATGATTTATTTTTGTAGCATTTGTGAATATCTTAACGGTTGCTTCAAACGCTCTGACAATAACAGGTATTCTTTATCCCTTTGTCTTGTCAGCTAAATTGTCAACTCAGTAGTTTTATTAGAAGAACGCCCAACTCTCTAAAACATAATACTGTAGTGACTTTGTCATTAAATATTGCTAATTGCTCCTTTACCAAACAATGATGATGAATATTGTAGCTGTACCAATGGGCAAGTATTGTCACAATAACTTAAAACAAATTAGATTTTCACCAGCTATAAATAACATTTGTTCTCTGAGTTCTTTCTATTATTTTTCCTTCATTTCCTCCTTTATCCTCAGCATGCTGTCATTTTGATGGTGATTGAATGAGCTCAATAGGGATGCCTACCTATTCAACAGAACTTTGTCCGGCACTATGTGGTTTTTTTATTTAGTCTCATCAGCAAAACTTTTATTTATGCTTGTGACATCTCACCAGTTTCTTTAGCATCCGTGCTGGACTGAAATCCTTTTGCTTTCCATAGATTCCAATTTGTCCATATCCTGCCTCACACTGTGTTCCCCTTTCCCTTTGTCCCCTTCCTTGTTCCCCTCGAACCAGCATCTTGAATGGAAGAAGCTTGTCCTCATCCTTAAACTGCTGCACTACCTTGACCTGCCAATCCCTGAAATCACTTTTCACCTTAACTCCCTCCTGTTTATATAAACTCTCAGCTTGTATGCATCAGATTGTGCAGCTACCTTGGCCCTTTTCTGAGCAATGTTCTACCTGAGCCCATAATATCACTGCCTATTTTAAAAAAAAATCTCAAAATCCCTCTAATCAATCAAGCTCTCAGCCACCCTCCTCACTCTCCAGAATGCAGTATCCATTCCGTTCACCTGCTCCACCCCCCAACCTGTGAAGTACTTTAATTTTTTGTATTGAAGGTGCTTTTTATAAAATCTATGGGACGTGAGTGACGCTGGCTAAGCCAGCATTTAACCTTAGTTCCCCTTGAGAAGATGATGAGCTGCCTTGCCTTAAAACCACTGCAGTCCCTGAGGTGTAGGTATCGATGCGGTATCGATACCTACCTATAATTGATGCGGTGATTATTGGGGCGGCACGGTAGCACAGTGGTTAGCACTGCTGCCTCACAGCTCCAGGGACCTGGGTTCGATTCCCGGCTTGGGTCCTGTCTGTGTGGAGTTTGCACATTCTCCTCGTGTCTGCGTGGGTTTCCTCCGGGTGCTCCGGTTTCCTCCCACAGTTCAAAGATGTGCGGGTTAGGTTGATTGGCCATGCTAAAAATTGCCCTTAGTATCCTGAGATGCATAGGTTAGAGGGATTAGTGGGTAAATATGTAGGGATAAGGGGGTAGGGCCTGGGTGAGTTTGGGGTCAGTGCAGACTCGATGGGCCGAATGGCCTCTTCCTGTACTGTAGGGTTTCTATGATTTCTATGATGCAAGTTGTTGGTTTCCTGGAGTAAGAGTGGTGGGGATGGGGGCAGCACTTAGTGTAAGTGAGGATGCAGACTGTAGCATCTGATTAACTTTATCTATGTTTAACTTATTAATGTTCAAAGTAGGAAGCTGAGTATTGAAGAAATCCAGCTGGTAAACAAATGCTAGATTTAAGCTTTCAGTAACAGGGTGGGGTGGGGGGCTGGCGAGAGAATCTTGTAGATGGTGCACTCTGCTGCCACTGTGCATTGGTGAGGAGGGATAAAATGTTTAAGGTCAAGGATGGGGATTAGCAGAGTAAATATGAGGGGTTACGGGAATAAGGCCTGGGTGGGATTGTGGTTGGTGCAGGCTCGATGGGCCGAATGTTCTCCTTCTGCACTGTCGGGATTCTATGATGGGGTGCTGATCAAGTAGGTCGCTTTATCATGAATGGTGTTTAGCTTCTCAAGTGTTCCAAGCGAAATTTATAGATCATTTCATATGGCATACAGAATGGAATTAATCATTCTTACGCATTCCCTTAGGGTTAGTCTTCCATTTGCCTTTGTGTGTTATGGTATTCCTGCTGAGTGCTGCCCAGTAGCTGCCGCATAGCTGCTAGAACAGTGCTGACTTTCACTGGGGGAGACTGCAAATGTCCTAGGAGACTGACCTCTAGCATCTTTGGACTGGGAAGCTCTGGCTTTAGACTGCATTATCTTGGTGCGGGTAGCAACAATCTGAGCTGATTGGCTGACAACACCACCGGCACTGGCGGAGTGCCAGTGATGGGATCATGAAAGCTGCCTTCCTGAGAGTGTGTTGCTGGTTGGTGCACCAAGGAGCCCCTACCACCCTCCTGGGATGGTGCCTGTACAAGCCTAGCAGTCTGCTGTGGACAGACTGCGGAACTGCTGTAGCACCCTGCAAGTCCCTTAGAACACTGATATTCACAGGCAGGATAGCAGCAGTCTGTGTTTCCGCTGGAGCACCCTGACCTTTCACTGTGGTCTTTCGTCAGCCGCCTTCTGTAGCCTGACCTGTCAGGGTTCTCTCCCTAGTCCTCTGCAGCGGAATTTGTATGCAGCGGGCGCATGTGCTGTTGTTGACTCCTGTCCTGCCTGCAGCATTGAGCCAGTGGCTGTGAATGTGAAATGAAAAGACGGTGTGACATCATCTGTGTTTTATTGGCTTTCCTTTACTGCCTGTCCAGGTTGCTGTTCAGGGCGACACAGTGGTCAGCGCTGCTGCCTCACAGCACCAGGGACCCGGATTCAATTCCGGCCTTGGGTGACTGTGTGGAATCTACACATTCTCCTCGTGTCTGCGTGGGTTTCCTCTGGGTGTTCCCGTTTCCTCCCACAGTCCAAAAAACGTGCTGGTTAGGTGCATTGGCCATGCTAAATTCTCCCTCAGTGTACCCAAACAGGCGCTAGAGGGTGGCGACCAGCAGGTTTTCACAGTAACTTCATTGCAGTGTTAATGACGCAGAAGAAGAGCCATGAATTCTTGATGGGGCCTTGTTTTTAAAAGACTGCTTTAAAAACTAATTTGAACAGAAATGCTGTGGAACATGGTGGCTGAACATCTGATGTGTATTTTTTGAGTTACCAAGTTGATTCCGTAAATTGGAAAAAAGCTTTTTTAATATGGTTAATATTTGGTAACAAATATCTATCTATTGTAGACTTGTGACACAAATAAACTTGAAACTTACACCATTCTCCTTTAGAACAGTTTAGGTTTAAGTCGAGGGTGGTGGGGAGGTTGTGAAAGTAAGAAGTGCTCGCTCGCACCATCTGCAGCTTGTATGTCAAAAGAGATAACGGGAGGAGTAACAGGTACGATGCGAAGAGGAAGATTAGGAACAAGGATACCCTCATCTTCAATATATTCAGCTCTGCCACTGGCTGTTCCAATTAGATAGCACCGTATCCTTCTTGGGCACATGGGCTGGGTTGTGATGGGACACAGTAAGAAGTCTCACAACACCAGGTTAAAGTCCAACAGGTTTATTTGGTAGCAAATACCATAAGCTTTCGGAGCAATGCTCCTTCGTCAGATGGAGTGGTCTCTGTTCTCAAACAGGGCACAGACACAGAAATCAAGTTACAGAATACTGATTAGAATGCAAATCTCTACAGCCAGCCAGGTCTTAAATGTACAGACAATGTGGGTGGAGGGAGCATTCAACACAGGTTAAAGAGATGTGTATTGTCTCCAGACAGTACAGCTTGTGAAATTGTGCAAGTTCAGGAGGCAAGCTGTGGGGGTTACTGATAATGTGACATAAATCCAACATCCCGGTTTAGACAAACCGGTTTGTCTAAACCGGGATGTTGGATTTATGTCACATTATCAGTAACCCCCACAGCTTGCCTCCTGGACTTGCACAATTTCACAAGCTGTACTGTCTGGAGACAATACACATCTCTTTAACCTGTGTTGAATGCTCCCTCCACCCACATTGTCTGTACATTTAAGACCTGGCTGGCTGTAGAGATTTGCATTCTAATCAGTATTCTGTAACTTGATTTCTGTGTCTGTGCCCTGTTTGAGAACAGAGACCACTCCATCTGACGAAGGAGCATTGCTCCGAAAGCTTATGGTATTTGCTACCAAATAAACCTGTTGGACTTTAACCTGGTGTTGTGAGACTTCTTACTGTGCTTACCCCAGTCCAACGCCGGCATCTCCACATTGTGATGGGACATGCAGACATGTCCAAATGTCCAAACCACCTCCTTTGGATATTTCCTACTCCTGTTATCAGTTTCTTTTTCTCAGCAAGAGAGAGGAAAGTGTGTCTGAGTATTGTGCAATCTGTTTCAGTCATTGGCTGTCATAGTTGATTAACTAGCCGTGTGTTTAAGCTGCGAGACTTGCAGCAGTGAGAAGTGGTTGATGGTGTGGTGCAGCATATGCATGTTGGGTTTGAGCCTTGATCCAGATTGTGGGTGCGTGAGTGATGGGTAAATTGAGAAATAGCTGAAGTGAGTGATGCAGTTGATTGGAGATGCAATTTGAAGATCCAATCATTGACTTTGCAGAACTGCAGCAAAGTCTTTGGGGCTAACCTCCTGGCATTAACCTTTGCACCCACTGCCTATAAATATAAGGCAACTCTCATCCTCCCAACAGCACAATGGTTAACACTGCCGCCTCACAGCGCCAGGGATCCAGGTTCGTTTTCAGCCTTGCCTGTGTGGCATTTGCATGTCCTCCCCGGGTCTGCCTGGGTTCCTCCAAGTGCTCCAGTTTCCTCCCACAGTTCAAAGATGTGCGGGTTAGGTGGATTGACCATGCTAAATTGCTCCTTAGTGTCATAAGATGTGCAGGTTAGATGGATTAGCTATTGAAATGTGTGGGGTTACAGGGATAGGGCGGGGGAGAGGGCCTGGGTGGGATGCTCCTTTGGAGAGTCGGTGCAGACTTGATGGGCTGAATGGCCTCTTTCTATATTGTGGGGATTCTGTGGTTCCTCCACCAAAGTTTTTCGCGCAGTGTCAGAAAATTGGTGCACATGCTTTTCCATGGCTAGTCCTCGTTGATTCCACTGTTCAAAATGATGTCCAGCAACCTTGGTGCACTCTCCCTTTGAGAGGTGCAGACTCACTTTGTGTAGTGCCAGCAAGTTATAATTCGGGGCCCTGTGTGCAGCCAATGAACGTTGTAGTTACTGGCGGCTGTACACAGCAATCATGCAGATGGCACGGCTCCCTGTATTACATTGAAGGTGCATGGAGTAATTGCACATTGTGATTGCCACGTGGCATTCAATATATCGCCCAAAGTCTTCTCAGAAACAGAATATTCTACAGCCACCCGCGGTCCAGTTCTTAGTTCATGAAATTGAAGAGGAAATTCTTCATCAAATCTATTGGAAATCTAGATGAGCCAATAGGTCACCATAGAAAGAGAGGCAGTGAGTCATTCAAGTATTTGTCCTTCGACACAGTCAAGCATTGATCGAAGTGAAATGACATGAGGCATTGCTTGATTTTTGTCCCCCCTCTTGTATGTCAGGCATGGAGGACCACCATGGAGATCCCTATTAGCAGGAGGATTCAAATTCAGAATTCTCTGTTAGCATTGCCATTATAAACTCCAAACTAGTGCAAGGTTAATGTTATCTGGTTGCTCACCCATCGTGCCTTGGCTCATGAAACTACACTGGCTCCATTTGTCTCGATTCTAAATTGACCACCTTGCTGTAAACCTAAGTCCGTTCATGCCCCCCTGCGAAGCACTTTGAATGTTTCACTATGTTAAAGATGTGACATAAATCCACGATGCAGTTATTGTCCAGGCGGAGCAGGCCAGATCTGCTCAGGCCTTCAGACCGTGAGTAATGGAGGCTGGTTTGGATTTTAATCTCATCCAATTTTAGCCTTTCTCAGCAAACTCTTCAGGTCACATTTAGTCTATTCTCTGGGGCTTTTCCTGTGTTGATATGGTGTTTAATTGTTTTTCTCCATTGCTCGGTGTTGAACTAATTGCTCCTTTAATTGATCTCATGGCATGTTGAAGTATTATTCTTTAGGGGAAGGCAGTCTGTGCAGTGTTTTACTGTGATTAGTGGTCAGAATGTTCTGTCTGGAGCTGATGAAGATTATGATCATAAGTGAACACAACACTTTTTAAATGCTAGAAACAATACTTTGTTAATTTTGGGTGTTTCATGCAGTTTGATCTGTTCATTATATTTTTCATCAATGTGTCCCTGGGGCTCCACAACGACAGTGTTGTTCTTCGTTGTCCACCTAGATGTTAGTGAATGGGATAGTTTATGTGTAAAAAGCACATTACTGCAGATGCTGGGATCTGAAACCAAAAGAGAAAATGCTGGAAAATCTCAGCAGGTCTGGCAGCATCTGTAAGGAGAGAAAAGAACTGGCGTTTCGAGTCCAGATGACCCTTTGTCAAAGCTAAAAGGCATGGAAAGTGGGAGATATTTAAAGCAGTGAAGGTGGATAGGGGGGGAGAGACATAAGGAAATCCTGTTGGAGAGAAGAGCAGTACTTCTTCAGGGTAGGCATTCCTGAAAGAGATGTGGGTAAAAGTCTTACAGATCTCCTTCCAGATGCTGCCAGACCTGCTGGGTAGTTTATGTACCTCTGTTTCCAAGTCTGAGTTTGCGAACGGGAATATCAAATCTCGAATTTCAATTAGTTTCTACCTGCTAAATATGGAAGGCAAGTTGGCACCTACCTGGCGAGTGTAAATCTTAAACCATGTCATGTATGTGGTAAGCTCTCTGATGTCTGAGTGCTTTACCGGAAGGTGGATAAAGAGGGTGGAATTGTCCACTATCGTTTGGAGATGGGTTCAAGGCAACGACAGGAGGAAATTCTGATATATGGGTGTCCTGTCAGCAGTTCAATGTCTCACGGCAATGTTGCTGGAGGTGGGTGATCACTAGCATGTCTGCCAGCCTGGTATTGGCAGGTAGCCGATTGGGATGCCATTCATGCCCCCACCACAAACACCAGGATGAAGGAGTTTGCCCCCTCCAGTGGGGTCTCGGGTCACCCAGTGGCGACAAGAGTATAAATTTCTTAATGAAATTTGTCCAGAGATCCTATTCGGTGGAGACACCTTTTGAAGTCCCCATCCTTCAAGGGCTGTGCCCATCTCGGTCAGTGGGGGCTGCCATCCTTGGAGGACTGCGGCTTCTCTGAATCTGCAATCTCAGGATCCCAACCCCCATCGTTAATTAGACAGTGAACATGGAGGTGGCTAATTGAGAGGCTGCCTCCTAGAAGATTGTGCCAGTAGGTGTGGTATCCAGAAAACATAAAACTAAATGTGGAAGGAGTACTGAGAGTACCATCAAATTGATGGGTTCTAGATTCTTTTAAAGGGAGGTCAAAATGGTGAAGGGGCATCTAGTGGGAGGGACGTGATGACTATTGGCCCAGATGGGGGAACAAAAAGTGTGTTAGAGAAGCAGGCCTGGAGATTGCCACAGTCAGGTGGAGTGAGGGTGTAGAAATATATCAACATGGTGATCTTAAGGTTGATTAAGTGGGGCATAGGGAGCTGGCAGAGCCTGACAAAGCATGGGGTGATGGAAGTGGCGGGGGGGGGTAGGCGGGCAGGTATCGTTGTGGGTAGGAATGCAGATCAAGCTGTTTTTATTTGTGTTGTAATTTGTAAAGGATGGAAAGGGAAGTTTCAGAAATCGAGTCAAGATAATAAAGCTGAGAAGGTTTATCAGCAGTAAAGAGGTGGGGGAGGTATCATGGAATCATAGAATCCTACAGTGCAAAAGGAGGCCATTCGGCCCATCAAACTGACCACAATCCCACCCAGGCCCTATCCAATGCATTTACCCTAGCTAGTCCCCCTGACACTAAGCGGCAATTTATCATGGCCAAATCCACCTAACTCGCACATCTTTGGACTGTGGGAGGAAACCGGAGCACCCGGAGGAAACCCACGCAGACACGAAGAGAAAGTGCAAACTCCACACAGACAGTCATCCGAGGCCGGAATTGAACCTGGGTCCTTGGTGCTGTGAGGCAGCAGTGCTAACCATTGTGCCACCGAGCCGCCCAACTATCCTGGGGATGGATAATAATAGCCAAGGAAAGAAAGCTGTCTTGGTGTCTAGCTGTGGAAAGAAAGATGATTTTGGGGTCAAGCTCAGGTTCTGTGCTTCTCATTGAGCCTAAGGCAGCAGCTGGTGAGGTTGTGGTGTACAGGGGTTTGAGTTCAGTAGGTTGTGTCAATATTGAACAAGGGGAAGTTTTGACTCGTCCACCCTTTTTCCGTTATAGAGTTGGAGACAGCGGCTGCAGCTTTCGTATCAGGAAAGACATAGAATTGCATCATAAGTATCTATGTGAAAGCTGACAGTCATAATGCCATTAAAAGGGTATAATATCAATAATGGAGCAGCAACCAAATAAACACTCTGGATTATGTCAGAGATGTTCACATGGGCATCAAAGGAGAAGGTATTTGGGTGACGTCTTGCTGCCAGTATGACAAATAGATGTCAATCCTTTGGAGAAAAGTGCTATGGATGGGAACTGTAGAAAAGTGACTTCTGAGGAGGGTGATGTGATAAACGATTGTGAAACTCTGGGGAACACCTAACTTTATGAACTATTTGAGTTTCTAGTTAACTGTTAATTGCTACAATCAATTGAAGCCACTCAGTTGTTCTGAATGACTCCTTCTCTGAGAAGGTTTTGTTACTGTTTTTTATTATATACCAGTGACCTATGTATTTACCAGTCACCTGAATTTCTTATACATAGTAAAGGTTTTGTTGACTCTGTAAAGCTGTTGGCCTTTGTCCCTTTGTGCTTTCAGTAATTCTCCATTTTTTTTGTTGGAAGCCTGGTTTGTATCATTAGCTTTGCTTGACTACAAAGATCTGCAGGTCATGTATCATGATTAGCCATGATAAATGTGCAGAGTCATGGGGATAGGGTGGAGGGGAGGGCCTGGTGTAGGATGCTCTTTCAGATAGTAGTGCAGACTCAGTGGACTGGATGTCCTCTTTCTGCACTGTGGGGATTCTATTGTTCTAATATTGGGTGAGGATTTTAATTCTGTCCTCAAGGTTAGTGTAGGCAGGGTTCTGGGTGTTCATTAATTACTCTCGCCCTTGCTTACTTGCCCTTGTGGATATATGGATACATAGTTGCTTAAATTTTATTCTACTTTAATCTGCATCAGCCTTACTCTGGATTGATCATTTGTTCTTCTCTTGTTCCCATATTCACCCCCTCCTTTTAATAGTGTCAGCATCTGGTCAGGGACTGTTTGTTGTAATATAGACACAATTTGAAATCTCAGGTACTTACCAAGACAATAAAGCCACAAGATTCCAAATAGATGGAATTTTACTATACAAGAGTCAACACAGCAAACAGTCAATACAACTTATCTTTTACTGTAACATCTGGGATCAACATGAGGTAAACATGAATTGTTTATATTGTTGAGGTTATGAGATGGGTATTAATTGAGCATGCATAAATTAGAGAATATCTGGGACACAGAGTGGGAGGGGACTGAACAAGTCAATAAACTCTATCAATAAAGAAAATCTCTTGTGTCTTGGTTTTGGCTTCACCAGTTGGCTTGGATCCTATTAACATGCCACATTGTGTTTGTGTCAGAGGCCTGTGCTGTGAGTTATAATCCTTGGCCTTCATCCTGGCCATCTCCCAGTGGTACAGAGCAGCCACTCTTCTGCGCCTTCCAGTTCCTCCTCCAGCATGACTCAGAGTGGCAAGCTGCAATGTCAAATTTGCTCACAATGGAGTCTTTGGATCATACACGGTTCACCTTATTTTGTATATGCATGAGTGTTCAGTAAAGATTAGGCAGCTGACACTAGAACTCTTCCCTGTTTTGGGATTTTCATCTTCTGGAAGTATCTGTTTCCTTCCTTCAAGTTTTCCGGAATCCTGGGACGACATCTAGTTGAACAACATCTAGTTCTAAAAATGGTCTTGATTGGAAAGATTGTTGTATTAGCTTAAGAAACCAGAGTCTCTTACTAACGCAGTCAAATGAGTTAGTTTTTCTCTTGAAGTTGCTTAGATTTAGTGTTTGGACACACTCTGGGAGACTGGCAGGAAATTAAATTCTCTTGGACTGCAATGGGAAATGTATAATTCAATTGATGATGCTCATTTTTGAGTGTGGACATTTGCCAGATCTACTTGTATCTGCCATCAAAATACAGCAGGATGATAGAGTAATCTCAGCTATAAATTCAAGGGGAAGTATTAACCCTGTTGTTTCATCTGCAAAATGCATTTTGGGAAGCAATGACGTACTGGTATTGTCACTGGATCTGTAATCCAGGCACCCAGAGTAATGCTCTGTAGGCCCAGATTTGAAGTCCACCACAGCAGATGTTGAAATTTTACTTCAATAAAAATCTGGAACTAAAGGTCCAATGATGGCCATGAAACAAACCATTGCGGATTGTCCAAAGAAACTCATCTGGTTCACTAATGTTCTTTAGGGAAGGAAATCTGCCGTCCTTACCTGGTCTGGCCTGCATGTGACTCCAGACCCACGGCAATGTGGTTTACTCTTAACTGCCCCCTGAAATGGCCCAGCAAGCCACTTGGTTCAGAGAAATTAGAGATGGGCAATAAATGCTGGCCCAGCCAGCGCCGTCCACATGCCATGAACAAACTAAAAAATAAATTTGCACAATGCTAATACTTAACTGTCAGGGAATAGTTGCCAATTTGTTATTTTCTTGTTTGAATGAGGAAGATTCTGCTTTTTTGTCTCTTTCCAATACCCTTGGGGAGGTCTTTGCAATCTGGCAATGTGCCTTGCCCAGAAAACTATCCAGCTGATGTCTATAAAAAGCCCCTTCTCAAGATGGCTCTCCTTCCACTACGTGCAGTCCAGTAAATAAATCACTGGTAATTACGTGACCCCTGACACTTGGAGAGATTCATTCGATTGTCCTCTACCAAAACGGGTTGGAATTTTTTTGACTGCAGCTGACAGCATTCTAGAATTCTGATTCTAAATAATTTGTGAAGAAGTTGGCTTCCTGTCAGAATCGTGTAATTCAAAAGATGACCCACTCTGATCAATTAATGTTTGCTTATCTGCAGAAGACATCAGAACTCAGATTATTTACAGGGCCAATTGCTTCCATGAATCTAGTTTGATTTCCCTGTATACTGGGAAGGTTTCCAATAGTGCTAAGTAGACATTTTGTAAAGTGCATTGGAAGCTATGGGTCCAAAATTATGATTTAGTCCTGGGTGGAACTGGGGGATGGGTTTGCCCTACTGAGAATTGAAAATAGGGGTAATTCTATTGGAAATATTCCACTCCATGTTTTCCTTGCAGTCATTCTCCAATGATGGGCATCATTGGCAGATCCTCTCTCTGGTCTGCAACACAGAGGGTGAGCCTGGAACAAGGTCTAGGACACCCCCAGCAATTTCATCCTTGATGCCTATCAAAAAGCATAGTAGAACTCACCTGACTGAGAGCTGGTGCAAGTCCCACTCAGCTCCTTGGAATAAATATCCCCCAAATTTTGATTAGCAACAATGGTTGACCTGGAGTGAAGGAAGCAAATGATTCCCCAATAATAAAGTGCCTGATAGCTCTCTGGGCAGTGAAAATTGAGGGAAGACTTTGAAATGGAATAATTCTGAATTGAGTCACTATGCCATGCTTCTTTACATTTTAGTGATGATTTCATTGTCTTGCAGCGAAAACCATACCCGGAAAGCTGAAAGTTACATTTACAATTGGCAAGAGTGCAGGTCAGTAGGCCTCCACTTTAGGCTTCCACCAGTGAAGGTGGGCTGTGGAAAGGGGGGTTAAAGTGGGCCTTGCTAGATTTCGAAATGGAGTACAAGTTCAGACCCCAATTGTGAAAAGACAGAATTTTTGTGTTTCTGAACACACAAACCACTTGTGAAGAGCGGCAATATCATGAAATAACCGTGCGGCAATTCAAAGAGCGTAGAAATTGTGCCCAGTTCTGCACTGAATATATTTTGTACCGTTTACGTTTACCTCTGCAACTGAGCATAAGTGAACATACAAACGAGGAGCAGAAGCCATTCACCTCCCCCTGAGCCTGCTCTGCCACATAAACTGATTGTTGCTGACCTTAAACCTCCATCCCTCCGACCTGCAATAACCTATCACCCTCTTGGCTACCAAGAATCTATTTTCCTGTGTCTTAAAAATATTCACACAATCATTTTAAACAGGATTAAATGGAATATTCGTGGATTCGCTCAAACTCGCAGAATTCCCTATGTGTTGCTCCCAGAGAGGTCCAGGATATGAAGTTTACTAGCAATAGAAACATGCGATACATTTCATTATAATTTCATTCAATTATAAACTTATTATTTATCAAACAAGTTCTTTGTGCTTGATTTTAAAAAGCAGTGCAGGAAGAACTGTTGTAGTGTGGTATTAGAATCATAGAATCTCTACTGCGCAGAAAGAGGCCATTTGCCCCATCGAGCCTGCACCAATCACAATCCCACCCAGGCCCTATTTCCATAACCTTACTTATTTACACTACTATCCCCCTGACACTAAGGGGCAATTTAGCGTGGCCAGTCAACCTAACCTGCACATCTTTGGACTGTGGGAGGAATGGGGTAAGCTTATGGTATTTGCTACCAAATAAACCTGTTGGACTTTAACCTGGTGTTGTGAGACTTCTTACTGTGGGAGGAAATCAGAGCACCTGAAGGAAACCCATATGGACATGGGGAGAATATATGAGGTATCAGTCACCCAAACCAGGAATCAAACCCAGGTCCCTGGCGCTGTGAGGCAGCAGTGCTAACCACTGTGTCACTTCACTAATTTTCCGAATCTATTGTGAATTATTTGTCATATGTATAAACTAGTTTCAAACTGAATGGTACCACTGATACCATGCCATTTCATACACATTGAGAAGACTATGCATTCCCAGCCACCAACAGCCTGAACCCATTCCCAGCCAGTGCATGGTACTATGCCAAACACAATAACACTCTATTATACTGGCTCTTCTAGCTGATAGAGATGGAACAGACTGGGGCAATTGGTCTGCTATGATTTACGAAAATATAAATGTAGAAGCGAGCATTTGACTGAAGCCTAAACTCTCCTAGTGTAAAATATTGCTCTAGTGGTCTAACCAGTTTGCTGTGGTTTTCTAGAAAGAGACAACCATGAGTCTTATTTTTCCAAGATATCAAGCAAATTCTAAGTGTTAGGGGATGGACAAAAATAATGCAATGCTTCATTTTCATTGGATATACCTAGGGGCTCAAATGAGGTATCAGTCAGAAAGAGAGTTGAAAAAAAGGAACCTTTTTAATTTTTCCTATTTTTCAGGGATTAAAAATAAATGCATAAAAATTATATTTAATTGTTTTAAAATCTTGTTTTATTGATATAATTGAAGAATTTGTTCTATTGCTCAGAAGTGCTTGTCAATATCATGATAGTTGCTTTGAAGGCCAGAGGAGAAAAGAATATTCTTCATTTTAATTTACAGAACTTAAGTTATTCACAATTTGCTATTTTATTTTGTGCTGCAGCAACATTGATTGGTTTAATTACAGAGCAGAATGTCTACATGTTTCTCAGTCTGGCATTATACAATTACTTGTTCAGTCATCCTCATTTTAAATCTGATTTTCTTTCAACATTCTTGCACATGATTTTTCATTCTTTTAATTTGTAAATTCATCTATAATGCCTTGTGGGCCAGGGACCTGGGTTTGATTCCTGGCTTGGGTCACTGTCTGTGTGGAGTCTGCACATTCTCCCAGTGTCTGTGTGGGTTTCCTCCAGGTGCTCCGGTTTCCTCCCACAGTCTGAAAGACTTGCTGGTTAGGTGCATTGGCCATGCTAAATTCTCCTCAGCATACCCAAACAGGCGCCAGAGTGTGACAACTAGGGGATATTCACAGTAACTTCATTGCGGCGTTAATGTAAGCCCACTTGTGACAAATAAATAAGCTTTAACTTTAAGTCCTGTTCACATTCGGCATTCATGATTGGGTGGTCATTGCATGAAGAGGGTTTAAGTCAAAACCGGTCAACTGTTGTTTTAGAGAACTGGTATTAATCTCCTTCATATAATGTTACTTGCAATCTGGCCAAAAATGTGGCATTCTCCTGCCCCCCCCCCCCCAACAGTTGGCTTTGATCCCCTTCAGAAACAGTTAAATTTTATTTCTACATTCAATGATTACATTAGGTCGAAGCACCTTTCATGCCCTCAGGACATGTAACATTGCTTTAACAAAGAACAATACAGCACAGGAACAGGCCCTTCAGCCCTCCAAGCCCGTGCCGCTCCCTGGCCCAAACTAGACCATTCTTTTGTATCCCTCCATTCCCACTCCGTTCATATGGTTGTCTAGATAAGTCTTAAACGTTCCCAGTGTGTCCGCCTCCACCACCTTGCCTGGCAGCGCATTCCAGGCCCCCACGACCCTCCTGTGTAAAATATGTCCTTTTGATATCTGTGTTAAACCTCCCCTCCCCCCCTTCACCTTGAACCTATGACCCCTCGTGAACGTCACCACCGACCTGGGGAAAAGCTTCCCACCATTCACCCTATCTATGCCTTTCATAATTTTATACACCTCTATTAAGTCTCCCCTCATCCTCCGTCTTTCCAGGGAGAACAACCCCAGTGTACCCAATCTCTCCACGTAACTAAGCCCCTCCATACCAGGCAACATCCTGGTAAACCTCCTCTGTACTCTCTCCAAAGCCTCCACGTCCTTCTGATAGTGTGGCGACCAGAACTGGATGCAGTATTCCAAATGTGGCCGAACCAACGTTCTATACATCTGCAACATCAGACTCCAACTGTTATACTCTATGCCCCGTCCTATAAAGGCAAGCATGCCATCTGCCTTCTTCACCACCTTCTCCACCTGTGACGTCACCTTCAAGGATCTGTGGACTTGCACACCCAGGTCCCTCTGCGTATCTACACCCTTTATGGTTCTGCCATTTATCGTATAGCTCCTCCCTACATTATTTCTACCAAAATGCATCACTTCGCATTTATCAGGATTGAACTCCATCTGCCATTTCTTTGCCCAAATTTCCAGCCTATCTATATCCTTCTGTAGCTTCTGACAATGCTCCTCACTATCTGCAAGTCCTGCCAATTTTGTGTCGGCCGCAAACTTACTGATCACCCCAGTTACACCTTCTTCCAGATCGTTTATATAAATCACAAACAGCAGAGGTCCCAATACAGAGCCCTGCGGAACACCACTAGTCTCAGGCCTCCAGCCGGAAAAAGACCCTTCCACTACCACCCTCTGTCTTCTGTGACCAAGCCAGTTCTCCACCCATCTAGCTACCTCCCCCTTTATCCCATGAGATCCAACCTTTTTCACCAGCCTACCATGAGGGACTTTGTCAAATGCTTTACTAAAGTCCATATAGACGACATCCACGGCCTTTCCCTCGTCAACCATTCTGGTCACTTCTTCAAAAAACTCCACCAGGTTAGTGAGGCATGACCTCCCTCTCACAAAACCATGCTGACTATCGTTAATGAGTTTATTCCTTTCTAAATGCGCATACATCCTATCTCTAAGAATCTTCTCCAACAACTTCCCCACCACGGACGTCAAGCTCACCAGCCTATAATTACCCGGGTTATCCTTCCTACCCTTCTTAAATAACGGGACCACATTAGCTATCCTCCAATCCTCTGGAACCTCACCTGCGTCCAGTGACGAGACAAAGATTTGCGTCAGAGGCCCAGCGATTTCATCTCTCGTCTCCCTGAGCAGCCTTGGATAGATTCCATCAGGCCCTGGGGATTTGTCAGTCTTTATATTCTCTAACAAACCTAACACTTCTTCCCTTGTAATGGAGATTTTCTCCAATGGTTCAACACTCCTCTCCGAGACACTCCAGTCAACACATCCCTCTCCTTTGTGAATACCGACGCAAAGTATTCATTTAGGATCTCCCCTACTTCTTTGGGCTCCAAGCATAATTCCCCACTTTTGTCCCTGAGAGGTCCGATTTTTTCCCTGACAACCCTTTTGTTCCTAACGTATGAATAAAATGCCTTGGGATTCTCCTTAATCCTGTCTGCCAAGGACATTTCGTGACCCCTTTTTGCCCTTCTAATTCCCCGTTTGAGTTCTTTCCTACTTTCTTTGTACTCCTCCAGAGCTCCCTCCGTTTTTAGCTGCCTGGACCTAACATACGCCTCTCTTTTCTTTTTGACCAGTCCCTCAATTTCCCTGGTTATCCACGGTTCTCGAATCCTACCCTTCCTATCCTTTTTTACAGGCACGTGCCTGTCCTGCAGCCCTAACAACTGTTCCTTAAAAGACTCCCACATGCCAGATGTGGATTTACCCTCAAACAGCCTCTCCCAATCAAGAGCTGCCAATTTCTGCCTAATCCCACTAAAGTTAGCCTTCCCCCAATCCAACACTTTACCCTTGGGACACCACTCATCCTTTTCCATCACTATCCTAAAGCTAACAGAATTGTGGTCACTATTTGCTACATGTTTGCTATTTGCTACATGCTACACTATTTACAGCCAATGAAGTACTTTTCATGGGTTCAGTCATGGTTTTAGTTGATCACATTGTTGCCAAGGTCAGAAGGTTCAGGGCTTGAGCCTTATTCCAGAAAATTGAGTGCATACTCGGTGCAGCACTGAAGGAATGCTGCACTGTCGGAAGTGAGGTCTTACAAATGAGATGTTAAAATGAGGCCCTATTTGCCCCTCAGATGAATGCATGGTCTATGACAATATTGTCATGAGACCAAGAGAGTTCTCCCCATATTTCTCCGGGCAATTTTTATCTCTAAGCTCAAATTACTGACACATTGTGACCATTATTTTACCGTTGACTGTAGGACCTTAACATGCACAGTTTCTTGCATTACAATAGTGACTGTATTTCCAAAGTATCTAATTGGCTGTAAAATGCTCTGGGATGTCCTCGGGCTATGAAATGCAAACTTGCTCGTGTGTTTGCTGCATGATCACTTTGTTGCAGGATGACCAGGTAATCTGTTTATGATACATATTGGGAGATAAATATTGTCCTGGATACAAGAGAGACTGTTCCATTAGAACATGAACCTAATGGCAATTGTTGAGAATTGTTTAATCCAGATTGGAGCAAGGGTGCATCCATGCCTTTGTTATCTTTAAGCTTGACTATTTAATCATTCACTTGTTTGATTCCCCTGCCTTGCACCCTGCATAAAGTTGACAGCATCTAAAAATCTGCTGCCCTTTTCCTTATTCACAGCAAGTCCCATTCACTCTCAGCTCCTGTCTTATCTGTTTAAAATTGCCTGTCTTGTTTGCCCTAAATCGCTCCAAGACCTCTGCCCTGCGCAAATCCTGGCATCTTGCACATCCCCAATTTTCATCATTCCATCACAGGGGGCTGCCCCGGCCCTGGAATTCCCTCCCTCACACTCATTCCTGCATTCTCTCTCTCTCTCTCCTTTTAATACACTCACTACCACCTGCCTCTTTGACCAAACCTTTTCACCTGGCATAACATCACCTTGATGTGACTGTGTCAAATTTTGTTAGAAAATGTTCCTGTAAAGTGCTTACATTAAAGGTGATGTAGAAATGCAAGTTATTATTATAGCAGATTTGATTCATTGTTGTATGTTGGCCAATAACTGATCATGATTATAGTGAGAAATATTGGAAGATTATGAAGACTAAAAGGTTAAACAAATCTGTAATAGGAGGCATTACAGGAATGTCGGAAACATTAAGTCTCAAGTACTTCAACCTGAGAGTCACTATCAGAAATTATGATTGAGGAATATCCAATTCATAGCTAACATGAGAAGATGGTATTAAATGCAACCTACACCAACTATTCAGGGAAAGTTAAGTAGAATTTCAGAGGTATCCTCAAGGTTGAAGTACATCCCACGGGATGTAGCAAGCTACATTATGAACTTACTCTGGGAATTTCTAATGGAAAAAGCACAAAGTTAACACTAGAGGGATCCTATAGCCTAGCAGGTCAAAGTATGAGGGTAGACAAAGGAGAATTGGCATAGAACCAAATTCACTACGAAGAATACCCACCCTCTTTTGAGACTTCATGTTCAGCCTTGTCTCACACACACATTTTAACCTCATTTATTGAATATGAATCAAATTGGTTATTTTAATCAATTTAGCTCTCTGCCAAGTTTTCTCTTCAGTTGTTTATTACAGTAGTATCACTTGCGCATGGAAAACAGCCTCAGGAGGGATTTCGACTCTGGTCTTTTGGGCTTTGTTTGCTGAAGACATGTGTTTAACTGTTTACTGTTGAAATCTATAGTTTTTTTTTGCTTTCTGACCAGTCTTTATTTGCTTCATTGTTGCACTACTTCCTGATTGTTTCCATTTGCAAGATTTTCAAAATCCTTTTCCCACAAGTGCCTTGCCAGCAAGATGGTTCTTGGAGTGCAAATTGCTTCGTGTGGTGATTTCCTTCAGGAAATTTCATTGGCACCTGTATTTGGTTGAAAAGAAGGGAATCATAGAATCCCGACAGTGCAGAAGAGGCCATTCAGCCCATCGAGGCTGCACCAACTGTCTGACAGAGTATTTTACCCAGGCCCCCTCCTTTGTCCAATCCCTGTAATCCATACATTTACCATGGCTAATCCCATCTAACCTACACACTTGGGACACTAAGGGACAATTTAGCATGGCCAATCCACCTAATCCGCATATCTTTGGACTATGGGAGGAAACCAGACCACTTGGAGGAAACCCACACAGACACGGGGAGAAGATGCAAACTGCACGCAGATAGTCACCTGAGGCTGGAATTGAACCCGGGTCCCTGGAGTTGTGAGACAGCAGTGCTAACCACTGTGCCACCATGTTGCCTGAGGTTTGGCACCTGTAGTATTTTGCAAAGAAGGACAACCAACAAATAGATTAACAAATGAATGGGTTAAGGTAATTAAGGCTACTGTACCACATGACTCCAGATTCCTAACTGGCAAGGAAAACACATGCTCAGCTCCTGGGCTTGCGTGCTCTGGTCCGATTGGCTGGACAGGTCACATGACCCTCTGAGAGCTTGCCCCTTAAAGGGACATGCTACCACAGCACCCATTGCTCCAGGAACTGGGTGTTCATATGTAGCCAGACCTGACAGTTTCCAGAAGCCGCCTCTGCCCCCACTAATGACTCTTTGGGAGATGTCTGGTTATTGCTGGTTATTCCTGACCCTGTCCTCCAAACAGCTCCCACCACTGGGATTGTATGTACCCCCAATGGTGATGATCGCAGCATTAAGTTTCTATGGCGCGAGCAACATTTGCCATTGTCTGTGTACCAGTGCATGAACCAAGTGACAGAAGCTTTGCTTGCCAGTGCTTTCCTTAAATAAAGGAAGCAGCAGTATGGCATAACATGGCAATTATCCAGTCTTTTTTTACTGGCCTTAATATGTTTGAAATCACTGAGGCAGTTTGCAAACATTTCATTTGCTCTTTTAACTGTCACGCCCTGCTTTTTAAAAAAAAAAAGAACCATATGTAATAATTGCAAATGGTAGAAAGATCAGAATGAGAATTTTCACTTATTGGTTTGAACATTAGGACTCTTTAATGGCGAGTTGATTTCAACTAATCCACTTGGGCTTAAAGGAAAATACAAATATGTGGATCTGCACATAACGTCGAATAGGAAAACTGTGAACTCAACGTGATTGAAAGTTCAAGTTGGAATATACGACTCTGCTCGGCGGCACGGTAGCAATGGTGGTTAGCACTGCTGCCTCACAGCGTCAGGGACCCAGGTTCAATTCCAGGCTTGGGTCACTGTCTGTGTGGAGTTTGCAGGTTCTCCCCGTGTCTGCGTGGGTTTCCTCCGGGTGCTCCGGTTTCTTCCCACAGGCCAAAGATGTGCAGGTTAGGTGCATTGTCCATGCTAAATTGCCCCTTAGTGTACCTGAATAGACGCCGGAATGTGGCGACTAAGGGATTTTCACAACTTCACTGCAGCGTTAATGTAAGCATACTTGTGACTAATAAACTTTTTACTTTTGCTTTCGTCCGAAGTCCGATTCTTGCAGTTATATTTCTTAAAGAGCTGTTTGCTCTGAATTTCACTGAGTGACTCAAAATCATGATTCAGGAGACACTGTGCAGAGTGCCAATTTGAATCAAAAGCCTTCCCCCATTGCCCTATCCTCAGAATTGTCAAGCTGTTATAATCATAGTTATTTTTAAAATGGTTCATGGGATGTAATTTTTGTCGACAAAGCCAGCATTTATTGCCCATCACTATTTACCCTTGAGGAGGTTCTGATGACCTGCCACCTTGAACCACTGCAGTCCATGTGCTTTAGGCACATCACTGTGCTGTTAGGGTGGGAGTTCCTGGAGTTTGATGCAAGATGTTTTTTTCACACATTTTAATTAGGATGAAATCAGTGACTCCTCTCTCAAGGCTGGTCAACATAAAGTAAAACATTTAGTTACTCTTGTTTAGATGGGGCAAACTTTATTTTTAGGCAAACGTGTTGGGGCATAAATTCACCTTGAACAATATCTATTTTTTTTCCAATTGAAGGCAGTTTGTTCTCCAGCTCCCAAATATTACATGTTTACAGCCAACTAATAAATTGTTCCCAGCCTTGCTGCAAAAATTTTTGAAAATGACATTTCAAAATGTGCAGAATGGTGAATCTAAAGAGTTTGAAAATTCATTCTGTCGTGCCACATCGCAGCCAGAACCTGGAGCCACATTGTTGGCATTCCCCGGCCAATGGGAAATGTCAACGTTCGAATTTGGCTTCAAAAGTTGGGACAACAGGGTGTGCGGTTTTCTACAGAGAGTGCGTATCTATTTAAAAAGATATGTCTAGAGACTTAATCACTGAATAATCTGTTGTCTGAATGCATATTCCAGTAGATTGTTTAAATTACAGTTCAGTTAACACGAGGTTGCATTTCATGAGTCATCCTGAAGTCAGGAAAGCAAATACTCAAGAAGAGTACAAAAGGTAGTGCGTGTAGTCTTAAAAATAAATTACTCCATGTCGCATCCCCTCCCAAAATTATACACAATGAAAAATTAAAATGCATTATGTAATATTTTATATATTGTATGTGGAGGAAGTATTGCGAAGAAATGTGAACATGAACCCTAGCGAAACACTTAGACAGTTATAATATCAAATTGTTGAATGTTCTTGGATGTTGCATCAGATCATCCACCCTTTTTCAACTTTTTATCATGTGTGCCTTGTGTAAGGAAAGTTGTTGCAGGCTCAGATAGCTTATCAATGGAAGGCCAACTGTGTTCAACTAAAATTGAGAATTTCGCAGAAAATGCAGCAAATGCTCGGTAGGCCCGGTACCATTTGAGGAGAGGGAGAAGCAGACAAAAGCCATGGACCTGAAATGTTAACTCTCTTTCTCTGCAGATCGTATTTTTGTTTCAATTTTCAGATCTCCAGCATCTGTAATACATCACTTTTGTTTCATGGGACTTTAGTGGGGGTCTGCTATGTCTCTTTTAAAGTAAGAGGTAAAGGCCAACTCATTGAAGGTAGATGCATAAAAGAAATTGCAGGATCTCTGACCCCTCACACAATCAAATCAAAAGTAGTTATCGTTGAGTCTATGCTCCATTCAAACATTGTTCTATCAACCCTCAACAGGCCTTTAGAAAAGCATTCCATGACCATGTCAAGGAGAAAAGGAAATTTCTGGTGAAAGCAGTCACTTTCAAGGAAGGCTATTTAATGTAAATGTTTATTTTTTAATTTATTTATTAGTGTCACAAGTAGGCTTACATTAACACTGCAATGAAGTTACTGTGAAAATCCCCTAGTCGCCACACTCCTGCACCTGTTCGGGTACACTGAGGGAGACTTTAGCATGGCCGATGCACCTAACCAGCGCGTCTTTCGGACCGTCGGAGGAAACTGGAGCACCCTGAGGAAACCCATGCAGACATGGGGAGAATGTGCAGACTCTGCACTGACAGTGACCCAAGCCAAGAATCGAACCTGGGTCCCTGGCGCTGCGAGGCAGCAATGCTAACCACTGTGCCACCGTGCCGCCTATTGTTACCCAAGGGAGGAGGCGAGGTGGTGTCACTTCACTTGAGCGCTGCTCATTCCTTATCAATTGCTAATCTGTGTTAAATTAGATGCTTAACTGAAATAAAGGAACACCTGTAAATCCTCCGCACACTATTATTAAGTTCTCCTGTCTTCAAAACAAATAAGCACTTGTACTAATTCATAGAGAGTTCCCTTCATGTCAGTGGATGAGTCATGGCAGCACTTGTGTTCAGATCATCCTATTCTTTGTAAAAGATAATAGAGGTGGGCAGCAGAAGACTGTAATGGGAAATAAGCAGGGCTCAGTCAGTGTAATTGTTTTTATTTATGCACCTGAATTGTGCACTGCATTTTTAGGCCCCTGTACCATATCCCAGAGGCAGGGCGGGGCTACCCTCCCAGAATTTTGCCATCGGTTTCCAGGTACCCCTAGGCATAAGGAACAATTGTATCTTCCTGGAATGGAGTCTCCTAGTGGCAGACCAGGGAGCCACGTGCTTCCGGCCAGCTAAGAAACCCCCTGTCTGCCTGCCTAGCTTCAGCTGTAGCGACAGGCCTTCTTATGAAGGGGCCAACACTCCCAAATCGTGGCCTGTCTGCTGAAACCATATTTTACTTCAAAGTTCAAAACAATTGGAGAGAGTGCACTTCCATCCTAACAGAGTCATGGAGGTCTACAGTACAGAAAAGGGCCCTCGCCCATTGGCGCCTGCACCAGTCAAAAACAAACCACCTAACTATTCTAAACAGCTTTTTTAATGTTATGCAGATCTCTACCTCCAACACCCTTTCAGGCAATGAGTTCCAGACTTCCACCACCTTTTGGGTGAAAATGTTTTTCCTCGCATCCCCTGTAAACCTCCTGCCCCTTACCTTAAATCTATGCCCCCTAGTCATTGATGCCTCCACCAAGGGGAAACATTTCTTCCTGTCTATCCATGCTCCTCATAATTTTATACATCTCAGGCCCCCTGTCCGTCGTCCCGTCCCCCACCCCCTACCAGTCTCCTCTGCTCCAAGGAAAGCAACCCCAGTCTATCCAATCTCTCTTCATAATTATAACTCTCCAGCCCAGGCAACATCCCGGTAAATCTCCTCTGCACCCTTTCCAGTGCTGTCACTTCCCTCCTATAATGTGGATTCCAGAACTGCACACAATGCTCTAGCTGTGGCCTAACCAACATTTTACATAGTTCCAGCATAACCTCCCTGCTCTGAAACTCTATGCTTTGGCTAATAAAGGCAAGTATTTAATTTGCTTTCTGAACTAATTTATCCACCTGTCCTGCTACCTTAAGGGACCGGTGTACCTGCACACCAAGGTCTCTCTGATCCTCGATACTTCCCAGGGTCCTGACATTCATCATGTATTCCTTTGCCTTATTTGCTCTGCCCAAGTGCATCACCTCACATTTATCTGGATTGAATTTCATTTGTCACTGATTAGCCCATCTGACCAGCCCATCTATATCCTCCTGTAATCTAAGGCTATCCTCCTCACTATTTACCATCCCACCAATTTTCGTATCATCCACAAACTTGCTAATCGACCCTCCTACATTCAAGTCTAAGTCATTTATATAAACCACGAGCAGAAAGGGCCCCAACACTGATCCCTGCGGGACATCACTGGACACAGTCTTCCAGTCTGAAAACCGCACCTTCACCATCACCCTCTGCTTCCTGTCACTCAGCCAATTTTGGATCTAATTTGCAAAATATCCTTCGATCTCATGAACTTTGCTATCAGTCTCCCATGTAGGACCTTATCAAAAGCCTTGCTGAATCCCAAGTAGACTATGTCAAATGCATTGCCCTCATCTACACAGCTGGTCACCTCTTCAAAAATTCAGTCGAGTTGGTCCGATATGACCTCCCTTTAACAAAACCACGTTGACAGTCCTTGATTAATCCCTGCCCCTCCAAATGCAGATTAATTCTGTTTCTCAGAATTGCTTCCATTAGTTTCTCCAGCACTGCGGTTAGACTGACTGGCCTATAATATCCTACTTTATCTCTTTCTCCCTTCTTGAATAATGGCACCACGTTAGCTGTCCTCCAGTCCTCCAGCGCCTCTCCTGTGGCCAGAAAGGAATTGAAGATTATTGTCAATGCCCCTGCTATTATTTCCTCCCTTGCCTCACTCAATAGCCTGGGATACATTCCATCCAGTCCTGGAGATTTATCTACTTTTAAGACTGCCAGATCACTCAGAACCACCTCTGTATTAATTTTTAAAATTGTATCATATCCTTCTCCCTGATTTCTGTATCCACATTGTCTCTCCCACTAATAAACACCGATACAAAGTATCCATTCAGAACCCTACGTTCTCCGGCTCCACACAAGTTGCTACTGTGGTCCTTGATCGGCCTTACTCTTTCCCTAGTTATCCTTTTACCCTTAATGTACAACTTCTGATTTTCCTTTTATGTTACCTGCCAATGTCCCTGTTTTGCTGTCCTAACTTTTTAAGTTGCCACTTGCACATTCTATACTCCTCTCGGGCTTCTGCTGTTTTGAGCCCTTGATGTCTACCATTAACCTTGCTGCCTGTCGCTCTATACCCAGGGTTCACTGGAGTTTTTTGGTCCCATCCTTTTTTCTTTACTGGAACATGTTGTACTCTCCCCATTCATTTCCTTCTTGAATGCGCCCCACTGTTCTGTCAAATATCTCGTTACTTCTCGCAGTCAGAACCTTTAAAAGGTCTCTCGTTTGACAGTGGTTCCCTTCCCACTCGGAGAACAGGTGAAGAATCTCGCCAGTGTGACCTTGCTGCTGTTTCAGAATGTGGACTGATTTAGTGACTTAGCTGAAAAAGGCAGACTATTAACTTTTCAAGGGTGGGGGCCTCCTATCAGCCCCCCAACTTTGAGAGCATACAATAGCAAGCCCCACCCTCTTGCCATTAATTGACCAATTTGGGGACAATCCGAACTGACTGACTAACTTTGTCTCTCTCTCTCCCCCACTGGCCCCTAACCCCATAGTGCAGTCCCATTTGGTCATGACAGCAAGGTTCTGAAGCCCACTGGGAAAATGAGCAGCACAGTGGTTGGCACTGCTGCCTCACAGCAGCCAGGAACCCAGGTTCAATTCTGGCCTCGGGTGACTGTCTGTATGGAGTTTGCACATTCTCACTGCGTCTGCGTGGGTTTTCTCCGGGTGCTCCGGTTTCCTCCCACACCTCCATGATGTGCAGGTTGGGCTGATTGGCCATGTTGAACTGACCCTTGGTGTCAGGGAGATTAGCAGAGTAAATACGCGGGGTTACGGGGATAGGGCCTGTGTGGGATTGTTGTTGGCGCAGGTTCGATGGGCTGAATGGCTTCCTTCAGCACTGTATAGATTCTATGCTTCTAAGATCCTGCCTATAATATCTTTACTGTTAACAATGGTGCGTAGAATCCTTAAATGATTTTGACTGAAATGCTGGGTGTCTCTAAATCAACCATTTGTTCTGCTATTGCTTTCCTATTACAACCTGAATCATATTCATCATCAGAATCTCGAGACTGATTAACAGATTTAATTGAAAATTATGCTTTTGACCCAGTTCTGTAATAAGAGAGTATTACTGTACTTCTGTTGATGGCCGATAGTATTCCCCTTCATGTATTTAGTATTCATGAGGAATAAAAATGAATGTGTTTGAAGACAGAGTTGGCTAAAGTGGATTGGGAAAATAGGTTAAAAGGTAACGAGGTCAAGAAACAATAGCAGACTTCGAAGGAGACATGTCATGACTCTCAACAAAGATATATCCCATCGAGAGAGACTCTAATTTTGTTTATTTATTAGTGTCACAAATAGGCTTACATTAACACTGCAATTAAGTTACTATGAAAATCCCCGAGTCGTCACACTCTGGCACCTGTTTGGATACACGGAGGGAGAATTTAGCATGGCCACGCACCTAACAAGCACATCTTTCGGACTGTGGGAGGAAACCCACGCAGACATGGGGAGAATGTGCAGAGTCACCCAAGCTGGGAATCTAACCTGGATCCCTGGTGCTATGAGGCAGCAGTGTTAACCACTGTCCCATTTCACGAGAAGGAGTCTATCTGTGGCTAACTAAGGAAGTTAAAGGTAGTATCAAATTGAAGAAAAATATGTACGTTGCTGCAAAGGTTAATAGTAGGCCAGAAGGGTAGCAAGTGGGTGACACAGTGGTTAGCACAGCTGCTTCACAGCACCAGGGACCCGGGTTCGATTCCCAGCATGGGTCACTGTTCGTGTGGCGTTTGCATGTTCTCCCCATGTCTGCGTGGGTTTCCTCCGGGCCCTCCGGTTTCCTCCCACGTTCTGAAAGACATGCTGGTTAGGTGCATTGATCCGAACAGGCGCTAGGGGAATTTTACAGTTAACTTCATTGCAGTATTAATGTAAGCCTTACTTATGACTAATAAATAAACTTAATTTTAAGATTGGAAAACGTTTTAAACTGGCAAAGGAAGGGTAAAAGAAATGAGGGAGAAATTAGAATATGAAAGAAAACTATCAAGAAATATAAAAAAAACAAATAGTGAAAGCTTCTACAAGTAGATAAAAAGGAAAAGAGTAACAGAACTGAGCATTGAGTGTGTGAGACTCGGGAGTTAATATTGGAAACAAGAAATATGGTAGCGACATTGAACAAGTATTTGACTTCACAGTGCAAGATATGAAGAGTATCCCAAGGATGGTAGAAAAACAGTGTGGGGTGCATATCTTATAATCTTTACCCTGAACATAATAAATGATAAATGGCATTCTCAATATTGTTAAAAGTATTGTCTCTCGTTACCACAACTACACCATAAAAATCTGAAAATTGATTAACTACATTTTTAAAATAGTTACGTATTCATATTTCACACCTTCATATTCCATGCATTTAACTGAGGAGGTTTACTGAAGCATAATCATTCCTACCCCATGTGCTGCAGACTGTTTCAAGAATCCAAGCTTGGTGCCATAGCCTTGAAACTGACCTACTTATCCTTAGAATAGATCCAGTGTTCTGGCAAAAGAAATAAAGGATCAATGTTGGAGATAACAAAGGTGGACACAACAAATGTTGTTATAAGAGATTCCTGAAACCCTGGGGTAAAATGCTGTATTTAGTGGTTTACGTGAATCTCGTGATTTACTCCTTGACAATAAATATCAGCAAAAAGCACCCAATTTAATAATTTCCAGAACCTCCTTAACCTGGTGGCACCAAAACATATTTGGGTAGATATCTGTCAAGTGGTGCCAGATGGCATCGGATCAAACCACCATTGACTACAATGGCATTTCTCCCCAAAGCTTCTCGTGCTAAGGATACTGATGCTTGAATATATTTTTCAAATATTTATCTTTTTTCATTCCTTCCTTTCTTTCTCTACCTCCTCTTTTATACTCCCCTGTCCCCTTTTCATTTGGTGTGCCTTTCTCTGTTCTGGTGAATTTCTCCTGTTCTCACTTCTCTCTCACTTATCCTGAACGCTTGGTAGGCTAATGGGACTAAAGGTAGACAAGTCCCCGGGCCCAGATGGAATGCATCTCAGGGTACTGAAAGAAATGGCAGAAGTAATAGCAGATGCGTTGATTGTAATTTATCAAAATTCGCTGGACTCTGGGGAAGTGCCGGATGATTGGAAAACAGCTAATATGACGCCACTGTTTAAAAAAGGAGGTAAACAAAAGGCGGGTAACTACAGGCCGGTTAGCTTAACGTCCGTAGTTGGGAAATTGCTGGAATCCATCATTAAAGAAGAAATAGCAGGACACCTGGAAAAAAATGGTTCGATCAAGCAGACGCAGCATGGATTCATGAAGGGAAAGTCGTGTTTGACGAATTTACTGGATTTTTATGAAGATGTAACGAGTGCAGTTGACAGAGGGGAATCGGTGGATGTGGTGTTTTTGGATTTCCAGAAGGCGTTCCATAAGGTGCCTCACAAAAGGTTGCTGCAGAAGATTGGGGCACACGGAGTTGGGGGTAAAGTGTTGGCGTGGATTGAGGATTGGCTACCTAACAGGAAGCAGAGAGTTGGAATAAATGGGTGCTTTTCTGGTTGGCAGTTGGTGACTAGTGGCGTGCCGCAGGGATCGGTGCTGGGGCCTCAACTGTTTACCATATACATAGACGATCTGGAGGAGGGGACCGAGTGTAGGTTAACAAAGTTTGCGGATGACACAAAGATGAGTGGGAAAGTGAATTGCGTGGAGGATGCGGAAAGTCTGCAGAGAGATTTGGATAGGCTAAGTGAGTGGGCGAGGATCTGGCAGATGGAGTATAACGTTGACAAGTGTGAGGTTATCCACTTTGGAAGGACTAATAGTAAAATGGACTATTATTTAAATGGTGAAAAATTACAACATGCTACTGTGCAGAGGGACCTGGGGGTCCTTGTGCATGAATCGCAAAACCTCAGTTTGCAGGTGCAGCAGGTGATCAAGAAGGCAAATGGAATGTTGGCCTTTATCGCGAAGGGGATGGAGTATAAAAGCAGGGAGGTCTTGCTGCAATTGTACAAGGTACTGGTGAGGCCGCAACTAGAGTACTGTGTGAAATTTTGGTCCCCTTATTTGCGAAAGGATATACTGGCCTTGGAGGGAGTACAGAGAAGGTTCACCAGGTTGATACCGGAGATGAGGGGGTTAGCTTATGAGGAGAGATTGAGTAGATTGGGCCTGTACTCTTTGGAGTTTAGAAGGCTGAGGGGAGATCTTATAGAGACATATAAGATAATGAAGGGGCTAGACAGGGTAGAGGCAGAGAGATTCTTTCCACTTAGAAAGGAAACAAGAACTAGAGGACACAGCCTCAAAATAAGGGGGAGTCAGTTTCGAACAGAGTTAAGGAGGAACTTCTTCTCTCAGAGGGTAGTGAATCTGTGGAATTCTCTGCCCATTGAAGCAGTGGAGGCTACCTTGTTAAATATGTTCAAGTCACAGGTAGATAGATTTCTGATTAATAAGGGAATTAAGGGTTATGGGGAGCGGGCGGGTAAGTGGAACTAAACTACTATCAGATCAGCCATGATCTTATTGAATGGCGGAGCAGGCTCGAGGGGCTAGATGGCCTACTCCTGCTCCTATTTCTTATGTTCTCTTTGATGGGAGGCTACACGTGTTGGTGGGCGCAGAGCGCTACTGACTGGGTCAATCTTAGCCACTTTTATATACCTGGCTTCAAATGAAGTTTGCAAGCATTATTATAAGCAAGTCGGTGTGTTGCTTACTCTTGTGCACATTTCTTGTGGGACCATTCAACCATGGTATAAACTTAAGTAAGGGACCATTGTAACTACCACGTTGTTGCCGTTTGAAGCTTGACACATGACCGTTGCCTTCCATACATTCTTTCGTTGTCAGCCATCACACCTTGTAATCCAATCCTCATTGTCAATGCGGCAGAGGTTTAGGATATTACACTCCTCTGCTACATTCAGCTAAGAGCAAGATTATAGAATCGCTACAGTGCAGAAGGAGGCCCACTGAGCCTGCACCGACAACAATGCCAAGTTAAAAGTTTATTTATTAGTGTCACAAGTAGGCTTGCATTAACACTGCAATGAAGTTACTGTGAAAATCCCTTTGTTGCCATTCCTTTGTTGCCACACCCAGGCACCTGTTCAGGTACATTGAGAGAGAATTTGGCATAGCCAATGCACCTAACCTGCACATCTTTGGAGTGTGGGAGGAAGCCAGAGCACCCGGAGGAAACCCACGCAGACACGGGGAAAACGTGCAAACTCCACACTGACAGTGACCCGAGGCCAGAATTGAACCAGGGTCCCGAGCGCTGTGAGGCAGCAGTGCTAACCACTGTGCTGCCCCTTTTGACTATGAGTAATGAAATATATCTTGATGCTGTTAAATCTCAAGTGGATATTGTCAGCACGTATGCTTTTGAAGCCAGTTATTGGGTGAAAGTAGTAAAGTTCTATTATTTTGTGCAATGTTGATCTATGACTATTCCGGTATCTCAATCCACTTGAGAGCACTGAGCAGTTTCCTGCTCTTCAAATTTTAATCAAACTGGATAACTGTAAAATTGCAAACATTGCCTCATGCAAATATACTTGTTTACCACTTGAGAATCAACTTGTTATCCAAACATGAACTGCACTGCCCCTTCAAATTGTCACATCATTGCAGAAAGAGTGAAGTACATTTAATGCACAATGAAATCCGATGGGAGGCAGTGATTTTTTTTAGTCTGACTATGAAAAGTGGGAAGCTGTGGAACAGTTTCAGCAGAGTCAATTATAGAATCCCTACTGTGCTGAAGGAGGCCATTCGGCCCATCGAGTCTGCATCAATCACAATCCCACCCAGGCCCTATTCCTGTAACCCCACATATTTACCCTGCTAACCCCCCTGACACTAGGTACAATTTAGCATGGCCAATCAACCTAACCTGCACATCTTTAGTCTGTGGGAGGAAGCTGGAACACCCGGAGGAAACCCACGCAGACACGAGGAGAACGTGCAAACTCCACACAGTGACCCGAGGCTGGATTTGAACCCAGGTCCCAGGCGCTGTGAGGCAGCAGTGCTAACCACTGTGCCGCTATTACAATAAATTAATATTAATTAATTATGATCAATTATGTCCAAATCCAATTATGAGAATGTATAGTCTGAAATTCTTCATTTCCAGCAACTTGGGTAATGAACATGAATAATTTTCATCAAGCTGTGATTTTTGCTGCCAGATATTTTTGTGCTACAACTTATTGGAGTTGAATAGGTCATTTTGTTTTGGCATTGATTCTGTTTTGTTTCCAGAAGTTGACAGCGGTCTGCTTTGATCAGTGTGTTAATTTTATAATCCATGCTCTTGCCTCCTTTGCAAAGCTTTATGTTGCAAAATTGTTGGTGCTTCGTAAGCAACTACATTCCCAGAAAGGTTCCTTGGGAATCGGGGACTGCTACATGAGAAAATTGTAACTAATGACTATTCTGTGCAAATTCAGCACTACCCAATCTGTTTTTCCTATGCATGATGTACATATGATGTTTCTATTTCTTCAATGTCCCCTTCAATAAAAAATGTAACAAGAGAAATATAGGCCCCATCATTTCCAAGTTATTTTTACCTATTGCAATATTTGAATGATGCGGATAACACAGTGTCATTTAGACTTTTTTTCATTTTAGATTCATAAAGTCTGATTTTTACAATTGTTCCCCAATCTGAACCTGAAAGATAAATTTCTTCAATGGTCTTTTTAAATTGGTATATAGGTTGGTCTGCTTTTTCAACTAAACTGGGAGCAATTTTCGCCGCTGTTTTTAATGCAGGGCTGGAGTGGTGTTGGCCTTAAATCACGGCGTATCACTTACTTCCCATTCTTGCCAATGTCCTGTCTGAAGTGATTGTTGAGTAGGTCGGGAAATCAGAGTGCTACCTTGCTGCAATAGCCGCGAGGCTAAACTAAGTAATTCATTGCAAAACAAAACTTGGAACAGAGCAGAATAATGAATGCAACTTTGCTGTCCAACTCTGCGCTCTCCTCTGCGATTGGCCCAAGTTCACATGCTCCTTTACGATAGGTCGACTGGGCGACGTGACCTGCAACTGCTCTCTCACATTCAGGACCCTTGACGTTACTGCTCTTTCACAGGTCAGATTGCATCATCCACCTAGTGGAAGTGAGCATTGAGCAGTTGAACCCAGCACCTTATATGATCTGCACAAATCAATAATCCAACCCCGGTATTTAACTTGATGTCAGAGAATTGGGGGGTTATCAGGCAAACCTATGAAAACAGCTAAGTTATATAGGTTGTAAATAGCTGAGGACAAAGTGCTGATTTTTGCATTACACTGCTAGTTACAACTCGCCAACCTGTAAATACCCTGTTTATTCCTATTCTCTGATTTTCTAAGTATCTTGCGACCATGTCCCTAACAATAGATCCTAACATTCTGCCTATAATTCCTAGGCCTGAATTTTCAGGATGGTGAGCGCTCTGTATCCATTATCCAAAGAGTGACAGGGAATGCATCGCTTCCATCTCCGACAGGGCCCACGGCCATTTCCCGCTCTAGTGAGCATTGATTGGCAGCAGATGGGACTTTGTCTGCACTTGGGAGCAAGTCCCACTTTGGAGACCTGTCGGCCAAACTGATTGGCTGACAGCTCTCCAGCCCATCCAGGCTCAGAACTGCGGTGGCCAGAAGAGGTACTGCAGCGCCATGCCTGAGACTGAACCCCAGCAGCACACCAACAGTCTGGGGCGGGGAGGGTAGAGGATGTCCTGGGCGGTCTCCGGTCTGTGAGGGAGGGCACCACTATTCTGGCACAGCCTTCTGATGGAGCTGCGCCCCCCCCCCCCTCCATCTTACTGGAGGTCGGGGGACCCGGGAGGGGGGGGGGGGGGGGCGTAAAATTCTGGCCCTAGATTTCTCCATTACTCCTTTACTAAACTGCACAGATTTCTTTTTACTTGCTACCATTCAATCTTCGAAAACTCTTCTAAAACCTAAGGATCAAACCTAATGTATACTCTATTTCTACATGGGCCTCTTTTAAAACCTGAGATACAGGTTGTCAGATCTCTACTTAGTCCCATTATTTTCTCTCATACTCTTTCTTTCTTGTACTGGTTTCCCCATTCTTGCTAGACCCTTGGTTCCTCACTATTCCTAGATTCTCTCTGTGCCTTCTACCATGAGGAAAGATATAAAATATGTGTTTAATGTCTGTGCCTTTTCCTTATTCTCCATTATAATTTCACCTGTAATTGCCTCCAATGGGATTGCACATAGTTTCACTAACCTGTTCCAGTTTAAATAGGTATAGAGATGTTTATAATCTGTTTTTATGGCTCTTGCTAGTCTAATATATTCTTTTATCAGTTTCTTGATCAATCCTTTGAATTCTCAGGTTTGATATTTTTGGCAACATTTTAACAATTCCTGAGGTTTTCATGGCTATTTGTTGCATATTATGTATTAATTCTTTAGTGTAAGTCATTGCTGGTCCATCATTTTATCTTTTCTATGTGGTTTCCCAATCTACCTCAACTAACTCTGCACCAGGCAGAGATGCCAGTCGAGATTAGGACTGGAATGGGTTACAGAGGGCAAAGCCAAGGGGGAAATTAAACATGATGAGAACTTCGGAAGTAATTTCTGTCAGCTTTTTGCAATTAAGTATCTTTCCCCAAGGTCCGCTTGCCCATTCCACAATCCATCCACTGAGTCCTAAGTGAACTTATTTAAATACACTAAGGTTCAGTGGGTGCTGCAGCTCTATGCTCCTATCTTTTATACTTGCAGTGCACTTAAACCAAGAATTTTATGAAGTTTAGTTGCTTACAAGATCAGTTGAACAATAATTACAACAATTTGCATTTATGAAGTGCTATAATGGAGAAAAGAACAAATCCAAGGTCAATGAAATAGGTGACAGTGAGAAGTTTCCAACCTGAGGATTGGGAAAGTTTTACTCTCAATTTCTTCAACTGGAAACTACTTTTGCAGAAATTTCCAACTGCACTCACTCCATTCGGATTTCATATCTGGACTTGTTTCTGACCGGGTCAGGTTAATGGCAGATTTTTGGTCCCAACCCCTGCACAAGTTGAGAGCATCTCGGACATTGCCTTTGAATGTACCCTTGTGCACTATTATGGTGGAGGAGGGGCAACAACATAGTTTGGATCAAAGGAGAGTTGGATCAATATTAAAGGAGGATGGAGGCCATCAGACAGTATCCACGCAGTGTGTCCCCAAGTGATATGAGGACTTTATTGAAGAGCTGTGAGTGGATAGGGTGCAATTGAGCAGCATTTGTCCCCTTTGTATGACAACTGTCCGCTAGGCTCATCTGTCCACATTGCTCTCATTGTGACTTGGAAGCTGATTATCACAATATTTATGAGAGGGTAGGAGGCTTAGGGGTGATCTTATAGAGGTCTATAAAATAATGAGGGTTATAGATCAGCCAGATAGTTAACATCCTTTCCCAAAGGTAGGGGAGTCTAAAACTAAAGGGCATAGGTTTGAGGGGAGAGATACAAAAGGGTCCAGAGGGACAATTCTTTCACATAGAGGATGGTGAGTGTCTGGAACGAGCTACCAGAAGCAGTAGTAGAGGCGGGTACAATTTTGTCTTTTCAAAAGCATTTAGACAGTTACATGGGTAAGATGGGTATAGAGGGATATGGGCAATTGGGACTAGCTTAATGGTTTAAAAAAAAAAGGGCGGCATAGACAAGTTGGGCCGAAGGATCTGTTTCCATGCTCTATGACTCAATGACTAATGTATTGCATTCCGAAAGTGATTTTTAACCATGGTGGACGATGAGAAAGGGGCAGCAGCCATCAAGAAACCGGCCCCCAAGCATGACAAGAAACTGAAGAGAAACAGGAAAAAAGTTACTCCATCTACATCTACTCAGTGATGAAGCAGGTTCACTCTGACACGGGCATCTCCTCCGAGGCCCTGAGCATCATGAACTCGTTCACCAACGACATCTTCAAGCGCATCGCTGGTGAGGCTTCCCGCCTGGCCTTGGAGGAGATGCCCCATGTCAGAGTGAACCTGCTTCATTACTTTGTAGATGGAGTAAATATTTTCCCACTTCTCTTCCCACCTGGCCCATTACAACAGGTGGCAGACCATCAGCTCCCGGGAGATCCAGACTGCAATGTGCCTGCTGCTGCCCAGAGAACTGGCCAAGCATGTTGGGTCGGAGGGAACAAAGGCGGTGACCAAATACACCAGCTCGAAATGAAACTGCACCGGATCTGCTTAAATAAAAACATATTTCAGCAGCCAACCTTTATTGATAACAACCTGGCTGCCATCAAGAATGCATTCAAGTGATGAGAGCACTTTGATATTGCAGCAAGGCTGAAATGAGATGGACCATAAAGCTTTACATATTTCCCAAGGGCTAGAGTGAAATCAATGGCCCACATGTTGCGTTGCCCCTCAACTACCTCAATAGGAAATGATTCCACTCCCCAACTGCACAAACTGTATATGGCAATATGCAGAGGATCTCGCATGTCCACACTCCATATACATCAATTGACACTGTCTACACTTCCCGTTGCCTCGGAAAAGCAGCCAGAATAATCAAGGACCCCCACGCACCCCGAACATTCTCTCTTACACCACCTTCCGTCGGGAAAAAGATACTAAAGTCTGAGGTCACGTACCAACCGACTCAAAAACGGCTTCTTCCCTGCTGCCATCAGACTTTTGAATGGAGTTGATCTTCCTCTACACCCTAGCTATGACTGTAACACTACATTCTGCACTCTCTCCTTTCCTTCTCTATGTACGGTATGCTTTATCTGTATAGTGCGCAAGAAACAATACTTTTCATTGTATACTAATACATGTGACCATAATAAATCAAATCAAATCATTTGCTGCAAGTTATCACAAGCTGTTCATCCTTCAGAATACCTTTGGAATCAGTCCAGGAGCATTCTCAGACTTTGGAGTTTTTATTGCCAATAGCCATGACTTTATTTGCTGCCTTTAACACAAAAATAAATCCCTAGATGCTTTGAAAATAAAAAATAATTAACATCACAGACATTGGACCAAAAATGTGACTGGGCCATGGAGGCAGTGAATAGGAGGGAGTGACTTGAGAGATCACAAGGAAGGGCTTTGAAGATTTTTATATATTTATTAGTATCACAAGAAGGCTTATATTAACACTGCAATGAAGTTACTATGAAAACCTAGTTGCCACACTCTGGTGCCTGTTCAGGTACACTGAGGGAGAACTTAGCATGGCTAATGCACCTAACCAGCATGTCTTTCGGACTGTCGGAGGAAACAGGATCACCTGGAGAAAACCCACAGAGACAACATGCAGACAGTGACCCAAACCGGGAATCGAACCGGGGTCCCTGGCGCTGTGAGGTAGCTGTGCTAACCACTTTACCTTCCCACGGTGGAATGAGAAGAGGGAAAAAGGTTAGAGATGAAATCAAATTAAATTAAATTTCCTGTTCTCCTTGATACTTGTGAAGAAGTGAGCATCCAAATACAAGTGTTTCCAATTTTTGCAGTGCCTTCTCTTACTTAAGAGTTTGGAAACACGTGAGAAACTTCGATATCCGTTTCAAGGTGTGTTCTGGCTGCCAATGCTCCCAATTATGGTTCCAATAAAGATCTGGGTTGCTGCCAAGTAAATTGCAAAATGCTGACCCTGCGTGCAATAAATTGGTTAAAACAAAAGATTGCCCTCCACATTTGACTGATCCCGAATTCGAGCTGGTTGGCATCTTATTCCATTGCTAAAGCAGCTGCAGTTGATTCATTTTTTAACATAGCCAGAGGTCGAAGTGAAATGCCTCACAGAAGTCAAGCAGAGCATTTTAATTTAAAACACTGCATCTGTGCTTAATTTTGAAAAACACTGGATGACGACTGAAGTGTTATTGCTGTCAGCAGAGGGTCTACTGAAATAATAGGCCTCCCACTCAGCCAGTGACAAGTATGTGAGAGCACAAACTCTCTCTGAAGCAAAATATCCCCAGGGCTGACAGATTTCATTTTTAATGTTCCCTGCAGCTCATGCAAGGCTTAAAGCACGTAAACAACAGGGATCCTGAACTTAGCCACGGCTCAGAGGAGGCAGAGGCGCGTGACAGTTTGAAATGTATTGCCTGTATTTTGGTTTGTGAAATAATTCACGCATGGATGGGGGAGGGGTGTGGGGGGAGAGAGGTGGAGTGGAGGGAGTCTGGGGGGAGGGGTGGAGTGGTGGAGGGTGGAGGGGTGAGGTGGAGTGGAGGGGTGAGGTGGGGGGGGAGAGGTGGGGGGGTGAGGTGAGGTGGGGTGGGGGGGGAGACGTGAGGTGGAGGGGTGGGGTGGGGAGGTGGGGTGGGGGGGGGAGACGTGGGGTGGGGGGGTGAGGTGGAGTGGAGGGGTGGGGTGGGGTGGAGGGGGTGGGGGAGGTGGAGTGGGGGGAGGTGGGGTCATGGAGGGTGAGGTGGAGTGGAGGGGGAGAGGTGATGAGGAGGGGTGATGGGGAGGGAGTAGGATGAGGGGGGGAAATTAAAATTGGCAACACAAACTTGACATTTTAAAGCAATGTAATCTGTTATCAATTGTATCTTAGTGTGGTAATTTCAAACTTGTTACGCATTGCATCATTACGGCCCCATTCTGGTTTACAACACCTTGTATTTGGCACGAATGCGAAGTGATTACAACCCATGACTACACACACACTTGTGCACTTTTATACTCCACTGATTCTGTTGCACTGAGAGAACAGCCGCAGTACCTTAAGTGACGATTCTTTACGTCTGCGCTTAAGACAGTGAGTCTCCTCACAGCGGAGCGCACCTGACATCAGTGAGCACAAATTTCACCCCACACCTCGCCACACCTAGATTGTGAGCACATGTCCTCGTACGCATGCCATGAAATCCAGCTACCTGGTGCCGAGCGTGTTTTGGACTGACTGATCTTGTACTCAGATTCTGGCATCAGTCAATGTGTAAACCTGGTTTGACACCAGCTGTGCCATCTTTGTTCTCAATGTTGTGGTCAACACCATCTCTTCACCCTGCACAGCTGAACAGCCACAGGAAGGACACCCTCACCAGTGCTATTTGAAAGGATCATCAACAACGTCCTGGTTAGTTGCTGATTGATTCCTACTGACTCCTGCTCAATTTATAGAAGTGTGAATGGTGGATTCTTCTATTATCTAAAGCTGCTGAAGCCTGCAGAGAGTGATGGAGCATGTGATGAGGACCTTAGTTCTGACGTCAAGAATTCTGTTTGGACAACTTGCTCCTAGTCATAGGTGCAATTGTTTCTCTCCCCCTGCATCTTCAGCATGAAAGCAAGCTGAGCAGAGGTGACACAGAGGAAGATGAGCTGATCAAAGAGGGAGAAGGGATCTCAGGAGGAGGCCATGTCCACCAGGGTTCACATTTCTCTCCTCTCAGCCTCCGTGAGGACAGTGTACATTACCTCTCCACTTCACTGAAAAGATACTCGCTGTAATCTGCCACCTCAGAGCACGGGTGAAGACGACCTCGTCAGTAGCAGTGATGGTGACCGTTGCCATGATTTTGTCTTTGCATCTGGCTTCTTCCAAGCTGCCAACAGGTGATGCTTTCAACGTTTTGTAGTATGCCTTCCACTATTGCATGAGGGAGGTCAATGAGGCTCTGGTACAAAGAGAGCTGAATGTGTTTTGTTCCCCCTCGCTAGAGAAAAGCAGTTGGAGTGAGCACTTGGCTTCACAAGCATAACATCCCTGTGATGCAAGGGGCCGTTGACTGCACGCATGTGGCACCTGCAAAGCGACATGTAAATTCAGGGATGAGCTGGAACCCGAAGGGGTTTTGCTCACCCTCCAGCTTGTGCTGGATCATTCTCGGCACATCATGCAGGTCTCTCCTCAATATCCTTGCAATGGCCATGATGTCTACTTTCTGCCGAAGTCAGCTGTACCATCATCATGCGAACCACCATGAATAACCTGAGTAAGGCTACTGGGCAACAAGAGCTATCTGTTGACCACCTAGCTCAGGACTCTGGTGTGGAACCCAAGCACACAAGAAACACACATCTAATGCATTGCTTCCTAACTTCAGCATGTGAAAATTCACGTTACCCCATACAAACAGAAACAAAACAAAATAAAACAGCATTGTAACATTTGGTGTATAATTATTAAAGTTCATGTAGATCAATGTACACATCATATCATTATGAAAATCTGTATTTTAAGGTACTTTGTAAAAATGTTATTACTTCATATACTTAAATGGGTTTCAGCCACGTGCTTTGTGTTTCCCAGTAGCAGAAACCCTTATCATCCAGCTTCCTGGCCCAGGCTGGCCGTACATGATCCCTGCTGCACATTTGCCCCCTCTAACAATAGCAACTTTTAACCTGGGTTTATTGCCGAGAGATGCCCCCAAAGCTGCTGCCCAGCTTGGTGCCAATGTGGGACCGGTAGTTTCTCCGTTGAGTTTTGTGGCCAACACAAGGTTTTGCTTTTTTTTTGGTAATTACCCCTCTTAAGGAACTGTGATGGAGTAGGTTCGTCTAATTTCAAATTGCAGGATTGCCTTGTATATTTTTCCTTCAAATGACTATATAGAGAACTGGTGAAATTTCTAAACTGGTCTGTGTTAACATGAAAGCTATTGCTGAAGATCAAAGTGGCGTGTTTGTCCACAGATCTCTGAAGGCGGAAGGGTATGTTAGTCGGGTGGTGAAAAAGGCATATGGGACACTTGCCTTTATCAATCGAGGCATAGATTATAAAAGCAGGGAAGTCATGTTGGAGTTGTATAGAACTTTGGTGAGGACACAGCTACAGTACTGTGTGCAGTTCTGGTCGCCACATTTTAGAAAGGATGTGATTGCACTGGAGGGGGTACAGAGGAGATTCACCACGAAGCTGCCTGGGATGGAACATTTAAGGTATTAAGAGAAATTGGGTAGGCTTGGGTTGTTTTTTTTGGAGCAGCGAAAACTGAGGGGCGACCTGATTGAGGTGTACAAGATTGTGAGAGACATGGACAGAGTGGATAAAGAGCAACTATTCCCCCAAGTTGAAGGGTCAGTCACAAGGGGGCATAGGTTCAAAGTAAGGGGCAGGAGGTTTAGGAGGGAATGTGAGGTAAAGTTTTTTATCCAGAGGGTGGTGACAGTCTGGAATGCATTGCCTGGAGGGTGGTAGATGCGGGTTGCCTCGCATCCTTTAAAAAGTACCTGGATGAGCACTTGGCACGCCATAACACTCAGGGCTATTGGCCATGTGCTGACAGATGGGTTTGGATGTGAGTTCAGATGTTTCTAATGTGTCAGTGGAGACTCGATGGGCTAAAGGGCCTCTTCTGCACTGTGTGATTCTATGATTTGAGACTGGCATCTGGCTGTCCGCATCAAAACATGTCAGTTATTTGATCCATGAATTGATTGATGAGATTGTATTACAGGAACCTTATTTCAGAATTAACAATTCCTGTACACTGCAATCACTGGGTTTGAAGCTTATTCACATAGTGTACTTATGTCTTTTTTTGATTGTGATGGGAAGTTTTGTTGCTGCAAGCTGCCTAAACCTGGGAATAAAACTTTTTACAATATTTTTAGTTCAGTTCTCAATTCACATGGGCCAACAATATTTCCATATTCAAATGGATAATACTGAATGCAAATTACTTATTTTTGCAAGACAGAAGGAGGCCATTTGGCCCATCAAGTCTGCACTGATCACAATCCCACCCAGGCCCCATGTATTTACCCTAGCTAGTCCCCCTGACACTAAGGGGCAATTTGGCATGGCCAATCCACCTAACCCTCACATCTTTGGACTCATTCACTAATCAGGGGATCAGATTGTCAATATTGAGTTAACTTCAGCGACAAGAGTGTCCCGAAGTATTTCTTAGTAGCAAAGAGCTACTGAACTATTTTTTTAACTAATAACTGAATCTTGTGCTGGTAATAGAATTAGGCATTGACTACAGTCCAAAGAAGACTGACTTTATTATGGAAGCTGTATGATTACACTTTAAAATATTGCATTTTTCTTTCTGAGATGCTTGATATCAAACTTTTCTCTGCTTGCCTATCTCCGGGATAAGATTGGCTTTAGGAAATTTAGTTTGAGCTGCAGGATTATATTAGTATCCAGAAACCTTTGATAGTTTACTAAGTCTTTGAACTTATGTAACATCTAAAATCTTGTCCATTTTGAAAGCATAATGGGTCTATTTTCTGACCCTCATGGTTAATCAATGGAAATTCTCACTAATTTTATTGAAGTTGATCACAGAGTTCAATTGGATTTGATATGTTTGAAGCAGTTGAATTGATTGGTATTTTCCAATAATCTTGCTTCATCTATAGATCGAGATCTTCAGCAAGGCAGTAACAAGATCAATCTAGGGGTAATTTCAGTTAACATCCCCTGGTGAGACTCAAAGCTCACAGAGTCACTTGAAAGATCAGTTTGTAATATCAGCTTGGTGTCTCAACAATACATAATTTGCAAATGTCTTTCAGGCATACGTCATCCTGTTAGCTTAAGATTCTGCCTTTCGAAACCGTCAAGTCCTTAGGTTCCAGTCTCAGAATTTAGGGTGCTATATCATTTACAGGAATAGAACCATAGTTTTATTTATGTTTGTGCTCATCAAAGTTTAAAGTTTATTTATTATTGTCACAAGTAGGCTTACATTGGCACTGCAATGAAGTTACTGTGAAAATCCCCCAGTCATCACACTCCGGTGCCTGTTCGGGTACACTGAGGAAGAATTTAGCATGGCCAATGCACCTAACCAGCACATCTTTTGGACTGTGGGAGGAAACCAGAGCACCCGGAGGAAACCCATGCAGGCACGGGGAGAACATACAAACTCCACACAGACAGTGACCCAAGCCAGGAACTCAACCTGGGTCCCTGGAACTGTGAGGCAGCAGTGCTAACCACTCTGCCACTGTGCCGTCCGGTTTGGGGAAACAGTTTTTTAGGAAAGAGACACTGTTACCTGTTTTGGATAACTAATATCACCATCAAAAGAGAAAATGCTGGAAAATCTCAGCAGGTCTGGCAGCATCAATAAGGAGAGGAAAGTGCTGACATTTCGAGTCCAGATGACCCTTTGTGCAGAGGAGATTTACCAGGATGCTGCCTGGTATGGTGGGAAGGTCTTATGAGGAAAGGCTGAGTGACTTGAGGCTGTTTTCATTAGAGAGAAGAAGGTTAAGAGGTGACTTAATAGAGGCATACAAGATGATCAGAGGATTAGATAGGGTGGACAGTGTAAGCCTTTTTCCTCGGATGGTGATGGCTAACACGAGGGGACAGAGCTTTAAATTGAGGGGTGATAGATGTAGGACAGATGTCAGAGGTAGGTTCTTTACTCGGAGTAGCAAGGGCGTGGAATGCCCTGCCTGCAACAGTGGTGGACTTGTCAACATTAAGGGCATTTAAAGGGTCATTGGATAAACATACGGATGATATTGGAATAGTGTAGGTTAGATGGGCTTTAGATTCATTTCACAGGTCGGCGCAACATCGAGGGCCGAAGGGCCTGTACTGCGCTGTAATGTTCTATGTTCTATCTCACGTGAGAACACCATCCACCAGTAATACAGTACATACACTTAAAACTCGGCCAACGTTGCCTACCTGATATGCTGCAGGAAAGGATGTCCCGAGGCATGGTACATTGGGGAGACCATGCAGACGCTACGACAACAGATGAATGAACGCCGCTCGACAATCACCAGGTAAGAGCATTCTCTTCCTGTTGGGAAACACTTCAGCGGTCACGGGCATTCGGCCTCCGATCTTCGGGTAAGCGTTCTCCAAGGCGGCCTTCACAACACACGACAACGCAGAGTCGCTGAGCAGAAACTGATAGCCAAGTTCCCCACACATGAGGACGGCCTCAACCGGGATCTTGGGTTCATGTCACACTATCTGTAACCCCCACGACTTGCCTGGGCTTGCAAAATCTCACTAATTGTCCTGGCTGGAGTCAATACACATCTCTTTAACCTGTGCTTAACCCTCTCTCCACTCACATTGTCTGTACCTTTAAGACTTGATTACCTGTAAAGACTTGCATTCCAACCATTATCTTGTAAATTGAGTTTGTGTCTTTATATGCCCTGTTTGTGAACAGAACTCCCACTTATCTGATGAAGGGGCAGCGCTCCAAAAGCTAGTGGCTTGTGCTGCCAAATAAACCTGTTGGACTTTAACCTGGTGTTGTGAGACCTCTTACTGTGTTTACCCCAGTCCAACGCCGGCATCTCCACATCACAGAATAGAGAGACATGGAAGGTCAACTCTGAGCCAAGGACCTGCCTGCAGGCAGAGCACACATGATAATGATCACTGAAATTATTTGCAAAAAGCTGAAATCAATACAGAACAGGAGGCAGTAGGATTGTGGTATTGTCACTGGACTAGGAATCAGGTGACCCAGGGTAATGCTCTGGGGACCAGAGTTCGAATCCCACCCTGACAGAAGCTGAAATGTGAATTCAATAAAAATCTCGATGACCATTGTCGATTGATGTAAATAGCCATCTGGTTCACCAATGTCCTTTAGGTGGCACGATGGAACAGTAGTTAGCACTGCTGCCTCACAGCGCCCGGGACCCGGGTTCGATTCCTGGCTTCGGTCACGATCTGTGTGGAATGTGGAGTTTGAATGTTCCCCCTGTGTCTGTGTGGGTTTCCTCCCACAGTCAAAAGGTGTGCAGGTTAGATGGATTGGTCAGGCTAAACTGTCCCTTAGTGTCAGGGGGACTAGCTAGGGTAAATACATGGGGATATGGGAATAGGGCTTGGGTGGGATTGTGGTCGGTGCAGACTCGAATGGCCAAATGACTTCCTCCTGCACTGATTCTATAATCTGCCATCCTTTACCTAGTCTAGTCTACATGTGACTCCAGATCCACAGCAGTGTGATTGACCACTCAATTAGGAAAGGACAATAAATGCTGACCCAGCCAATGATGCCCACATCCCATGAATGAATTTTTAAAAAAGACCATTTACAATGAATCAAATAATATTTTATCTAAAGGTTTATGCTAAATCTTAAATTTGGCAATAATTGTCCCCTTTAACTTCTCACTTAAATGTAATCTAATCTCTAATGTTGCATTATCATGGCATGTCTATGTTTTATATTGCCAGTCAATACCTCGGACATCAGACCGCTATATGAGAATAAGCCTTGTTCTTAACATCTACTTGATGACAATACTATTTTAGACTAATGCAACAATAATTTTGTATCTCCCCTTGCTGCTCCCTTCGGGAGCATAGCATGAAGTAGAGGAAAGATTCATAGACTGATTAATAAAAGTTTTAAAGTTTATTTATTAGTCATAGATCATAGAAACCCTCCAGCACAGAAAGGCATATATACTAAAGGACTAGAGTGCTTTAAACATGTAAGTTTCCTAGCATTTGCAGATCTATTCCCCCCCCTTCTTCCCATCCCATCGGGTCTGCACCGACCACAATCCCACCCAGGCCCTACACCCATATCCCTACATATTTTACCCACTAATCCCTCTAACCTACGCATCTCAGGACACTAAGGGGCAATTTTAGCATGGCCAATCAACCTAACCCGCACATCTTTGGACTGTGGGAGGAAACCGGAGCACCCGGAGGAAACCCAAGCAGACACGAGGAGAATGTGCAAACTCCACACAGACAGTGACCCAAGTCGGGAATCGAACCCAGGTCCCTGGAGCTGTGAAGCAACAGTGCTAACCACTGTGCTACCGTAGACTTGCATTAACATTGCAATGAAAATCCCCTGGTCGCCACACTCCAGCTCCTGTTCAGGAACACTGAGGGAGAATTTAGCATGGCCAATCCATCTAACCTGCACATCTTTCGCATTGTGGGAGGAAACCGGAGCACCCAGAGGAAACCCATGCAGACACAGGCACAGACAGACAGTGACCCAACCGGGAATCGAACCCAGGTCCCTGGCGCTGTGAGGCAGCAGTGCTAACCACTGTGCTACCATAACTCATCTGCTCAGCTACGATGTGAAACTTTATAAGATGATAAGTCCAATATGGTCTAATTTATAATTAGGGATTTATGGACTCCAACACGTATGATATCAACCCCACGTATCAGATGAGGTTGACTTAACTGCCACCTCAAGAGCAATTAGGGATGGGCAATAAATGCTGGCCAAGCAACACGCACCTACTTTGAATGAATTTTTTTTAAAAGATGCGAGAATCCCACTGGATGTCAGCCAAGGCCAGCCTACACACACCAGGATTGTCTGGAATATTGGTCAGAGGTTCAGACCATGCACCTCTGACTCTGAGACAAGAAAGCTGCCCACCAGATCAAGATTCCATAATTAGTACAATAAACTGCAATTATTTATCTTGCTGTCCATGTGGTGGTCTCAAATTGATAGTATACTGAAATCTATTCAGTGTGTTTGATCTAATATAGGGGAGGCGATGGCCTAGTAGTATTATCACCAGACTATTAATCCAGAAACTCAGCTAATGTTCTGGGGACCTGGGTTCGAATCCCGCCATGGCAGCTGGTGGAATTTGAATTCAATAAAAAAAAATCTGGAATTAAGAATCTACTGATGACCATGAAACCATTGCCGATTGTCGGAAAAACCCATTTGGTTCTTTTAGAGAAGGAAATCTGCTGTCCTTACCTGGTCTGGCCTACATGTGACTCCAGAGCTACAGCAATTGCCTTCTGAACAAGGGCAATTAGGGATTGGCAATTAGGGCTGGTCAACCAGTGGCACTCATGTCCCATGAATGAATTTTTAAAAAAGTGAGGGGGGAAAGCCCCAATCTTCTTGTACCCCCAAAACCACAGATTTCTGTTCTCCATATTGTTACAAAGCCATGATCTAGCAAAAAATGACGTCCTGAAGATGTTTTATAAAGGGCGAAAGCATCAAAGGGTCCGGTGACTTTTGTAATTCCTGCAGACTCAGAATTACTTAGTCTCCACAAAGTACTTAATTAAATGACCCTGGGTGGAATGTGCTCTGTTGAATCAACATGCTGAGATGAAATTCATGCCCTCTTTGATTTGGTTTGATTTATTATTGTCACGTGAAAAGTATTATACAGTGAAAAGTATTGTTTCTTGTGCACTATACAGACAAAGCATACCGTTCATAGAGAAGGAAACGAGAATGCAGAATGTAGTGTTACAGTCATAGCTAGGGTGTAGAGAAAGATCAACTTAATGCAAGGTAGGTCCATTCAAAAGTCTGATGGCAGCAGGGAAGAAGCTGTTCTTGAGTCAGTTGGTACGTGACCTCAGACTTTAGTATCTTTTTCCCGACGGAAGAAGGTGGAAGAGAAAATGTCTGAGGTGCGTGGGGTCCTTGATTATGCTGGCTGCTTTGCTGAGGCAGCAGGAAGTGTAGACAGAGTCAATGGATGGGAGGCTGGTTTGCGTGATGGATTGGGCTACATTCATGACCTTTTGTGGTTTCTTGCGGTCTTGGGCAGAGCAGGAGCCATACCAAGCTGTGATACAACCAGAAAGAATGTTTTCTATGGTGCATCTGTAAAGGTTGGTGAGAGTTGTGGCTGACATGCCAAATTTCCTTAGTCTTCTGAGAAAGTAGAGGCGTTGGTGGGCTTTCTTAACTATAGTGTTGGCATGGGGGGACCAGGAAAGATTGTTGATGATCTGGACACCTAAAAACTTGAAGCTCTCGACCCTTTCTACTTCGTCCCCGTTGATGTAGACGGGCATGTTCTCCTCTACACTTCCTGAAGTCGATGACAATCTCCTTCGTTTTGTTCACATTGAGGGAGAGATTATTATCATCGCACCAGTTCAGCAGATTCTCTATCTCATTCCTGTACTCTGTCTTGTCATTGTTTGAGATTCGACTCACTACGGTGGTGTCGTCAGAAAACTTGAAAATCGTGTTGGAGGGGAATTTGGACACACAGTCATAGGTGTATAAGGAGTATAGTCGGGGGTTGAGAACACTGCATTGTGGGGCACCGGTGTTGAGGATGATCGTGGAGGAGTGTTGTTGCCTATCCTTACTGATTGTGGTCTGTGGGTTAGGAAGTTCAGGATCCAGTCGCAGAGGGAGGTGCCGAGACCCAGGCCACAGAGTTTGGAGATGAGTTTTGTCGGAATAATGATGTTGAAGGCTGAGCTGTAGTGAATAAATAGGAGTCTGACATGGGTGTCTTTGTTATCTAGGTGTTCCAGGATTGCAGGGTCAGGGAGATGGCGCCTGCTGTGGACCTGTTGCGGCAGTAGGTGAACTGTAGTGGATCCAGGTCGTCGGGAGGCTGGAATTGATTCGTGCCATAACGAACCTTTCGAAGCACTTCACAATGATGGATGTCAGAGCCAGTGGACGATGGTCATTAAGGCAGGCTGCTTGGCATTTCTTTGGTACTGGGATGATGGTCGTCTTCTTGAAGCAGATAGGGACCTCCAGTTGTTGCAAAGACAGGTTGAAGATGTCTGCAAATGCCCCCGCCAGCTGATCTGCGCAGGATCTGAGTGCTCGTCTGTGTACCCCATCCGGGCCAGTCGCTTTCCGTAGGTTGACCTTCGAGAAGGCTGCTCTGACATCTGCAATGGTGACCCCAGATACAGGTTCATCCAAGGTTTCCAAGATGGAGGGCATGCTCTCGTTAGCCTCTTGCACAAAACGGGCGTAGAAAGCATTGAGTCCATCAGGGAGGGGTGCGTTGGAGCCAGCAATTTTTTTATTTTTATTTTTTTAATATACATGCCTTCGTCTTGTAGCCTGTTATGTCTTGCAGACCTTGCCATAGTCGGCAGGGGTCCGTGTGGCTAGCCTGGGACTCTAGCTTGGTCCGGTACTGTCTATTGGCATCTTTGATGGATCTCCTTAGATCATATCTGGCTTTCTTGTATAGGTCAGGGTTGCCTGACTTCAGCAAGGAGTGGATATCCCTGTTCATCCGTGGTTTCCTGTTGGGAAACACGCGGATTTGCTCCTTTGGCACACAGTCTTCGACACATTTAATAATGAAGTCAGTTGTCTGTAGAATTAACAAAACTCAAAAATTTGGACTCCCAGACTCACTGGGCACTATTCTCCCAAGCCCCCGCTGGGGGGGTTCAATAGGAGGGATGGTGGTGAGGATGGAATTTGGCAGGAGGCCCTAACATCAGTTTTACATTGATATGGATTTCCCGCGGGATCTTCCACTGGTGCCCACCATGGCGGATCGGGAAACCTGCTGGAGGCCGGTGTGAAACTCAACTGCATCCTGCTGATGGGATGCAGATGAAAGCCTGACCACCCGCATCCAATTCTCTGCGTCACCAGCAAGAAAACATGCCAGTGCGAAACATGTTTGGAAAATGTGGTGTGCAAATGTCGGGACTCACCTGAGTAATGCCTGGAACTGCCTCCACAGTTCAGAGTGGAGGCTACAGTCAACTTTGGACTTCAGAACACCACAGAAGTCGGTGGGAGGAGCATCTATAAGTGGACCTTCCAGATTCGGTGTTGTAAACGGAGTCCATCTTCTTTCTTAGGAGGTCCATATTCTGATCTTAGAATGCTCTGAGATCCATCTTCATTTTCAGGAGGTCCACTTTCCTTCTTCAATAGTGGGTCAGTGATGTTGGGCACCTTTTCAACATGGTGCCCAGATGGCATGGTGGACTATGTGTCATAAGGCCTGTCCTGCCTCAGAATACAATGCAAACACCCAGATGCATAATTAATGAGGTCGTGGCCAGAAGATTTGGTGTGTTGTCCCTCTGAACATGGAACTTAACAAAGAGAGCAATAGAGAAACCAGTTCACCATACGTAGTTGTGAATAGCCACCATCCATTCCCCATTTTATAGCAATGGCTTCTAACTTCAAATCATTTATCTGGACAATGCAAGTATTGATCAGATGGTCAGCTGTTTGAAACTGGTTTCAGATAATATTTCAAGAACCAGAGCGAAACAAACCAGTCTGTATTAAGACAGCAAAGAAGTTCCCTGTGTGGGCCTCTCTTTCACTCTCTCCATCTCTAATATCACATGTGGTAACTGCAGTACTTGCAGTTAATTTGATATAAGACCACACTGGATCAAAGGCAGTTACTGTGAGAATCAATTAGCACTGCCCGCCTACATAAAATATTTGGATTTTCAGAAATAAAACTGGAAAATATGTTTTGAGATGGGAGATGTGATCATTTTGCTTCAGAACAGATGATCAACATTCTAACACCTGACAGATGATTATATTGATATTAATTTCTACTCTGGCCTTTTTCCTTCCAATGTTTCTGTTGTACACTATCATGTAATCGTATTTAGGCACACTCATAACTTACTTTCATTTTGCCAGATAATTTAATCTTCTCTTTAAATACTTGTGCTCTGCTTTCCTCTCCTGAATTAACATGAATAATCTATTCTTCAATTTGTATTCATAGCTCATAAATCTGCATCCACTTTTGCTGCAAGCTATCTAGATCTAGAACAATGACTAAAACGGAACACAATGGGCTTAATTGTGGGCGGCACGGTGACACAGTGGTTAGCACTGCTGCCTCACAGCATCAGGAACCTGGGTTCAATTCCCAGCTTGGGTCACTGTCTGTGTGGAGTCTGCACATCTACCCTGTGTCGGCGTGGGTTTCCTCCGGATGCTCTGGTTACCTCCCACAGTCCGAAAGGCATGCTGGTTAGATGCATAGACCTTGCTAAATTCTCCCTCAGTGTACCCAAACATGTATCCTTGTGCACGAATCACAAAACGTTGGTACGCAGGTGCAGCACTTAATTAAGAAGGCAAATGGAATTTTGTCCTTCATTGCTAGAGGGATGCAGTTTAAAAACAGGGAGGTTACGTTGCAGCTGTATAAGGTGCTGATGAGGCCACACCTGGAGTACTGTGTACAGTTTTGGTCTCCTTACTTGAGAAAGGATATACTGGCCCTGGAGGGGGTACAGAGGAGACTCAATAGTTTGATTCTGGAGTTGAGTGGCTTGGTTTATGAAGAGAGACTGAGTAGATTGGGACTATACTCATTGGAATTTAGAAGAATGACGGGAGATTTTATAGAAACATTTTAGATTATGAAGGGAATAGATAAGATAGAAGCAGAGAGGTTGCTTCCACTGGCAGGTGAAACTAGAACTAGGGGGCATGGCCTCAAAATAAGGGTGGAGCAAATTTGGGATTGAGTTGAGAAGGAACGTCTTCACCCAAAGGGTTGTGAATCCATGGAATTCCCTGCCCAGTGAAGCTGTTGAGGCTACCTCATTGAATGTTTTTAAGGCAAGGATAGATAAATTTTTGAACAGTAAAGGAATTAAGGGTTATGGTGAGCGGGCGGGTAAGTGGAGCTGAGTCCACGAAAAGATCGGCCATGATCTTATTGAATGGCAGAGCAGGCTCGAGGAGCCAGATGGCCTACTCCTGCTCCGAGTTCTGAGGAGATGAACAGATGTTGGAGTGTGGTGACTAGGGGATTTTCACAGTAACTTCATTGCAATGTTAATGTGAGCCTACTTGTGATACTAATAAATAAACTTTAACTTAATTGAAACATTACGCAAATTCAGAATTGGGTGTGCCGACGTGGGCCCTAGTATGTTTCATAGGACTGTAGTTGGCACAGTGGTTAGCATTGCTGCCTTACAACACCAAAGACCCGGATTTAATGTGTTAAGATGCTCTTTCGGAGAGTTGATGCTGAATGGCCTCCTCCTGCAATGTAGGTGACTTTTAACAGGACGTTCATTATACAGTGAAAAGTATTGTTTCTTGTGCGTTATACAGACAAAGCATACCGTTCATAGAGAAGGAAAGGAGAGAGTGCAGAATGTAGTGTTACAGTCATAGCTAGGGTGTAGAGAAAGATCAACTTAATGTGAGGTAGATCCATTCAAAAGTCTGATGGTAGCAGGGAAGAAGCTATTCTTGAGTCGGTTGGTACATGTCCTCAGACTTTTGTATCTTTTTCCGAAGGAGGAAGGTGGAAGAGAGTGTGTCCGGGGTGCGTGGGGTCCTTGGTTATGCTGGCTGCTTTTCTGAGACAGCGGGAAATGTAGACAGTGTCAAAAGGTGGGAGGCTGGTTTGAGTGATGGACTGGGCTTCGTTCATGACCCTTTCTTGTGGTCTTGGACAGAGCAGGAGCCATACCAAGCTGTGATACAACCATAAAGTATGTTTTCTATGGTGCATCTGTAAAAGTTGGTGAGAGTCATCGCGGACATGCCAGATTTCCTTAGTCTACTGGGAAAGTAGAGATGTTGGTGGGCTTTCCTAACTATTTCCTCGGGTGGATGGAGCTATTACAAGGGGGCATAACTATAGGGTTCATGGTGGGAGATATAGGAAGGATATTAGAGGTAGGTTCTTTACGCAGAGAGTGGTTGGGGTGTGGGATGGACTGCCTGCAGTGATAGTGGAGTCAGACACTTTAGGAACATTTAAGTGGTTATTGGATAGGCACATGGAGCACACCAGGATGGTAGGGAGTGGGATAGCTTGATCTTGGTTTCAGATAAAACTCGGCACAACATCGTGGGCCGAAGGGCCTGTTCTGTGCTGTACTGTTCTATGTTCTATAGTGTCGGTGTGGGGGGGACCAGGACAGGTTGTTGGTGATTTGGATACCTAAAAACCTGAAGCTCTCGACCACTTCTACTTCGTCCCCATTGATGTAGACAGGGGCATGTTCTCCACTACACTTCCAAAATACATTGCCAAGATGGTTTTATTAGCCTGATTTGAGGGAATCTGTGGCAATGTCGTGTTGCATTTCTCTACAGTACTGATTATCGTTTTTGTTTTTAGACTGTCCATAGTCCATTGTTGCACTCTCTGTTCAAGATATGATGGGAGATTCGAATGGAAAGTTAGCTCTTTTATTGCTGGCAACCGAAGTATCCTTACTGCTGGATGAACATCCCACTCCTATGCTTCACAATTTGATTTTGCAATAAGATTTGTCATAGAAATCATAGAAACCCTACAGTGCAGAAGGAGGCCATTCGGCCCATCGAGTCTGCACCAACCACAATCCCACCCAGGCCCTACCCCCACATATTTACCCGCTAATCCCTGGAACCTACGCATCCCAGGACTCTAAGGGGCAATTTTTAACCTGGCCAATCAACCTAACCCTCACATCTTTGGACTGTGGGAGGAAACCGGAGCACCCGGAGGAAACCCACGCAGACACGAGGAGAATGTGCAAACTCCACACAGACAGTGACCCAAGCCGGGAATCGAACCCAGGTCCCTGGAGCTGTGAAGCAGCAGTGCTAACCACTGTGCTACCGTGTATTTGTCATTTCAGCCATGCATCTAAAAAGCACAGAGTAATACAGAGGCAACCCATTGAAAACAAACTTACCATCTACTGTCAGAAAAACAAAAGCTTCTCACTGTCTTGGTTGCCTTCAATGTTAGGAATCCTACTTTTCCTCCTTCCCTCACTTTCTCTATAAATCTTTTCTTTAAAATACACAAATATTTGAGGGGGAAAAATAATCTTCAAAAATCACTCATTTGGATTTCGGATCTCGTACTGAGGGATGAAAATTAATCAATATCAGAAATAATAAAACTGCTCACTAGCCATTTCTGTATGATCAGGAAAAGGCAGAAAGGTTTTTTTATATGCACGAATGCTGTGCTTTGTCTTTAACCTTTTTGGGGTGGCACAGTGGTTAGCACTGCTGCCTCACAGTGCCAAGGACACGGGTTCAATTCCTGGCTTGAGACACCGTCTGTGTGGAGTTTGCACGTTCTTCCCATGGATTTCCTCCGGGTGCTCTGGTTTCCTCCCACACTCCAAAGATGTGTGGGTTAGGTGGATTGGCCATGCTAAATTGCCCCTTAGTGTCAGGGGAACTAGCTCGGGGAGATAGGGCTTGGGTTGATGCAGCCTTAATGGGCCAAATGGCCTCCTTCTGCACTGTATGATTCTGTGAATAATCAGATTAGTTCCTAATTCTTATAATCCTGGTGTAAAACTTAACAATGGATGAATGTTCATTCAGGCGGCAAAAGATTTCAATTTGTGTGCAAGGTTCCACATGATAGCAGGATTGAGATGGCAAGGCTTAATATGGAAATTGATTAGACTACATTGTGAACCCTTCTAGTCAACCTATTGCAAGAAGTATATAAAGGCATTGGAAAAAGTGCGAACAGGATGAAAGCAGAACGGAGATGTTATACTGATCAGCAAAGACTGAACAGGCAGGGACTCTTTTCTCCAGGAAAATGAAGGCCGAGATAGAGGCATTTGAAAGGGTAGAATTAGCGAATGATGGAGGGTGTCAAAAGCCAGGGGCAATAAATTCATGCCATTAATAAATCTGTAAAGACTTCAGGTGAAACTACCTAAAAAATGGTTGGAAAGTGGAACTTGGGATAGTTGAGGTGAATGGAAAATATGCATTTTAAGGGGAAGCAAAGTAGGTACATGAGGGAGAAGGGAATAGAGAAAGATATGCAGATAGATTGAGATGAAGCAAGCTAGGAGGAGAGACTTGTGTCGAGTATAAACATCCGTATAGAGCACTCGGAATGAATGACCTGTTTCTGTGTTACAATTCTCCATACATCAAGTCCATAATTGGAGCCTGTCAGACACATTTCCCCAGGAAAGGAAACATTTGGTTTGCACTTGCCTCCGAGTAGCTATTAACAAGCCCGTGGTCAAGCCACCTGAAGATAAGCTCAGCTATTCGGCTCCCAGCAGCAAACCTCACTCAAAGGGAACAAGAGTTGAAAATAAGTGTGTGCACGACATTGTGAGTTAGGCAATTTGCACTTCTTTTTGAAGGAGGCCCTCCACTGACAGTGTGGCAGTCCTGAATCTATCTTCAAAGTAGGGAGAGAGAAAAGTAATTGAAAATAATGATGAGGAATGTTGTATAAATCCATACCACTTTCTGTAGGATACAGGTTTAAATAGCTACAATTCAATGTCTCAGCAGCATTGGAAAAGCAGTATTTTAATAGGATATTGGAAGTGCCAAAACCAACTACATTCACAAGAAATAGAAGCAGGAGTGGGCTGCAGGCCCTTCAAGCCTGCCCCGCCATTCAATACGATCATGGCTGATCTATGTCGGCTCAATTCCTTTTCTCTGCCACTTCCCCATAGCCCTCTATTCCTCGGTCTAGCAAATATTTATCCACCTCCACTTTGACTATTTCTAATGATCCAGCCTCTACTACCCATTGGGGCAGAGAATTCCAGAGATTCACCACCCTCTGTGAGAAGAAACTACTACACACCTCAGTTTTAAATGACCAGCCCTTTATCTTGTAGATAAGTCCCCTTGTTCGGGCGTCTCCCACTTGTGAAAACAGCTCACCATCTACCCTGTCAAGCCCCCTCAGGATCTTATGTGTCTGAATAAGGCCACCCGTCACTCTTCTAAACTTCAAAGATTATGGACCCAGTCTATATAATCTCTCTTGATAGGAGAGATTTATCCCATCTCATCCCAGCAACTAGTCTGGTGAATCTTGTTTTTTTTAAATTTAATTTTATGGGATGGGCCAGCATTTATTATTCATCCCTAAGTACCATTTCAGAAGGGGTGGCACAGTGGTTAGCACTGCTGCCTCACAGCACCAGGGACCCGAGTTCGATTCCTGTCTTGGGTCACTCTCTGTGCGGAGTCTGCACTTTCTCCCTGTGTCTGTGTGGGTTTCCATCGGTTTCCTTCCACAGTCCGAAAGACGCGCTGGTTAGGTGCATTGGCCATGCTAAATTCTCCCTCAATGTACCCGAACAGGTGTCAGAGTGTGGCAGCTAGGGGATTTTTACATAACTTCATTACAGTGTTAATGTAAGCCTCCTTGTGACACTAATAAATAAACTTTAAACTTTAAGACATTTGGGGAATCAACCAAATTGCTGTGGCTCTGGAGTCACATGTAGGCCAGAACGGGTAAAGACAGCAGATTTCCTTCCCTAAAGGACATTAGTGAACCAGGTGGGTTTTTACGACAATCGACAATGGTTATTTGATCATCAGTAGACTTTTAATTCCAGATTTTATTGAATTCAAATTTCACCATCTGCCTTGGCAGGATTTGAACCCGGGTCCCCGATCTTATTCTGGGTCTCTGGATTACTAGTCCAGTGACAATACCGATGCCCCATTGCCTTTACATTGGAGTGCCTCTAATGTTGCTATATCCTTTTTTTAAGGTAAGGGGACCAAAAATATTATTATTGTTATTATTCACACTGGATCAAAGTGCAGAAACACAAACGTTCCTTCCGTGTTCCATCAAAGTGCAGTTTTGGGTGTGGCAGAAACTTCCACGGAATATAGTGGCATTTTTTACTGTGGAAGCGACATAAACCAAACCAGTTTAGACTGAGAGTTTGTACCTAAACCTCAGCAGAACATGGATAATTCTGAATATTGTGTAACTGCCCTTCTCCAACAAACATGAAACCAAATAGGCCAGCATTCGATACTTTGATTTCTGGTTGAAATGGGAGATGTTGATGTTTTATATCAGTGCGATCTCAACAGATGATGAGTATTGGACTGGCTTCAGCATCTGCACAGCCCGAGGCAAGTGTACATCATAGGAAAGCTGCAATTTTGAAATAATGCGATGAGTTCAGATTGTCAGTTTGTTTTAAATCAAGTGCTGCTTTCGGCTGATTGTGATGTCATACTCTTCTCCTGAGAGGAATACATTAAATTTGTTCCATTGTCACCCGTCCTAATCAATGTCTTCATCTATGATGTGTATTGGATGGCATCAGTGTATTTGTTGCAGGCATTTCTGTGAGAACAATGATGCTGCTTTCTACAGATGACACTGAGCCACTGGTGACTCTTGTAGGGCTTAGTGTTTTATACTTGAACAATGGACAATAAGCCATTAAATAACATGCTATTATGGCTTTGTATGGGTCAAGAGAGAATTCCAAAGGTCCAGATTGGAATATACAAGGGGGCACTTGTCCCCAGTTTGTTGAAGCATATTAAAACTGGATGCCAACTTTGCCTTGGCATTAGCATTCAGATTTTGCTAAGAAGAGATGTAGTTGATGAGCTCTGTGGTCTTACTCCAACCCACTGCAGGTTAAGCTCATGGTGGATAGCACGTAACGAAATATTTCTCCTTCAAGTAAGATATAAGCAAATTACAGTGGATGTCGGAATCTGAAACAAAAACAGAAAATGCTGGGAAACCTCAGCAGGCCTGAAAGCCTACAGGTTGGTGGAGAGAGAATAGAGCTACTGTTTCAAGGCTCTGACGAAGAGTTATTCAGACTTGAAACATTAACTCTGTCCTCTCTCCACAGATGCTGCCCGATCTGCTGAGATTTCACAGCATTTTCTGTTTTTAATTTCTCCTTCATAGTTGAGAACTCCTGCAGATGCAACTAAAGTTGCACGTTAGTCATGCCATAGAAGGCTGTGGAGGCCAGGTGAGTGTCTTTGAGACAGAGGTAGATAGGTTCTCGATCAATAAGGGGATCAAGCGTTATGGGGAGAAGGCAGGAGAATGGAGGGAGAAGGCAGGAGAATGGGGAAGAGAATCATATCAGCCATGATTGAATGGCGGAGCAGACTTGTTGGGCCAAATGGATCTAGGACCAAGATATGGAAGGTTTTGTGACATGTATAGGAAATGGTTGACAAAAATGGGAGGGGGTCTCTGACCTCCTCAGCCTATTCAGTGAGGTGTACTGATCAGGTGAGATGAGATAGAATGCCCCTCTCTCTTCCTACTCCTCGTTTGACCACAAAAGGTTTTTTATAGAAAGAGGATACTTGCCAATTCAGCGAGTGTTTAACTGTTTAAATGTTATGACCATAAAAGACACAGACAATTTTTCTTCTAAACTTTTTTAAAAGATAATAGTATTAATTGTACTTAACAACCCACCTAAATTCTCGCACATGCATTCGAGAGCTCACACATGCACACATTATTAAATTACGAAGTGGGAATTGGAGGATAGGTTTAGTTTAGCTGCGGAGTTCTCATTAATTCCCCCCACCTACTGGTCTCATTACAATTCTGACTTTCACACACGGGTTTTCAATTTCCGTCCTTAAAGAACACACCTTAGAATCTGTTCCCAAATAACTCTTTCTCTCAATGTCTTCAAGAATCCATCTCCATGATTTCAATCTTTCTTTTCAATATTCCTCTGTTCTGGATTACCAAGCGTATTCAAGCTTCCACACAATCTCTCAGGTATCCAGTCACGCCAACAGAACACCTCATGGGCTGTATTAAGGTGTTATCAATCTTTTCACCACAGATGTCTGACTTCTCACGAGCCAACATCTCCAGACCTGTTTTTAACTGAGAGCCTCTCTCTTCTCTTTGCTGAATAGAATCCTTTTTCCAGATTTATGTCCTTTGTTCCTTTAACCTCTTGGAACTCTCATTGGTCCCATTCCCTGATTTCTGGGACTTGCTCTCTGTCTCTCTCTATTGTTCTGCTGTTCTAGCTGTTTCGGCAGAAGTCTTCTTGATTCTGGATTACCTATTTCCAAACTGAAACTTTGTTTATCAGTGTGAACCTCTGGTTGCTAAGTAACTGCTTCATTTTGTTTAAAACCCTGAAAATGCAAAGCCTTCATTACGATGCAGGCAAAGTTTAAACTGAAATTAAACCTACTGACCTGCAGGCCCCTTTGTTTAAATTGAAGCTAAACTGAAGTTTTGACCCTTAGAACAACTACGAGCAAAATTAAACTTAAACTTGTACCTTATCCATAGAATCCGTACAATGCAGAAGGAGGCTATTTGGCCTATCTAGTCAGCACCGACCACAATCCCATCCTATTCCCGCAACCCCACATATTTAGCTTGCCAATCCCCATGACACCGGGGTCAATTTAGCACGGCCAATCAACCTAAACCGCACATCTTTGGACTGTGGGAGGAAACCGGAGCACCCGGAGGCAACCCACACAGACACGGGAAGAACGTGCAAACTCCACGAAGACAGTGACCGGAGGCCAGAATCGAACCCAAATCCCTGGCGCTGTGAGGCAGCAATGCTAACCACTGTGCCACCTTATTCCTAATACACGCAATACAAATATAAAGTATTGAACCGCCTCTATTTACTAACATTAATTTGTATGCATGTAAACACCGGGCATGGATGTCCAGAACATTTGGATAGTTGGCAAACCCAAACTTACCATCACTCTGAAAACAGATGTTGGTCTGTGGCTGAGGATATCCTACATCTTGAATGACAGCCACATGCATGACCTGTGGTTGTGTATAAGATGGATGTTGGCATATCTAGACTCCATTCCTATCATGATTGTGTTGTGAAGAGGTAAGCAATTGCTCCCCAAGCTTGCACATCCAACTGTGATGGTGTGTGCCAGGCTGTAGGCAGAATGACTGTTACTGTGTACTTGCATATTTAGTTGTGAGTTCCACCGCTCACAAGGAGCTTCTGGGCAGTTCTGGGTACGGTAAGGTCCCACGGTTTGCAATTTCTTTTGTGGTTTTGTTTCCCTACATGAAAGTCCTTTTACACACAATTACCCAGTGTTTTCCAAATCTTCACCTATCCACAGTTTAAACAAACTAAACACAATGAGTTCCCATGAATAGCCAGTTTTTTCTGCCTCTGTGTGTGTGTGTGTGGCACCAACAGGGTCCCCTAGCAGGGAGATTTAATCATGCAGTTCCGGTGGATTCAAACTAATAAGGCAGTGGGGTGGCCTCCAAAGCGGCAGGACAGCAAGTGAGCAGAAGGTGGAAGTCAACAGATTAAACAGTCAGTCGAAAACAATGTTGCAGGAGGCAGGAAACGTAAAAAGACAAAATGTCTGGAGTAAGTATTAGGGACAAGACTCAATGTTATCAGGGATCAACAAATAATGAGGGAGAGAGAGAAAGACAAATCAGTAAGATTTATTTAAAGATCTCGTACCTAAATGCACGCAGGATTCGAAGCAAAGTTGGTGAGCTGACAGCACAAATAGTGGCAGATGGATATGACCTGATGGGGATTACCGAAACGTGGCTGCAAGAGAATCGGGACTGGGAGTTGAATGTCCAAGGATATTCAGTATTCCGAAAGGACGGACGACAAGGAGTAGGAGGTGGAGTTGCTCTATTAGTTAAGGTTGACACCAAGACTCAAATGATATTGGCACTGGAGACCAAAATGTTGAGATAGTCTGGGTACAAATAAGAAGCAAGGAAAGAAACACCATTGCTAGGAGTAATTTACAGGCCCCCAAACAGTACTTTAGGAGTAGGGCATAGTATAAATCAGGAAATGAGGCAGGCTTGTGAAAAGGGCACACTGGTAATTATGGGTGACTTTAACACGCATATTGACTGGATTAACCAACTTGGCAAGGGTAGCCTTGAGGAAGGGATCATAGAGTGTATGAGGGACTGTTATCTTCGAGCAGTATGTTATGGAGCCAACCAGACAATTGGCTACTTTAGATCTGATATTATCGAATGAGGAAGGATTGATTAATGGCCTTGTTGTTAAGAATCCACTTTGAAGGAGTGATCACAGCATGAGAGAATTTCAAATTCAGATTGGAAGTGAGAGAACAGAAATCAAATACTCGAGTTTTAGCATTGGGGCAAGGGTAATTATGCAGGCCTAAGGAAAGAGTAGGCCTAAGGAAAGAGTTGGCCCAAGTGGACTGGGCAAGATTATTAAAGTGGGGGTGGTGGAGGGGGACGGGGGACGGTAGAAGAACAGTGGCAAATGTTTAGGGAGATATTAAGGACATCTCAACAAAGGTACATCCCTGAGAGAAAGAGGAATTGCAAAAGGGTGAAAAATCATCCATGGTTTATTAAGGAAATCAAAGATAACATAATGGTAAAAATTAGGGGTAATAATGCTGCAAACATTAGTGGCAGCATGGAGGATTGGGAGGACTTCAGACGCCAACAAAAGGGGACGAAATACAATATCAAAAATGCTAAAATGGACTTTGAAAGGAAGCTAGCTGAAAACATAAACACTGACACCAAGAGTTTCTATAAGTATATAAAGAAGAAGGGAATAGTGAAAGTAGATGTTGGCCCTTTAGAGGTTGGAAATGGTGGGGTAATAATGGGAAACTTGGAGATGGCAGATGGCACTAAACCAATACATGTCACTGTCAAAACTGCAGTTAACGTAGTGAAACTTGGTGAAATTACTATAACCAGGGAGAAGGTACTCAGTAAACTGAAGGGTTTAAAAATAGATAAGTCCCCGGGACCTGATGGCCAACCCCCGAGGGTGTTAAAGGGGGTGACAGCAGAGATACTGGATGCATTAGTTATGATATTCCAAAATTCCCTGGATTCTGGAAAGGTACCGGTGGACTGGAAACATGCTAATGTGATGCCCTTATTCAAGAAAGAAAAGAGGCAGAAAGTGGGAAACTATAGACCAGTCAGCTTGCCCTCTGTGGTGGGAAAGTTGCTGGAATCAATCATTAAGGAGGAAGTAACTGAGCATCTGGAAAAGAAAAGCTCAATTCACCAGCGTCAACGCGGTTTTGTGAAGGACAAGTCTTGTTTGACAAACCTGCTAGAGTTCTTTGAGGATGGAACCAGCAAGGTAGCTAACAGCAATCCTGTGGATGTGATCTATCTGGACTTCTCGAAGGCATTTGATAAGGTGTCACACAAGAGACTGATCCAGAAGGTTAGATCCCAAGGGGTTGGGGATAGACTGGTGGCTTGAATTGAGGATTGGCTGATTGATAGAAAGCAGAGGGTTGGGGTAAATCCAGTTGGCGATCTATAACTAGTGGGGTCCCGCAGGATTCAGTTCTTGGACCACAACAATTTACAGTCTATATCAATGATCTACAAGCAGTGACAGAGTGTAACAGAGCGAAATTTGCTGATGACACGAAAATAGGTGGGACAGCAGGCTGTGATGAGGAGATAAAACGTTTACAAATGGATATTGACAGGCTAGGGGAATGGGCCAGAATCTGGCCGATGGAGTTTAATGTGGATAAATGCGGGATTATCCATTTTGGCCGAAAAAATAAAAGGGCAAAATACTATTTAAATTGGAAACAGATTCAAAAGGTATCTGTGCAGAGGGATCTGGGTGTCCTTGTGCATGAGTCTCAGAAAGCGGGTACGCAGGTGCAGAATGTTATAAGGAAGGCAAATAGAATATTAGCACTTAATGCAAAAGGTCTAGAGTACAAAAGTAGAGAAGTATTGTTACAATTGTATAAGGCATTGATGAGACCACACCTGGAGTGTTGTGTGCAATTTTAGTTGCCTTCTTTGAGGAAGGATGTGGTGACACTGGAGGCGGTTCAGAAGAGGTTCACTGGATTGATTCCAGGTTTGAAGGGACTGTCGTATGAGGAGCGGTTGAGTAGCTTGGGCTTGTACTCGCTAGAGTACAGACGAATGAGGGGTGGGGGGTTGATTGAGGTGTATAAAATACCCAATGGGATTGATAAAGTAACTAAATGTTCCCCCTTCTAGAACAGTCTAGGAACAAGAGATCGTAATTGTAGAGTAAGAGGGGGGAGGTTCAAGACAGAGATAAGGAGCAGCTATTTCTCAGGTTGTGAATCTATGGACCTCACTGCCCCAGAGAGAGATATAGAGAAAGAAAGGGAGAGGGCCAGCAGCAACACTTCTTCAATCCACCTGTCACTTGCACAACAATGACCAGCAACAGAACAATAAGCAGTGGTTTCTTAAACATACAACTTCTCTCACCAAAAGCCACCCCAAGCCTGGTTGGGAAAAGAGAGCACTCATTTAAAGAGAGAGAGAGAGAGAGACTTTAAAAGGTTGGCCAGATGAGGGAACCCTGATATTTGGTTGTGGTTAAATGTTGGGGAGAAGGGGAATAAGGCGGTTCATTGCTGGGGCTACAGGCTGTGAGCTGTCTCCAGACTGGACAATAATGCGATGCTGACAACTTGGGAAGAGGGAAAGGCCTAGTCCTTTAAACCCTGCTTTCTTGTCTCTCTCCCTATAATGGTGGAGTGAAAGGAATTGGCTTGGGGCTCAGACCTTGCTTTTTGCTTTTGGTTTTCTTTAAAAAAAAATAGTCAAGAAAATACATGAGGAAGGGGAAAAGAATTGGAGAGAGAACCATGTGCAATGGCGAAATGATCAGCTGGAACTTCAGTACAGAAAAGTCTCTCTGAGAGAAAAAAACCCAATTAACATCCACATTTTGGGATGGCTGGAACCTATCTAATTCACTCCTATTATAAAATAGGTTCACCACTTGCGATTTCACCCTTTGCGAGAATTCACAGCAATGTAACCTCCGTGACTGTTCTCTGAATAAAGGACCTAAGTCATGTGTGGCAACTGGCTGATCTACTTCAATCTACTTCATGGGGGAAGCTAAAGAGTGCCTTTTTAGGAAAACGGGAAATAAGTCAACATCTACCTGGATGGCACCCAAAGTAATCTGACACACAAAACAGGCAGGTCTGCAGTCCTCTACCCAGCTCGCCTCATTGCCTGGAGGGGCTGACTTGTCATTTTGACTGAAATACATCACCAAATAATCTTGCAATCTGTAATCTCCAGTGGGTAGGATGGTCCCAGTTGAAAGCTCAGCAGTGTTCAGTTCTGCCATTATAGCTGGTAAACTTTGGCACTATGTATTACAGATAATTGGTGCTCTTGGGTTTTGACTGTCACTCACCTGTTCCAAGAGCTCTCTGCCCTTAAGTAAGTAGATTGTGTTCAGAAGAAGAGAATGAGCTCTACATGTTGAACACAGCAGAGCTCTATCTGCATGATTTCTTAGTAGCTTCAAGATTCTCAATTATTCTTATGGCTGTTAAAAATAAATATTTTTGAATTTGCATATGGATAATACTGTTTTTGCCAATCACCCTCTCAATCTGTCACTACCCAATGAGCCCCTGCCCTGCCACAGTCCCAGACTCACTGTCCTTCAGCCCATTAACACTCTCTGCTCTGGATTTCCATCTCATTTACAATATGGTGCATCAGTAATCCAAACTGTTTGAACTCCACTCACATCTTTTCCCAGTTGTTCTACCTTATTCCTCTGGGTCCACGTTTTGCACCTTCCTCATCCCTATAACCTCCTTCCATGTGACCTAAATATTTCCTTCTCTCAACCCAACAGTATTTTCCTGCTTTCTCTCCATTGCATTGCAAGATGCACTAGGCTAACATAAGAACTAGGATCAAGAGTAGGCCATCTGATCCCCCGAGCCTACTCCGCCATTCAATAAGATCATGGCTGATCTTTTTGTGGACTCAGCTCCATTTACCCGTAACTCTTAATTCCTTTACTGTTCAAAAATCTACCTTTGCTTTAAAAACATTCAACGAGGTAGCCTCAACTGCTTCACTGGGCAGGAAATTCCACAGATTCACAACCCTTTGGGTGAAGAAGTTTGTCCTCAACTCAGTCCTAAATCTGCTCCCCCTTATTTTGAGGCCATGCCCCCTAGTTCTAGTTTTATCTGGCAGTGGAAACAACTTCCCTGCTTCTATCTTACCTCTTCCCTTCATAATCTTATATGTTTCAATACCATCCCCCCTCATTCTTCTAAATTCCAATGAGTAGAATCCCTGTCTACTCAGCCTGTCCCCAAGCCAACCCCTTCAACTCCGGAATCAACCTAGTGAATCTCCTCTGCACCCTCTCCAGTGCCAGTATATCCTTTCTCAAGAAAGGAAACCAAAACTGTACACACTCTTGCAAACAAGGCATCCTCACTAGTGATCTCATGCCTGAAGGGTACTTTGACATTTCAGGCCTGACAGACACCTTAACCATTGATGGCACCTCCTCTCTCATCTCAAAGGTTGCCCCACCCGGGTACATATTAGGCCAGACTTTCCACTCTTGCATATTCGTGTGCTTTCTCCTGTATTCATGTGGTCACATGCTACACCTGAATAACATAAATTAGTAGCAGTCTTTTCTTAAAAGTGTTGCCGATATAGTTTTGCTGCTTATTTTGTTTGCACTTCATGTATAAAAAGCTTGTGTGCTTTATAAAAAAGCTGTTTTTTTTTGACACTTCTAACATTTTTGTTTTGCAGTTTGTCAGTGAAAAAATGGGTGGAGCTGAAGGAACAAAACTAGATGAAGACTTTGTAGAAATGGAGCGGGTAAGTAAAGGTACTTCTGTGAAAGACTTGCAGAGTTAATAGCAAGTCATCAGGTTGGTGGTTAAACATCGTGGACATGTTTCAGATGTTTCTGACAAGTGAAAATAGTTGAAGTTCCTCGGGGTGGCACAGTGGTTAGCACTGCTGCCTCAGTGCCAGGGACCCGGGTTCAATTCCGGCCCCGAGTCACTGTCTGTGTAGAGTTTGCACGTTCTCCCCGTGTCTGCGTGGGTTTCCTCCGGGTGCTCCGGTTCCCTCCCACAGTCCGAAAGACGTGCTGGTTAGGTTGATTGGCCATGCTCAATTTCCCCTTAATGTCAGGGGGATTAGTAGAGTAAATATGTAGGGTTACGAGGATAGGGCCTGGGTGGGATTGTGGTCGGTGCAGACTCGATGGGCCGAATGGCCTCCTGCACTATAGGGACTCTATGACAAGTTTAAACCACTCCTTGTTGATTGTAGAATATGGATTTCATTTATGAAAAGAGATCGGAAATGGTAGGTCTTTTAACTAAAGCTGAAAAGATGATGTGATGCCATCAAGGTTTTGAAAGTTCATCACAAGATAGATGGTCTCATTACAATCTCAGCTGCCAGTGGAATTAATTCATGACCAAGTTTAAATCAAAACGCAAGAAGAATTGAAGGGGAGCTTAGAAGAAAGCTAAGTGCCTTTTGACCTGGTGAGTGGCTAGAGTGTAGAGCCAGCTGGCACAAGCAGGCTGAAACAGAGACCATGGGCTGGATTTCAGAAGGAGGGGGGGGGGTTGGGGGTTGCACCCTCCCCACCTCCACCCTCCATTTCAAGAGTCAGTCAGCAGCTGACATGGTTAAGAGAAGCCTGCCCTGCAGCCATGACGTGCTGCCGGAGGGCTAAACAGGCCACGAGTGAGACTGCCGCCCCCGGCGGGAGGACAATCCGATTGGCCAGCAGCTCTACGTTACCAGCAGCAACAGAACTCCATAGTGGTCACTGCTGGAACTGCAAGCAGACCCTGGGCGAAGGCCGGCATCCTGATCCATGTTCGTCAAGGGTCTTGGATGGGGAATGATTCAGCAGCCTGGGGAAGGGGGTGGGAGGGCTGTTTTTGGTGGCCAGGTGGGAAGGAACAAAGGTGGGGGTGGGGAGGGGGTGCATCTTTTGGGGATGGGGGGGTGGGGGGGGGGGGGGTGGTGGTAGTAGTGTGCAAAGGAAAGCCTGCGATTGCTGTGCCCCCTCCCTTCCCTCTTTACAAAAATATTTGTAAATTCCAGTTTGCCCACTCTCACCTGCCTGCCCATCAACTGTTTGAAGAATGCGGGCCGCTTATTATACAGATCGATGACTCGTTCACCAGCTCAGGTGACCCTTAAATTATTTAAAAATGGTGGTGGGCTTGTTGCCTATCCTGGCACTCGCCCACCTGCTGTCTGATGAGGGACAGCTAGAGGCTGGGTGGGAATGTGTCGGGCTTGCCATCCCTCGTAGTATACACGTGTGTGTCACATTGATACCGACCCCCACACCCCTTGCCAAAACCTGCTGAGGGGCGCGGAGTGGGGGGACTCTGCCGTAACCCTCAGTCCCATAAATTCTTTAAAAGCGAATTAAGTAACAACTTGCAAATAAAGTGCTTGGAAAGTGATTGGTGTTTGGGATTGGATGAGACCACTCATATGGAGAAAGACACCAGCAGCATCCTGATGGTTGTTTTGTTACTGCAGCGTTCTGTGGTTAAGTGTAGTCACTGTATCATACCAAACACAATGGCATTGTTTTAATACTCTGACTCATGCAAGCTTATTCTAAAACATTAGAGTGCCATCTCCTGTCAATAAAATGCAAATACGTGATTATTACCTTCATAGAGCAAATAACTTTTGAATCATAAAATCATAGAATCCCTGCAGTGCAGAAAGAGAGTAAGAAGTCTCACAACACCAGGTTAAAGTCCAACAGGTTTATTTGGTAGCAAAAGCCACCAGCTTTCGGAGCGCTGCCCCTTCGTCAGGTGAGTGGGAGCTGTATTCACAAACAGGGCATATAAAGACACAAACTCAATTTACAAAATAATGTAAATTTACAAAATCATTATTTTATAAATTGAGTTTGTGTCTTTATATGCCCTGTTTGTGAACAGAACTCCCACTCACCTGACGAAGGGGCAGCGCTCCGAAAGCTTGTGGCTTTTGCTACTAAATAAACCTGTTGGACTTTAACCTGGTGTTGTGAGACTTCTTACTGTGTTTACCCCAGTCCAACGCCGGCATCTCCACATCGTGCAGAAAGAGGTCATTCAGTCCATCGAGCCTGCACCGACCGCAGTCTCAGCCAGGCCCTGTCCCCCATGTATTTACCCTGCAAATCCACCTGACACTAAGGGGCAATTTAGCATGGCCAATCAACCTGATCTGCACATCTTTGAACTGAGAGAGGAAACTGGAGCACCCGGAGGAGAACGTGCAAACTCCACACAGTCACTCGAGCCTGCATCGAACCCAGGTCATAGAATCATGGAATCCTACAGTGCAGAAGGAAGCCATTCAGCCCATTGAGTCTGTATTGACCACAATCCCACCCAGGCCCTATCCCTATAACCCTTGCTAGTCCCCCTGATACTAAGGGGCAATTTAGCATGTCCAATCCACCCAACCCGCACATCTTTGGACTCTGGAGAAAACCGGAGCATCCCCGCAGAGGAGAATGTGCAGACTCCACAGAGACAGAGGCCCAAGCCGGGAATCGAACCCGGGTCCCTGACACTGTGAGGCAACAGTGCTAACCATTGTGCTGCCCTAACAAAATTTCTGGTGGGAATGCAAGGGACATTATTGTCCAACTTCTAAAGACATTTTCCCCAAAATCTGCCTCACAATTTATCCCCCGACTGATGGAGCAAAAGGAAAATAGCAACTTACATTTACAATGTGTCTTTAACGTCACAAGGCACTTCACAGGCACATTATCAAACAAAATTTAATGGCATATCACAGAAGGAGATACTGGGTCGGGTGAGCAAAAGCTGGTGAAAGAAGCATGTCTCAAAGGAGGAGAGAGGGTGAGAGAGATGAAGACAGGGAATTCCAGAGCTCTGGACCCATATGGCTGAAAGCAGGGCCAGCAATAGTAGAATAATAAAAATAGGGAATGTCCCTGGGAGTTGGTTCGGAGATCACTAGCCGCTAAGAGGCGATACTCAGTTGTGGTCCAGGGTGATGGACCAATCTTCCCCTTTCTTCCCTCGGGTACCTAAATACATCTTCACTTGCTTATCACGTTAGCTCTCGGTAAACTGGTAATTCATTGCGTTCAGTGTCCACAAAAACTCACATCCTGCTTATGTGCTTCATGATCTAAGACACTAAATTACGTATTTGTAAATTGATGAGTATTAAATTTAAGTTTTTATTTTATTGCCACAAGTAGGCTTACATTAACACTGCAAAGAAGTTACTGTGAAGATCCGCTAGTCGCCACACTCCGGCGTCTGTTCGGGTACACAGAGGGAAAATTTAGCATGGTCAATCCACCTAACCAGCAAGTCTTTCGGACTATGGGAGGAAACCGGAGCACCCGGAGGAAACCCACGCAGACACTGGGAGAATGTGCAAGCTCCACACAGACAGTGACCCAAGCCGGGAACCGAACCTGGGTTCCTGGCGCTGTGAGGCAGCAGTGCTAACCACTGTGCTGCCTGTGCTGCCCTGAAAAGATAGCTATTTAACTGTAGCATGTCCAGCTGCATTTGTATGGTTTAAATACGTGTTGCTGATTTGTTCAATAATAGTATCCACACTTTCGAATCACTGTGAAATCTTTCTGCGTGTATGTTCTACTTATTCATTTTTATAGTCTGCAAATTATCCAAATAAAGTAAAAAGGCAGGAAAGTGATCGATTGGACTAGCCAGCTGTGGACATTGACCATAGCTGGGACTTTCCGCTCCCGTCTGTGATGGGCACCATGGCTGGCAGGAATGAAAAATATCACCAGAGTACGGAAGTCGGTTTTGCAATATCATAAAACCAGTTTGCGATAATGTTGTCAAGCCTGCAATGGCGAGCTGTTTCCCACCGTGCAATGTTGGGAACATATTTAACATAAATTCTAATGTAATAAATACTCATTAAAACGGGTGCACAAGGGAATCATCGCCTGTGGCTGAATCATTCGGGCAGGTCAGCATGCAATTAGGTTTACCTGTTTCACAACAGAATATAGTAAGAAGTCTCACAACACCAGGTTAAAGTCCAACAGGTTTATATGGAATCACGAGCTTTCAGAGTGCTGCTCCTTCATCAGGTGAGTCTCCAAATGACGACCTCCTGCACTGTAGGGATTCTATGATACAGGGAGAGAAGACTATGTTGGCAGTGATAGGAACAACAGAGCCCACTTCGCATACAGGAGGTGAGGCTCACAGAAACATAATGCCTCGGCAGCCTGCAAGATGAAGGGCGTACAGGGCACGCGGATCTTTTCTGACAGTGTCTTCGCTGTCTCCGCATGTCCAGGGATCTCATGGCTCACGCCTGCTACATTCTGGAGGAGTTGATGCCACAGGGATTGGGAAGATGTCTGTTGCCAGTGGCTCCGAAAGTTACCAGCGCTCTTACTTTAGTGGCTCTTTCCAGGGCTTAACTGGGGACCTCTGTGGGATCTCTTAAACTTCCACGCATAAGTTCATCCAAGAGGTAATGGGTGTTGTACTTTATGTCAAGGCCCACAATTACATACAATTTGCAAGAGGTCAGGCAAGAGCTTGGGGGGCCTTGGACACTACACTGAGTAGCCTCCACAACGAACTGTTGGGACTGAGATGATTAACCCCCAGCAACCACAACCATCTTCCTATGTGTTAGATATTACTCCAACCAGTGGAGAGTTTTCCACCTGATTCTCATTGCCTTCAGTTTTGCTAAGGTTCCTTGATGCCACATTTGGTCAAATGCTGCTTTGATTTCAAGGGCAGTCACTCTTCCCTTGCCTTTGGAATTAAACTCTTTTGTCCATATTTGGACCAAGGCTGGAATGAGATTGGGAGCTGAGTGGCCCTGGCAGAACCCAAACTAAGTGTCAATGAGCAGGTTATTGCTAAGTAAGTGCCTCGTACTTCCATCACTTTCCTGGTGATCAGGTGTAAGCTGATAGGGTAGTAATTGACCATATTGGCTTTTGTCAAGGTTTTGTGGATGGGGCATACCCGGGCAATTTTCCATTTTGCCAGATGTAGTGGCTATACTGGACCAGCTTGGCTCGGCGCTCAGCAAGTTCTGGAGCACAAGTCTTCAGTATTATTGCCAGAACATTGTCAGGGCACATAGCCTTTGCAATATCCAGTGCCTGCAGCTGTTTCTTGATATCATATGGAGTGAATCGAATTGGCTGAAGACTAACATCCGGAGGAAGCCAAGATAGACCATCATTTTTACTATTAGATGGTGTGTAGTGGATTTATTTTGGTTTTTGAGATGGTATCTTTATCTTGAATTAATTTTCTGGCTGTTACATTGTGTTTCTTTTGAGTTCTGAATTCTATAGCAATCCTTTCTGAAAATGGTCACCGTCAGCTGTTCCTCAGTCTGAGGATGCGTCCACCAAGTATTGTAAGTTTCTGCCATGGTCGATTCTTAACCTGCAGATCTTTGTGCACAATGGGCAGAATGCCCCACGAGGTATTGGGATCTGGATTGTAGGGTTTGTTCCCTTTTTCCTTCTCACTGTCATTGTATCTCATTGATATCATGATCACGTTGCGGCTCAAAGTATAATGCAGCTTGATGGACAAGTTGACGCCATTTTGAAAGATTGAGTCAAAGAATCCTTACAGTGCAGAAGGAGGCAATTTGGCCCATCGAGTCTGCACCAACGACAATCCCACCCAGGCCCTATCTCTGTAACTTTTCTGCCCTGTTGATCCCTCTGACACTTTAGGGACAATTTAGCATGGCCACCCCACCTAACCTGCACATCTTTTGACCATGGGAGGAAAACGGAGCACCCGGAGGAAACCCACACACACACGGGGAGAACATGCAAACTCCACACAGACAGTGAGAGGCCAAAATTGAACCCAGGACCCTGGCGCTGTGAGGCAGCTGTGCTAACCACTGTGCCACCCATAAACACTACTCTTGCATTGGCCGGGAATCGAACTTGTTGGGGGGGGGGGCCTCCCGCGTGGCGGGCGAGAATTCTACCACTGAACCACCAATGCTGCTGTTGCTGCACCAGCCCCTCATTAGTAGCAAGCTCCTCCCTGTTTATTAGGTCAATGCTGGCACCGCAAGGAGAATTTCAGAGTGACTTTCAAGCTATTTTTTGCCCTCGCCTGGAACATTTGCCATTTGAGAATTGAGAAAACGGGACCTTGCAGGCGAGACTGCACAAATGGCTGAGTCCACCCTATCAAAATTGATTTTGTAAGAGTTTTGCCTGAATATTTGTGGAGCCTTTTGAGAGGGATGGCTGCCAGGTATGGGAAGTGTTCAATGTATTCCAAAGTCTTTTCAACGTCATGAATCCTATCACAGGGTACTGTTGGAAGGCTTGGACAGATATCAGGCCATACAACAAATGAAATGTTTGAAATATTTTTGGGATTAATCCATGGAGCTCCAATTCTAATAGTGTTACACAGACTCTGTTGATCCCTCAGGGGCAGAAATATATATACACCGCACCTTGCCCTGTGTGACTTTTATATCATGATATCAATGAAGAATACTACGCAGATCATGACCTGGGGCTCCATCAGCCCCAAGGTAATCAACTTAAGTCTTCTTAGGGGCGGCATGGTGGCACAGTGGTTAGCACTGCTGCCTCTCCGTGCCAGGGACCCGGGTTCGTTTCCCGGCTTGGGTCACTGTCTGGGTGGAATTTGCACGTTCTTCCCGTGTCTGCGTTGGTTTCCTCCGGGTGCTCCGGTTTCCTCCCACAGTCCAAAGATGTGCGTGTTAGGCGGATTGGCCATGCTAAATTGCCCCTTAGTGTCAGGGTGAGTAACAGGGTAAATACATGGGGTTAAGGGATTAGGGCCTGGGTGGGATTGTGGTCGGTGCAGACTCGATGGGCCGGATGGCCTCCTTCTGCACTGTAGGATTCTATGATTCTACAATACTATGATTCTGCAAACAAATTTGTAACCAGGAAAATTAGGATATTGTTCCATAATTATAATATCCATGAAATACTTTTCTCCATATGGCAACCTTTTCATTTATTTACTTTTTCTTTCATTAGCAGCCTGGGTTACAATCCTGCACTGTGACAGTGTCGTAATTTACCTTGTTTATAGAGTGAACAAAAGTTTGCATTTGGAGTATCGCATGCAGTTCTGGTCACCACACTACCAGACAGATGTAGAAGCTTTGGAGAGAGTGCAGAGAAGGTTCACCCGGATGTTGCCTGGTTTCGGGGGCATTGGCTATGAGGAGAGGTTGAATAAATTAGGATTGTTTTCACTGGAAAGGCGGCGGCTGAGGGGACACCTGATAGAGGTCTACAAAATTATGAGAGGCACAGACAGGGTGGATAGTCAGAGGCTTTTTCCCAGGGTGGAAGTGTCAATTATAAGGGGGTACGGGTTCAAGATGAGAAGGGGAAAGTTTAAAGGAGATTTGCGGATGTGATGTTTTTCACGCAGAGTGGTAGGTGCCTGAAATGCCAGAGGAGGTGGCAGAAGCAGGCACATTAGCAACATGTAAGAGGCATCTGAATGGGTACACAAATAGGGAGGGAATAGAGGGATACAGACTGAGTAAGGACAGAAATTTTATTTAGTTAGGGCATCGTGATTAGCACGGGTTTGGAGGGCCGAAGGGCTGTTCCTGTGCTGGACTTTGTTCTTGCTCTTTGTTTAAGTTTAGAAGAAAGTGGGAGACCAGCTCCATCTGCATTCGCTGCACAACTTGTTGTCCAAAGCATGCTTCCTTTTCAATATTTCATAACCCATGTACTCGCCAGAGATTTATCTGTGCGCATTTCCCCTGGCTTTATTGATCTGAGCTATTACAGAATTTTAGATCCATGTAGCAGAGTTTGAAACCTTTGTGCTTTGAATTTATTCCCATATTTTCACCCTGTTTTCCACGAACAAAGCTCACATTTGTTGTTTGCTTGCTTTAACTAAATAGCAATGAAGAAACCTGGCACTTAAAATATTGGATATTAATATTCTAAGTACATCGGTCTTTCCCTGGTTGACAGATCTGAAACTAATTTATGAGTGGGGTGAAATTGCAAGTGCAACGATGGAAAGTGCTCTGATTTCTAAATGAAAAAAAAATCAACTGAAAAGTTATCTAGAAAAATATTGAGCGTAGATCTTATCAATGCTAAGTGGTAATGTGCTCTTGGAGAACTTGAAGTACTTGCACTATATTACTCACCACATGATTTATACAAATGCATTGACGATAACCATTGCATGCATTCATATTTCATTTTCAAATTAACTCTCTTATTTTTTTCTTATTTTAAGAAAATAGAAGCTACAAGCAAAGCCGTGGTAGAGGTTCTGTCCAAAACCACTGAGTACTTACAACCAAATCCAGGTATGAAAAGATACTTAAAAATATAAATTTCATTTTGCATTATAATTTCTTGTTTTGGTGCTTTTAGGTGAGAAATAAGACATTTCTTGACCACTAGGGTAGGTGTCATGATGATTTGACAACTTGAGAACAGAACATTTCAGTAGATATGGTGAACGGGAGGGACATTGCCAAATGCAATTTAGTTTAATAAAAAGCGATTTATTAAATTTTGGATGCAAGAATGGCAGATGGGATTACAATCTAAATGGAAAAGCTCTAGGCATATGGTTGGGAACAAAAGAATTTAGGGGTCTAGGCACTCATGCCAACACAAGTAAACTTGCAAGATTAATAAAGCAAAGAAGGTATTGGGTTTCATCACAAAGTTGTGATGTATAAAAGTAATGAAGTTCAGTTGCAGTTATCCGTAGTGTTGGTTGTACTTCTTGAATTTTCTGTTCAGTTTTGGGCAGTCATTCTTGCGATGCAGCCCTCCAAGAACACCTGGTGACCAGTTCACCAGGTTGTTGCATGGCTTGAAAAATTGAGTGGTTTTGGGGGGGTGGATCCTGAGCCAAGTCTCCACAAAGTGAACCCAGGAAAAACATCCTTGTATAAACAATTGTGCCAGTGTGGATGTGTTACCCCAAAAGATCATACATGCCAAATTATGTGTTCAAAAGGGAGGGAGGTAGAGAAGATCGTAGAAGGGTCTGACACGTGAAGGGTAAATGTGAGACTCAGTACAGCACAGCCCACATGCTGATGTAAAAGAACACAAGGCCCACACCTAGGGGTCACTGTAATGTTAGACAGAGCTGTGCATAGAAACAAGCATGGAGACAGCTCCTAACTTGGACCTTTTACTGTAACTGTGTATATAGTTTCCAGTATTTTATTTATTAGTGTCACAAGTAGGCTTACATTAACACTGCAATGAAGTTACTATGAAAATCCCCTAGTCTCCACACTCCGGCGCCTGTTCGGGTACACTGAGGGAGAATTTAGCATGGCCAATGCACCTAACCAGCACGTCTTTCGGACTGTGGGAGCAACCGGAGGACCTGGTTACTCCCACAGACACGGGGAGAATGTGCAGACTCCACACAGACAGTGACCCAAGCCAGGAATTGAACCCAGGTCTCTGGCACTGTGAGGCAGCAGTGTTAACCACTGTTCCACCGTGCCACCCAATAGTAGTTAATAACTTAGTTAATGAATAATTACTGTCGAACTTCCTCAGATTGCAAATATCTCAATAAGATGTACCATACTGTGTGCGGCACTGTACACAATGGTGACAGCAAATGAAACAACTCAAACCCTTGCAGAGACTGCAAAAGAAAGTTAAAATTCTGGAACTGAAGGAAAAATCAAAAGAGCATTATCATAGAAGTCATAGAAATCCTACAGTGCAGAAGGAGGCCATTCGGCCCATCAAGTCTACACCAACAACAATCCCACCTAGGCCCTATCCCCATAACCCCACATATTTATCCTGCTAATATCTCTAACCTACGCATCCCAGGACACTAAGAAGCAATTTAGCATGTCCAATGCACCTAACTCGCACATCTTTGAATTGCGGGAGGAAACCGGAGGACCCGGAGGAAACCCATGCAGACACGAGGAGAATGTGCAAACTTCACAGAGACAGTGACCCAAGCCAGGAATTGAACCCGGATCCCTGGAGCTGTGAGGCAGCAGTGCTAACCATTGTGCCATCATGCCACCTATATTCTGACCATTAAAAAAAAACACTCGAGGAGGAAGAGCCATCTTCCATCCTAGTGGACTTCACGGCAAGCCCCAAGAAGGAAGAAGAGAAAAATACCCTATAGGAACAAGCCCACAGTACATCCCCGTAAGAGACAAGTCAACTGCCATTTATCACTACTACTGGGGAATCAACAGAGTGATTAAATACCAAAGAATGAAAAAATAGGATGAAAGACATCTGGATATTAGAATGACCTCTGATTCAGCAAAGGTTATTTGCAGCGACAGAGCTTACCACTCCTTTGACTGTAATGAGAGCAAGATATGGAAGGTTTCCAGACCACCTGAACCTATGAACGGGTTAATAGTAAAATTGTAAATACATGGGGTAATCTGGGATGACCTGTAAATATGTCGGATATAGACTTGGGGGAAGTGTGGTATATAAAGGGGCTGAGTACAGTACTGCCCACAGTGATGTAAGAGAACACGTGACCTGCACCTAGGAGCCAGTATAGTGTTGGACAGAGCAGTGTGTAGAAGCAAGCATGGACAAAGCTCCTAGCTTAGACCTTTACTGTACCTCTGTAAATAGTTTCTATTAGTTAATAAATACTGTTGAATTATCTAAGACTACAAATGCCTCAATAAGACCTACTGAACTGTGCCCAACACCTTACAACGGAGAAAAGGAATGGATTTGTGCTCAAGAGCTTCATTGCTATTGGAACTAATTCTCCTGGTGGTCACAGCTCAGATTTGGCTCATATCGTTCTGAGACTATTCACTAACGAGCATACATACGTCTTCAGCCAATTTTCTATCACTCCATTTGGAGAAACTCTGGCCTGTAATCAGCACTGTCCCACAGCAATATGTCAGGATAAGAATCTTGATGTGTCTCTGATCATGGACACAGACCAGCAGTGCTTTGTGCATTCATGCTTTTTACATTATGCAAAGTAACACGCAAAACGTTTATGTAATTGAACATTTCAGTTTGCAAAACATGCTATTATCATATTCACTTATGTTTGTGCATGTTTTCCCTAACGATGTGAGTTTGAAGAGCTCACAGGGCTAAGGGGGTAATTTTAACATGGGGTGCATTGTGCTACAGATAATATCAAATTAGCCACCCATTATTTCACCGTCCAGTTTTACCTTGTATCGACTTCAATGGAAACCAAAGCCAATCATGGTGTATAATGGGCAGATAATTTAATTTGGCCCCATTTATAGCATTGTGTTAAAGTTGAATAACAAGTTTCTGCTGTCCTCGGGTAAGAAAATAAGAATTGGATATTTTTATTGACATCTAGAATGACTGCGCATCATTTTTCTTTTTGTGTTAGTTTGCTTCTGGTAGATGCATAATTCTCAGTGACTCTCCCATCTTTAGCTGGTGGGGAGCCCTCCCCCCAGGCTGTGAGCATCAGAAATTCAGTCACATGCCGCAGAGTTTTCCAACCTTTAATTATAAAACGGTCAGAAAATCATGCATGCGTAGCCAGCGGGCAAAGCTCCCAGCCTGTGGTGCCAAGTCAGAAAATTACATATTAATGGCTTGATTATTAGACAAAATAAAAACATCTGAAAGCCCCAGGATAATTAAAGATTTCTCCGCAGAAACTCCGCTGTATTTGATACCCCACTTTGAAATTTACAGGTTGCATTAATGTCTCTTCAATGATTAATATCATTTTGAAGCCTACAGAGCCAAGTTAGGTATGCTGAACACCATGTCAAAGATCCGGGGACAGGTGAAAACAACAGGTTATCCTCAGCCTGAAGGTCTGTTGGGGGAATGCATGCTCCGAAATGGAAAGGATCTCGGAGACGACTCCAATTTTGGTGGGTTAATCGGTGACACTCTGTGTAATGCAGTACGCGGTTTTCCATTTATGCAATTATTTAATCGAGCCCAATTGATAACTTATAAACGTGACAAAGATCATTTCAAGATATCATGCATTTTATTTTTGGCGTGGTTGCGAGTAGAATGAATGCAGTGGGGTTTGATCAATTACAGTTTTTGGTGATAGAATTATGTTTAAAAGTCATTCCTAAGGTCATCATTTGTCCAGCTGTGATTCAATAGCGATGGTCCTGCGCACGGCATATATTATGGGGCGGCTCAGTGGCACAGTGGTTAGCACTGCTGACTCACAGCGCCAGGGACCTGGGTTTGATTCCCAGCTTCCCCCGGGCTACTGTCTGTGTGGAGTTTGCATGCTCTCCCCGTGGGTTTCCTCCGGGTGTTCTGGTTTCCTCCCACAATCCGAAAGATCTGCTGGTTAGGTGCATTGGCCGTGCTAAATTCTCCCTCCGTGTACCCGAACAGGCGCCGGAATGTGGCGACTAGGAGATTTTCACAGTAACTTCATTGCAGTGTTAATGTAAGCCTACTTGTGACACTAATAAATAAACTTTTACTTTACTCAGCTTTTGCAATAGAGATGCCTTTCTGACTATTTTGTAAAAGGCTGTATAAAAATATGTATATAGATTTTTTTAAAATATTGAATTTGAAATCTCTCCGAAACATTCCTTTCTGTTGGATTTTATATTTAGATTTCATGGTTTTCTCTCTGATTTTCTCAGGCCCTGCACTAATCGACGTTGGTGAAGCTTTGAAACAAATGGCGGAAGTAAAGGATTCCCTTGACATTGACGTAAAACAGAACTTTATTGATCCACTGCAAATATTACAAGAAAAAGACTTGAAAGAGATTGGGGTGAGTTTTATTTTAATATTTAATTTTAATTGGCATTTGGTGTCACGATCAAAACCACAGGTAATGGCAATATCATATCATAGTTATTGATCCATCAAGTGCTGCTATCTACAATGTGTTTCAAGAGCATCCTGTAAATTAACCTGTAAATGAATTTAAAGAAAAACTATTCTTTTAATCTATTATAGTGTGAGATGAAGCAGATCATTTTAACCCCCCCAAAAAATGGGTGGGTTGGGGTCAGGTGAGATGTTAAAAACATTAAAATTCGCAAACGCCACTGCCTCCAGCCCACCCACACTGGGTTCGACAGAGGCAGGACAGGGGGAAGACGGGCAAGTTCACTCTCCCCAAAGGCAGGTTTCCATTTAAATAAAGGTGGGAGCCTCCCATTTACTATACCTCACAGCTTTAACCCTGGTCAGTCAGGTTTCCCTGACCTTCGGAAAAAGGTTGAGCAGTTTACAGCACTGGTTTGTGGACCAGGGGATGCAAGAGTGCTTTCTCCCTCCCTCCCCTAAGCTTACCAGCTTACCTCCTTTCCTGCTGTCACGCCCTTCCACATCTGCCCCATATCCCCAGCATGCAAACCTCCTAAGATTGGGCACTGCTACTGCCCCCAGCCCATTAAGACAGCAGCAGGTTCCTTACCTGTGTCTCCAGTGGCAACTTGCTCCAAGGTCCTTCTTGCTCAACTGAGAACCAAACCTGGCCAATCAGGCTGTTTTCCAGAGGGGATCCTGTCAGAGAAAAGGCGCCACTCTGGAACTCAAACTCTGAAGCATACAGTGGCATCCAGATTTCAGGCAGCATGGTCGGTGCAGGCTTGGAGGGCCAAAGAGCCTGTTCCTGTGCTGTAATTTTCTTTGTTCTTTGGTTTTGTAATCAAAGCTCCTCTCCTTCACCTACAGAACTCCTGTAGCTCCTGCCAATATCAGGGTTTCTCAAAGATCTCGGAGTTTACTGCAGTTAATTTAATTAAAATAAAATGGAACTAGTAGAAACATGATACAACTGCTGGAGCAGCAGGAAGATGAACTAAGATAGACTTGACTTTCCTGAATTTCTTCTATTAAAACTTAAATACTCAGAATGGCGGACGGAAGCATTTAAAATCAGACCCTAAGCAGACCATCATCAAAATGAACCCTGCACTTGCTGTTTTATGCTTACTTTGTCTGGGGGCCCTGCAAAACCGCTATTCTTCAATTTATTTCTGGTAAAAAGAAAAGCAAGTGTCACCACGAGCTGGTGTGGTGGAGAGCACACATCGTTCACTGACATGACTCATGCCAGATCATCATGTTTTAACAGAATTGGTCAGGAATAGGCACTGATTATTCCAGGAGATGGCCAGGAGTGAAACCATAGTGCATTTTTACTTTCTCTGCCATCAACTTGATGTCATGGTTATACACACGTCCAGGTACACACTAATGGTGGGAGTGGAAAATTAACGGGAATTAAATTTCATGGAATGAAGACCGGATCAGATTGGAGAAGCAAATATTCTGGAAGTCTTTGGGAAAGGCACAGAAAGCTTTTTACCCCATTGGCAGCTTTTGCTAAGGTTCAGTAAGAAGTCTCTCAACACCAGGTAAAGGTCCAACAGGTTTATTTGGAATCACGATAAGATAATTACAGATTCTTCACATTCCAATCTGTAATTATTTTGCAGTTGTGTCGTTGCCTATATATGCTGTGTTTGTGAACCTACCTCCACCCATCTGATGAAGGAGCAGTGCTCCGAAAACTCGTGATTCCAAATAAATCTGTTGGGCTTTAACCTGGTGTTGCGAGACTTTTTTTACTGTGCCCTCCCCAGTCCAACTCCGCCATCTCCACGTCTTTGCTAAGGTTGACCGAGGGGAGGGCAAAGAGGAGAAGGCAAAAATAAAGAACAGTGAACCTTCTATGTGAACATGGATCGATAGATAAGTGACAGCGCAGTTCAGAATCTGACCGATGCTTGAAGACTGCTGAAGCAGAGAGCATCATGAGAGTCATATAGGACGTAGCCCTGTTCAGCGTTCCATAGCACCGAACACATGCCTGCAAGGAAGTGGAGAAAGGCTTCAGATTACAGATGACTAGTGCTGCCACTGGTAGAACCAATTCTATATTATGTTGTGGTCACAGGACCTTGCAAAAGATGGCTCACTGCTACAACTATCTTCCTGATGAGCACATAGAGTAAAAAACAGAATAAGTTATCCTGAAGCAAAACAAAGCAAAGGCTTGATCGGCACGGTGGCACAATGGTTAGCACTGCTGCTTCACAGTGCCAGGGACCTGGATTCAATTCTGGCCTTGGGTGATGACTGTCTATGTGGAGTTTGCACATTCTCCCCATGCCTGTGTGGGTTTTCTCCGGGTGCTCCAGTTTCCTCCCACAGTTCAAAGGTGTGCAGATTAAGTGGCTTGGCCATGCTGAATGTGCAGGGATAGGCTGGAAATGAGGGTCTGGATGGGATGTCCTTTCGGAGAGTCAGTGCGGACTGATGGACCCAATGGCCTCCTCGTGCACTGTAGGAATTTTATACAGCTGAACTCAGATTGGCAACCATCCTTTTGGTATGATAAGGAACCAATGTAAGCCTGATAGAAACAGCATTAAGAGAGGTCTACTTTTTGTCACTCCCCTCCTATCTCAAAGTGTTTATCATGTCTCCCCCCCCACCCCCCCCCCCCCCTGCCGCGCTCTCTCCCCCCCCCCCCCCCCCCCCCCCCCCAAAAAAAACCATCCCACATTTTGGATGGGAGCCCCTATTGGTGATCCCCAGTCAGGACTTAGCTAAGTCCAGTGTCCATTATGTCACATCTGTGCTGCTTTCAAAAGGTAATGGAGATTAAAATCGACCGTGTAGCCTTTCTTGTATGAGTGGCAGTCCATCATATTTCAATTTAAGAAGAAAGTGTTGCGGGGCATGAAACGGGCGTGCAAAATTGATTTGTGGAAAAAGAACTAGCTCGTCCATCACCCCACCATGGCTGGAGCATCAAAACTAAAGATATCTGTCCTTCCCTCCTCTTACCAGTTTACCCCTGCTCCAACACCACCGCTTCCCCTCCCACCAACCATTTAATTTCCCAAAAGAGGCCAAAAAAAAAACGAGAAGAAACCCAGAATCAATGAGGAAAAATGTACTCTGGAAAATTCCTTTCCAGCCCCCCCTTAGAGGAAGGAGTTAACGAGTTCTAAATTGAAAAAATGTTTTGAAAATATAGATTTCTTGACACGTGGAGAACTCATAACATGTTCTTATTTTTATCAGCATCATTTAAAAAAGTTGGAAGGTCGTCGCTTAGATTATGATTACAAAAAGAAGCGTCATGGTAAGATCCCTGATGAAGAGATAAGACAAGCTGTAGACAAGTTTGAAGAATCGAAAGAGCTCGCTGAGATCAGTATGTTCAACTTTTTGGAAAATGATGTAAGTTTACAAAATATGCATACGAACAGAAACTGCTCGCGTTTGCAGTGAACCTACTGCAGCTAAATAAAACCAGCTGCCCAGAAAACCTTGTAAACTACCCAAGTATGATTCAGTTTATTAATCTTAAATAACAGACCTGTAGTATAGTCCAGTAATGTTACTGGACAAGTGATCGAGAGGTCAGGGCAAATGCTCTGGGAGCACGAGTTCAAATCCCACCTCAGCATCAGGATGAATATATATTCAGCTAAAAAGCTGGTCTCAGAAACAATGATGAGGAACTGATGGAGTGTCGCAAAAAACTTATCTCCATCACTACTGTCCGTCAAGGAACCGGTCTGGCCTACAGTTTGGACTCTCCTACAATCAGAGTCTTTTTCCCAGAGTTGGAATGTTTAATGTCTCGGGGAATCTCGCAGTAACTTCATTGCAGTGTTAATGTAAGCCTTACTTGTGACTAATAAATAAACTTTACTTACTTTACTTATACCCGGGGGCATGCACTTAAGGTGAGAGGGGGAAAGTTCAAAGGAGATGTAAGGGGCAAGCTTTTTTACACAGAGTGGTAGGTGTCTGAAATGCGCTGTTGGGAGTGGTGGTACAGGCAGGGATGTTTAAGCAGCTCTTAGATAAGCACATGAATATGCAAGGAATAGAGGCATATGGACCGAGGGCAGGCAGAAAGTATTAGTTTCATTTGGCGCCATATTCGGCACAACACTGTGGGCTGAAGGGCCTGACCCTGTGCTGTACTGTTCTCTGTTCTGTTGCCCTTTGAAATAGCCTAGTAAGCCATTCAATTGTATCAAGCCACTGCTGACGAGTTGAATCAAACTAAAACCAGACAGATAACCTTGCATCGACCTAGACACAGCAAGAACATGCACTGTGCCATCAGCCCCGCAATGTCTTCCTGATCAATAGCTGCGGGATTGTGCCAAAATTGGGAAAATTAATTAATTAAAAAGACAAAGGCTGTTGAGTTGTGCATCTGTCCTATCAAGGCTCCATCAAAGCAATCGCCAAGCTGGAGTTTGCCCGTGCATGAGAAAGTTGAAGAACCACGTGGTGAACTTTGTTACTTCAAGCTGGATAGGGACATGATCCAGAATCACTTGAAACTATGCTCTGAAATCAGCCATCCTTGCTTGCAGCGTACTGTCAGCTTTTGCTCAATGGCAGCGTTCATGGCGATGGTGTAGTGGTATTATCACTGGACAATTAATCCATAAACTCAGCTAATGTTCTGGGGACCTGGGTTCGAATCCCACCATGACAGATGGTGAAATTTGAATTCAATAAACAAAAGAATCTGGATTTAGGATAATTCATGAAACTATAGTCGATAGTCGGAAAAACCCATTTTGTTCACTAATGTCCTTTAGGGAAGGAATTCTGCCGTCCTTACCTGGTCTGGCCTACATGTGACTCCAGGGCCACAGTAATATGGTTGACTCTCAACTGCCCTCTGAACACGGGCAGCTAGGGATGGGCAATAAATATTGGCTAGCCAGCGACACCCATGTTCCACCAATGAATAAAAAATTCTCTCTTCCTACTTAGAAATTTATTGACTCCTGTTCTAAATCAGAGGTTTGAATAACAAATCTAATACTGAAGGAGTACTGCGCTCTTAGAGGTGTGGCCCCTTTCCAAAAAACATCTGCCCGTTCAGGTGCACATAAAAGATCCCATGGTGCTATTTCAAAGAAGAACCTGGACATTCTCCCAGTATTCGGCTTTCAATCATTTTCCTGAAATATGAATCTGGTTATCCATCTGTATTATAATTTAAAACAAGAAATGTTGCTGAAAGTGCTCAGCAGATCTGTGGAGGGACAGAATTTTAAATCAATGACTTGTCATTAGGGCAACTTTTGTATTGATGTTTCTTGCTGTTTGTGCACTAATTGGTTTCCATGTCTCCTCTTGTGGATGAGTCCAGGATTAGGAGGCACTGTTTTAAAATTGGGGGTCACCCTTATAGGACGGAAGTGAGGAGGAATTCTTTCTTTCAGAGAGTTGTGCGACTTGGGAACACACTGCCTCAGAAGGCGGTGGAAGCAGGGTCACTGAAATATTTTTAAGGTGGAGGTGGGTGGATTCTTGTTAGGCAAAGGAATCAAAGGTTACTGGGAGTAGATGGAAATGTGAAACTTGAAACACAAACGGATCAGCCAAGATCCTATTGAATGGCAGAGCAAGCTTGAGGGGCTGAATGGCCTACTTCTGCACCTTTTAGGTATATTTGTATGTTTCCTTACAAGGTGGCCATGATGTGGAGATGCCGGCGTTGGACTGGGGTGAACACAGTAAGAAGTCTAACCTGGTGTTGTGAGACTTCTTACTGTGTCCTTACAAGGTAACAGTGACTACACTTAAAAATAAAATGATTTGGAAAGTCTTGAGGTTGTGAAAGGTGCTACGGAAATGTTTTCTTTCCAAAGATGTGCGGGTTAGGTTGATTGGCCATGGTAAATTGCCCTTAGTGTCAGGGGGACTAGCAGTGGGGCTACGGGGGTAGGGGCTGGGTGGGATTGTGGTCGGTGCAGACTTGATGGGCCAAATGGTCTCCTTCTGCACTATAGGGATTCTATTCTATGATTCCATTTCTTTCCTTTTGCGCTTGTATAACGTTAGCTCTTTATCCACCATGGAGTTTTAGCTGTTGCAAAATTACAGTTGATATTTGTGTTGTTTGATCAAAATAATTTTGCTTTTAACTTCAATTAACTGCATTAATTAAAGTGCTAAACAGGTGTGGATCATATAAATCAGAATTGTATTCATACCTCAAAGTCTAATACTGAATTTTGTACAGATTTCAATATATTAGCAAAATTACTAGTGTTAGCTGCAAAACATTACTTGCTATGACCTAAATAGTTTCTTGAACTAAAGGCTGACTATCGTAGAAAATTTTAATTCCTACAGTCCAATATTTAATCTGATATTTTTGAAATACATTAGTTCCTGTGAAGATTGTCTTTTAAAAGGCTTGTGTTTTGACCATTTTAAATTTCAGCTTACATAGAACGAGAAAAATTGGATAATGTCTCTATTAAAAGAAAGTTTCAGCTGCAGGTGAGCAATGTGCAGATGTTTAGCTGAAAAATGAACACTTGCCCTACTGAGTAAAATGAAACTCCTGGTAAGCACAAAAAATGCTGTGACTAAAGCTTCTAGGAATTAAACCTCTGTCAACCTTCTTGTGTCTTATGCCCCTCCCAAAATTAATCACAAACTTGCTTTGAATAATTTTGATAACCAGTCATCTTATCTTGCTAAAGAAGTTTCCTCTTTCCTTTAGGTAGAGCAAATAAGTCAACTGTTAGCCCTAGTGGAAGCAGCACTGAACTATCATAAAGAATCCACTACAATTCTGGAGGAGCTTCATAACACACTACAGCACAGGTGAAATTGTCAACCATGTATGCTACTAATCCTTCTTCAAAAGATCTGGGGGTGAGGCGAAGGGCGGTGTGGCACTTTGCCCTTTCAAATTCAGGAAGGAAGAATAGAATGCAAGAAACAAAAGACAAAAATAAGTTCCGAACCTGCTAAAAGGGTTGATGAATTTCACCTTTCACGATAATTGGAAAGTAAAAGCCCCTGGCCAGCTGCTAATGTTAGTCATTTCAGCATTACTGTGCTCCCAGCAACAAATTCTGTTCAAGAATGTGAATTGGAGAATCAGGCTAACACTTTCATATCCCTATCACTGATTCCTATTTCCTTCCAATGCACTCCTTCACTAGGTGCACAGGGCTATTGATTAAACTTAAATACTTTTAGTGGGTTTTTTTCTGGCTCAATTTGACCTCATTTTGACCTCAATAATGAAAAAGGAAATTTTCTAACAACAGGAAATATCTACCTTCTCGGACTTGTACCACCTTGAATTTGTAGTGAATAATTTTCATCATCATCTAAACTTTCCTTCTTTCTCTTCCCCCTGTTAAACAGGTTTTATTTTGTTTGCAGAAAAAATGTATCCTTGTGTGTAAACCTCTCGTCCCATATTTGAAGCAAGCAAGTGTGAACATGGTATAATGTAGTTAACAGTCGCAACATAGGATTAACTTCCTTAAGAAACAATGGCAGGAACCTTACCAGCATTCACGCTGGTGGAATTTTCCCATCCCGCCACAGTGAATGGGGATTTGGCTGGTCACTAAATTCTCCGACCTTGTGGCATGAACACCCAATGAATTTAATTCTCAATCTAGATCCCACTTAAATTTCATTCTCCTCAGTTGACAAGTAATTAGGCCGCAGGATATTAGACTACAACACAGGATATGATGGCCTGACATTTCCCTCTTCAATTTTGGTGAAAGTCATTTCTTTTTGTTTTAAATAGATTGACATCGTCACTAAAGTAGTGGAAACAGGAATTTCAAACAGTCGTATTGAGCATTTAGGTAGCAAATGCTAGTTAGCTCCAGGTGAAGTATGTATGGATCAAGCTCGGTGTCCTGAGGTGAAAGAGCAATATCGAGCAGGGCCAGGCTTATCCTGGAGGAGAATAAAGGAGCGTGTGGTCAGCAATACCTACAGGAACAATAACATAAGAACTAGGAGCGGGAGTAGGCCATCTGGCCCTTCGAGCCTGCTCCACCATTCAATAAGATCATAGCTGATCTTTTCATGGACTCAGCTCCACTTTCCTGCCCGCACACCATAACCCTTAATTCCTGTACTGTTCAAAAATTTATCTATCCATGCCTTAAAAATATTCAATGAGGTAGCCTCAACTGGGCAGGGAATTCCACAGATTCAAAATCCTTTGGGTGAAGAAGTTCCTCCTCAAGTCAGTCCTAAACCTGTTCCCCCTTATTTTGAGGGAGGGAGGGAGCTTGCCTCCTGGACTTGCAGAATCTCACTGGCTGTCCTGTCTGGAGACAATACACATCTCTTTAACCTGTGCTTAATGCTCCCTCCACTCACATTGTCTGTATCTTTAAGACTTGGTTGGCTGTAGAGATTCTCATTCTAATCAGTATTCTGTAACTTAATTTTGTGTCTCTGTGCCCTGTTTGAGAGCAGATTTCCACTCCATCTGACGAAGGAGCAGTGCTCCGAAAGCTTAATGGCATTTGCTACCAAATAAACCTGTTGGACTTTAACCTGGTGTTGTTAAAACTCTTACTGTATTTACCCCAGTCCAACGCCGGCATCTCCACATCATGACTAGTTTCACCTGCCAGTGGAAACAACTTTACTGCTTCTACTTTATCTATTCCCTTCATAACCTTGTATGTTTCTATAAGATCTCCCCTCATTCTTCTGAATTCTAATAGATAGCCCCAGTCTACTCAGTCTCTCCTCATAAGCCAACCCTCTCAACTCCAGAATCAACCTAGTGAATCTCCTCTCTACCGCCCTCCAGTGCCAATATAACTGAAGAGCTAATAGCTCAAACAGCTTGGTTTCGGACTTAAGATGGTATAAAAATATACCAGAATATCCTTGGAAAATGCATGATTACCAGCACGACTCCTATTCAAAGTATCCTCTGGGTTTAATTACATTGAATAGGGCTGTTCACCACTGTCCTACTACAATATGAGAATGAGATGGTATGCAAGCCACTGTTATAACCCATGATCTTATTCAGTGGTAAGGTGGAATAGTACTGTTAGGAGACTGCCAGTGGAAAAGTAACTATCTTGAGTATATTCCTAAGGTATATTTCTCCGAAGTGCAAAGTTAAAGGAAAAATATTTTACCAAAACTGTCTTCAGTCTAGCAGTAGAATTTTCTTCATCTTTATATATGTAGGAAAATATATTCCATGGTCTCAGTCCTGAAGCATTGGCTTAATGCAAGTCCTGGCATGGTAAAATCACAATCAGCATTAGAGACTCAACTGAATGGCAGCACATAAAACTTCAACCTGGTTTCAGCAAAAGAATAGAGGTAAAGGTATATTGTGACTGTATTCAGATTATTGTAATATGAGTTTTGGTCCCATTTACACTTCCTTCCATAACCAAAGCGAGGCCATTGAATAATAAATTGAATATAATCTTTCAAAGCAATAATACCAAAACTTGAGTGACCCAATCCAGCCAAATCAAAACTCAGTGAGTGCTTGAATTGCTTTGAACAATACTAAAGGAGCCACTTCATAGTGCTGTGATTCAGGCAAAGAATTTCCACAGAGAGTAAAGGCCAGAACACGGTGCGCAATGTTCTGATGATTTAAAATGTGTTGTGTGCGTGTGTATTGGTGATGCCATCTTTGTGAGCAGGTTTGGATATTGCACCTCAGGAAGGACAAATTAACCTTGGTTGGAATTCACCAAAAGGATACCGGGGCTTAGGGTGTTAAATTATGCTGACAGGATGTATAACAGTATGTTTATGTACACTTGAATATAGAATTTTAAGGTATGATCTGAAGACAGTGTAAGATGTTAACAGGACTAGATAGGATACCATATATACAGAAAATTGGGTATCACATAGAAGGAGAAATTATTTCCTGAGGAGGGACCCAAGTGTGAAATGTCAAAAATTTAAAACTTGGGCCAGATAATTTTTGAGGAAAATCAGGAAGTGCGTTCCCATGTAAGTGGTGGAAATCAGGAACCTATGAAAATTGGAGCTCTTAAGATTGAGAAAGAAATGTTTTTGTTGGTTAAGGATAGCAAGATACATGGAGCTAAGGAAAGTAATTGGAGTTGAGGAACAGATCAGTCAAGAGCTAACTCTTAAGCCGTCCGTGACGATTGACTGTTAAAATGGAACTAGTGCTTTCAGCAGACAAAGGCTCCTACCCTCATAACCAAAAGAGAAAACGCTGGAAAATCTCAGCAGGTCTGGCAGCATCTGTAAGGTGAGAAAAGAGCTGACGTTTCGAGTCCAGGTGACCCTTTGTCAAAGCTCCTACCCTCATGCTCAACAAAGAAGAGAAAAATGACTTCCTCTGTGTTATAATTATTTATATTATACATATTTTGTTTTCCCTCGATAGTATTTTTTAATCTTTGTGTCTTTTTCTCAAAGAATAAATACAGCCTCTAGCCGTCCGAAGCGTGACTTCAAACCCAAGCCTATAGTCGCCCCATCGTTTGAGCCCAACAATGACAACCAGCAGCAAAATGGTCTTTCGTACGCTTCTTCATTCAAATCAGCTGGTAGGAATATTTTCCAGTGCCTATTTGTAGATTGAAGTGTGTTGATGATCGTATAAGTGCTTTATTACACATTGCCATACTGCAAGAGTGCAAATTGCATATTACCACACCATATAACACAAAGCTACTTCCAGCATTTACCTTTGTATATTGTCCTTGTAAATCCTACATATCTGATTCAACTTGGGTGCTTTGAAATCTGATATTCCCAACATAAATATATTCCATTCTAATTACAACATTAATATTATTTCTGTTCTGTCCCCGAATACACAGTTGTTTTATTTGCTAAAATTAGTAGCTAACATCTGTTGGCTCACGTCACATTAGAACCATCCAAGTTTAATCCATCGTTTTCCTTTCTGTTGCCATTTAGCTATATCATCCCCATTCAGGTTTCTTCGCAGGTCAAAGCATGCATGTTCATCTTGTGAGTAGTTACTTAAACTGATGTGTGTGAGATGCACCCCATTTTTGCATGTTTGACGATTGCTCTACCTTTTTCCCCCAAAATTGGTGTTTTTGGATTAGTGAATAATGTAATGTTTCTGTGACAGCAAGTAGAATGTGTTCTTACATGTGTGTTTTGGAATGGACTAACTCATTTTCCCTGGTATAAAAGTAAAATACTGTGGATGCTGGAATCTGAAACTCAAAACGAAAATGCTGGAAAATCTCAGCAGGTTTCAAAGTTTATTCAGAGTTTCAAAGTTTATTTATTAGTGTCACAAGTAGGCTTACATTAACACTGCAATGAAGTTACTGTGAAAATCCCCTAGTCGCCACACTACGCCGCCTGTTCAGATACACTGAGGGAGAATTTAGCGTGGCCAATGCACCTAATCAGCACGTCTTTTGGACTGTGGGAGGAAACCGGAGCACCCGGAGGAAACCCACGCAGAAAAGGGGAGAACGTGCAGACTCCGCACAGTCACCCAAGCCTTGGGAATCGAACCCGGATCCCTGGCGCTGTGAGGCAGCAGTGCTAACCACTGTGTCACCGTGCCGCCCACTCAGACTCAAAACGTTGGCTCTATTCTCTCCCCACAGATGCTATCAGACCTGTTGAGATTTTCCAGCATTTTCTATTTTTCCCTGGCACACTGCCCCAGGTATATATTTTTTCAAAACCTAAACAAATTTCCTTCATTTTTGTTGTATTCTGAAGTCCATTTTCTTAATTTCTGAAGCTGAATGAACTTCAGTGCAAGGGTCATTCCCCATCTCAGCTTACTCTTCTGGTACTATGGTTGCCTGTTACTTGCATGAAGGCAGTATTTAGTTACCATTGTCTTAATGTAATTGGAATTTGACTTTGGCAATATCTGGACAAGTCTTGATCGTTCTTTTCTTCAAAGCGCCAGGAAATGTGAGACAAACTTGAGATGGTTTTGGCATGTGCCAGCTCACAACGAAAGAGTGGCAAGGGAAAACGTAAGGAACAGAAACAAGGCACATCTCATTGCTTACATTTTCCGAGTACCCCCCACCCTTCCCCCAAAGGAATGATTTGTATGCCTTGCCATGACGTACCTTGTATGATTTAAATATTAGTTAGGTTGAATGTAGCTGAATTATCTACTCGTTAATTGCCATACGGCACAGTGGTTAGCACTGCTACCTCACAGCGCCAGGAACCCGGGTGTAATTCCGGCCTTGGGTGACTCTCTGTGTGGAAACCCCCGTGTCTGCGTGGGTTTCCTCCGGGTTTCCTCCCACAGTCCGAAGATGTGCGGGTTAGGTGGATTGGCCATGCTAAATTGCCCCATAGTGTCCCAAGACGTGTAGGTTAGGGGGTTTAGCAGGATAAATGCATGGGATTACGGGGATAGGGCCTGGGTGGGATTGTTTTTCGGTGCAGGCTCGATGGGCCGAATGGCCTCCTTCAGCACTGCAGGGATTCTATGATTCAATGCGATATAAATTGATTTTTCTTCTCTCCCTCCCACATTACATCCAGCTCCTTGCACGCAGGCGGATCAGCCTTGCTGTAAAGCCCTTTATGACTTTGATCCTGAAAATGAAGGAGAACTTGGCTTCAAGGAAGGTGACATCATCACTCTGACAAATCAGATTGATGAGAATTGGTTTGAAGGCATGTTGAATGGTGAATCAGGATTCTTTCCGATTAATTACGTTCAAGTGATCGTGCCTTTGCCACAGTGAAAACCGCCTTTAATCCAGTTTTGTAAACTTTTGGACATCAACCCATGTTGGAAGCCGATTGATTGAGTACAGACATTTCATCAGTGTGGCATTCTGTGAAAGCCTTGCTATTTGATCGATTTTTGTATATGTCTTCGATTTGTGTATTTATTTTTTTACATGTTCCATTTGTATTGAGAATGTTTACGTCATTTGCTACAAGAGTAATGCAAATCTAACCTATTTCTGTCATGAAGTTTACAGTTTCTAAGTATATGGCTTTATCTATTAAACTTTATTTGTTTGCTCTGAGCCTTCTCTTGCTGATTTCAATGGAGAAATTTTCTATCTAGCTGTAATGAAGAATATTCTTGATACAGTTTAATTATTGTGGTTATAATTAACTGTTATTAACTCCTTTTTAAGGTTCTGACAAATGTTCTTGTGCCATTTTATTTGGCAGTGTAACTTATTGTTATGCAAAAAGATGTCATAATAAATGTGTGAACAAAAAATGGATTTAAGTCGCATTAGCTTTTGTGTGGCTTTTGTCATATACGTATTTTGAGCTTATGCATTTTCATTATTTGTGGGAAAAGGAGACTGGAATATATTTTGATCCAGAACTTGTCTAAGAGACACTGGCTATATTTAAGTTCACACACAGCACTCTAGCTTTCTGCCCAGTTAACAGGAAAAGCAACAGCAGACTCTTACAGTATGTGAAAAAGTCAAGATAATGAATGTGAGGGAATATCATGATGGTCAACATTGACGTACAGATATTTAATATCCCAGTGTAAACATTAATTTCTTCAATCTGCCCAATTAGGTGTGAATCCAAGTGAGCAGAAAATTGGAGATAACTGACTTGCAATTAAACTTGCCAATAAAGATGGAATCAGAATGCTGTAAGATCTGTTTTCCTACATTTTGTTGGGCTCAGGTTATTATTTTTACTGATTTTTTTTTTAACAATTGCATTCTGTTTTCACATGGACGTTTTTTTTATTCATTCGTGGGACATGGGCGTCGCTGGCTGGGCAGCATTTATTCCCTATCCCTAGTCATCCTTGAGAAGGTGGTGGTGAGCTGCCTTCTTGAAACCCTGAAGTCCCCATGCTGTGGATTGATCCACAATGCCATTAGGAAGGGAATTCCAGGATTTTGACCCAGCGACTGCGAAGGAACAGCCAACATATTTCCAAGTCAGGATGGTGAGTAGCTTGGAGGGGAATTTGAAGGTGATGGTGTTCCCATTCCTTAACCATAGGCCAGCAGTCCAAGCAGTGGCTTAGTGAGTAGCGTTCTCGCCTCTGAGGCAGAAGATCCCCCTCAAGAGACCTTGAGCATAAATCACAGAATCCTACAGTGCAGAAGAGGCCCTTTGGCCCATCGAGTCTACACCAATGCAGGAAAAGCCCTGACTTGTACACCTAATCCCACTTTCCAGCACTTGGCCCATAGCCTTGAATGTTATGGCGTGCCAAGTACTCATCCAGGTACGTTTTAAAGGATATGAGGCATCCCACCTCCACCACCCTCCCAGGCAGTGCATTCCAGACCGTCACTACCCTCTGAGTAAAAACGTTTTTCCTCAAATCCCCATTAAACCTCCCACCCCTCACTTTTAGCTTGTGTCCCCTCGTAACTGATCCTTCAACTAAGGGGAACTGCTGCTCCCTATCCATCCTGTCCATGCTCCTCATAATCTTGAACACCTCAATCAGGTCACCCCTCAGTCTTCTCTGCTCCAGAAAAAACAAGATGTGGAGATGCCGGCGTTGGACTGGGGTAAGCACAGTAAGAAGTCTCACATCACCAGGTTAAAGTCCAACAGGTTTATTTGGCAGCACGAGCTTTCGGAGTCTCAGGCTCCTTCATCAGGTGAGTGAGGACTTGTGTTCACAAACAGGTCATATACAGACACAAACTCAATTTACAAGATAATGGTTGGAATGCGAGCCTTTATAGGTAATCAAGTCTTAAAGGTACAGACAATGTGAGTGGAGAGAGGGCCAAGCATAGGTTAAAGAGATGTGTATTGTCTCCAGCCAGGACAGTAAGTGAGATTTTGCAAGCCCAGGCAAGTCGTGGGGGTTACAGATAGTGTGACATGAACCCAAGATCCCGGTTTAGGCCGTCCTCATGTGTGTGGAACTTGGCTACCAGTTTCTGCTCAGTGATTCTGCGTTGTCGTGAAGGCCGCCTTGGAGAACGCTTACCCGAAGATCAGAGGCTGAATGCCCGTGACTGCTGAAGTGTTCCCCGACTGGAAGGGAACACCCCTGCCTGGTGATTGTCGAGCAGTATTCATTCATTCATTGTCGTAGCGTCTGCATGGTCTCCCCAATGTTTCACTGAGCAGAAACTGATAGCCAAGTTCCGCACACATGAGGACGGCCTCAACCGGGATCTTGGGTTCATGTCACACTTTCTGTAACCCCCACAACTTGCCTGGGCTTGCAAAATCTCACTAACTGTCCTGGCTGGAGACAATACACACCTCTTTAACCTGTGCTTGGCCCTCTCTCCACTCACATTGTCTGTACCTTTAAGACTTGATTGCCTGTAAAGGCTCGCATTCCAACCATTATCTTGTAAATTGAGTTTGTGTCTATATATGACCTGTTTGTGAACACAACTCCCACTCACCTGATGAAGGAGCCTGAGACTCCAAAAGCTAGTGCTGCCAAATAAACCTGTTGAACTTGAACCTGGTGTTGAGACTTTCCAGAAAAAACAACCCAAGCCTATCTAACCTCTCTTTATAACTTAAATGTTCCATCCCAGGCAACATCCTGCTGAATCTCCTCTGCACTCCCTCTAGTGCGTTAATGTCCTTTCAATAATGTGGCAACCAGAACTGTACACAGTACTCCAGCTGTGGCCTCATCAAAGTTCTATACAACTCCATCATGACCTCTCTGCTTTTGTAATCTATACCCTGATTGATAAAGGCGAGTGTGTCATATGCCTTTTTTACCACCCTATTAACCTGTCTTTCCACCTTCAGAGATCTTTGGAACTTTCCAGTGTCAGACCTTTCATTGTATACTTCCTTGTCAAATTACTGCTTCCAAAGTGCATCACCTCTCACTTTTCAGGGTTAAATTCCATCTGCCACTTATCCACCCATTTGACAATCTCATCTATATCTTCCTGTAACCCAAGACACTCAACTTCACTGTTAACCACCCGGCCAATCTTTGGGTCATCGGCAAACTTACTGATCCTACCCCCCACGTAGCCATCTATGTAATTTATATAAATGACTAACAATAGGGAGCCCAGCACAGACCCCTGTGGTACGTCACTGGTCACTGGCCTCCAGTCACTAAAGCAGCCATCTGTCACCACCCTCTGTCTCCTACTACTAAGCCAATTATGAATCCACCTTGTCAGATCACACTGTATCCCATGTGCATTAGCCTTCTTAATAAGTCTCCCATGTGGGATTTTCTCAAAGACTTTGCTGAAATCCATGTAAACTACATCAACTGCACTACCCTCATCCACACACTTGGTTACATGCTCAAAAAATTCAATCGAATTTGTTAGGCATGACTTCCCTCTGACAAAACCATGCTAACTATCCCTGATCAAACCTTGCCTCTCCAAATGGAGATAGATTCTCTCCTTCAGAATCGTCTCCAGCGGTTTCCCAACCAGAGGCATGAGACTCACTGGTCTGTAGTTCTCTGGCTTGTCTCCACAACATTTCTTAAATAATGGGACCACATTAGCTGTTCTCCAGTCCTCTGGCACCTCCAGAAAAAAGTAAGATAAAGTCTGAATTGAGGGCAGTGCCAACCACATGAGGCTCCATTTGACCTCTTGGGATAAAAGTTTAAAGTTTAGTTTATTAGTGTCACAAGTAGGTTTAAATCCCCTAGTTACCAAACTCCTGCGTCTGTTTGGGTACACTGAGGGAGAATTTAGCATAGCCAATGGACCTAACCAGCACGTCTTTCGGACTGTGGGAAGAAACCCGCACACGCTGGGAGAACGTGTAGACTCCGTACAGACATTGACCCAAGCCGGGTATTGAACCCGGGTCCCTGGCACTGTGAGACAGCAGTGCTAATCACTGTGCCATCGTGGCGCCCTATGTTCAAAATCCCATCATTTTATTTTGAAGGAAAGTTGGGGAATTCTTCCTGGTGTCCTAGCCAATATTTATCCACTTTAAAAATGAAAACATTGGCCAGAAATTTCCGACTGTTCTCATCAGCGGAATCTTCCCATCCTGTTGACGGTGAACCCCCACTGCAGGTTTCCCAGCAGTGGGGGTGGGGGTAAGAATGGGAAACCCCATTGACAGCTAGCCAATGGCAGGCCAGCTCCACCGTCATGAAACATGCCACAGGGGTGCGTGGAAAATCCTGCCCCCGAGCTGGTCATTATCACATTACTGTTGGTGTGAACTTGCATCTGCAAATTGGCTGTTGTGTTTCTTGCTGGTGACTACGATGCAGCCAGTCAACGAAGTACCGATGGAGAATCATCACACATCCTAATCCCTTTCAGTTTGACGGTACTCTAGAAAGGCAGGAAATCCAAGTTTATCCTTACAGAATTAAGGCTTGGTTCCATCGCCTGCAGGTAGGTATTTTCTGTTTTTGAGAGCATTTAACACGCTGGTATCAACATTCTCTCTTCACTGTTTTGCCCCATTTCCTTGAAACTATTTAACTCTTGTGTTAAAATAACACGGAAGAATTTGATACAAACACAACCATTCATTCAAGGACAATGTCAGTTGGAAAATATACACTGTCCTTTCTCTCAATTTTGATACCGGATGGTACAGGTAGGGATAGTTTGTCATCTAATAGAGGAGGGAGTTTACCACATGAACCAACATTAAACTGTGTACATCGGAAACAGTGCAGAGCAAATTTACCAGGATGTCCCTGGGCTGGAGAGTTGTAGTTATGAAGAGAGATTGGATAGACTGGGGTTGTTTTCCTTGGAGCAGAGGAGACTGAGGGGGAGATACGATTGAGATGTGTAAAATTCTGAAGGGTATCGATAAAGGGGAAGAAACTTCTCCCTTTGGTGGAGGGATCAATGACCAGAGGGTATAGATTTAAGATATGGGTCCGGAGGTTTAGAGCGGATGTGAAGAAAAACTTTTTCACCCAAAGGGTGGTGGGAGTCTGGAACTCACTGCCTGAAAGGGTGGTGGAGGCAGAGATGCTCATAACATTTACGAAGTATTTAGATGTGCACGTGCGATGCCAAGGCACGCAAGGCCAAGAGCTGGAAAATGGGGTCGAAACTAAAAGCAGGAGTAGGCCATTCGGCCCTTCGAGCCTGCTCCGCCATTCAATTTGATCATGGCTGATTATCAAATTCAATATCCTGATGATCCCCGCTCCCCCCTCCCCCCCTCCCCGCCTCCCCCCTCCCCCCTCCCCGCCTCCCCCCTCCCCACCTCCCCCCTCCCCGCCTCCCCCCTCCCCGCCTCCCCCCTCCCCGCCTCCCCCCTCCCCGCCTCCCCCCTCCCCGCCTCCCCCCTCCCCGCCTCCCCCCTCCCCCCTCCCCCCTCCACCCTCCCCCCCACCCTCCTCCCCCCCCTCCCCCCCCCCTCCCCCCCTCTCCCCCCCTCTCCCCCCTCCCTCCCTCCACCCTCCAATCCCTTGATTCCCTTTAGCCCCTAGAGCTATATCTAATTTCTTTTGAAATCAGACAATGTTTTGGCCTCAACTACTTTCTGTGATAGTGAATTCCACACGTTCACCACCCTCTGGGTGAAGAAATTTCTCCTCACCTTAGTTCTAAAAGGTTTACCCCTTATTAGGATTAGGATAGTTAAGTGGATTGTTTTTGACTGGCACAGATGTGATGGGCCGAAGGGCCTTTTTCAGTACTGTATACCTCTATGACCCTATTGAATAGAAAAGATATTTACACAGCCTCACTGGAGAATGTGGCACAATGTAGAATCCTACAATACAGATGGAGGCCATTCAGCCCATCGAGTCTGTACCGACCACAATCCCACCCAGGTCCCATTCCCATAACCCCACACATTTACCCTGCTAATCTAAATTGACACTAGGGTCAATCAACCTAACCGGCACATCTTTGGACTGTGGGAGGAAACCGGAGCACCCGGAGGAAACTCACGCAGACACGGGGAGAACAGGCAGACTCCACACAGACAGTCACCCAAGGCCAGAATTGAACCTGGGTGCTTGGTGCTGTGAGGCAGCAGTGCTAACCACTGTGCCACCGTGTACCAATCACTCGCTGATTCCTGAGTGACAAGTTTTCCAGAAGGATGGTTCTCCTTTCTTTACGAACTCCTTTTCTTTGATGCTTACCAGCATTCTGTCCTGGAACCTGTTCTGTGCAGCAGAGGTAGCTGTTTGCCACTGATTTTTTGTTAGTGGGAAAGGTCAGCCTTGAAACTCCTTCTTGCCTGGATTGATGTAAATCGGTTTGGAAACTACACGCACATATGGGAAAACGTACTGAAGTTTTGAGTTAAATTGTATGGACTGATGTTAATTCCTTCTGAGTTGAGCATGCTCCATGGTAAATTTCTCGGGCAGAATCTAAACCTACTGTGTCTTTAATCTTTATGGGTCCACTCGGCTCAAGATGTAACATTCTTGATCTGCCATCAATGTTTATACGCAACCGGGAGAAATAAAGAGCTATATAGAAACTCTGAATTTTAAGAAATCATGGCTTCATAATACTTACTTGATTCACACACTTCAGAAGTAAAGGCCACATCCACTGTGTAGACTTGGACATTACTCTCTGTTACAATGTGTAGAAACCTATTTCTGGAAACTGGAAAGTTGCTTTATTTTAAACTTAAATGGAGCAATTGCTTGTGTACAGAGCAAGCAAGTTACAAACAGGTGGCCACTTCCTGGCAGCCATTCATAGACTCATAGAATCCCTACAGCGCAGAAGGAGGCCATTCGGCCCATCGAGTCTGCACCGACCACCATCCCACCCAGGCCCTATTCCCATAACCCCACATATTTACCCTGTTAATCCTGACCGCGTCAATTTAGCATGGTCAATCAACCTAACCCGCACATTTTTTTTCTGAACTGTGGGAGGAAACCGGAGCACCCGGAGGAAACCCACGCAGACATGTGGAGAACGTGCAAACTCCACACAGACAGTGACCCGAGGCCGGAATTGGACCTGGGCCTCTGGCACTGGAGGCAGCAGTACTAACCACTGTGCCACCGTGCCCCATTTTATAAACCCTACCCGTACACCAACAATGGGATTAGCCAGTGGTTAGGGTGGGGTTCACATTGCATTACCACTGAACCCCATTTTAACTTCTCAAAGAAATTATTCGGGTGGTGCCACAGGCGGACTTATCATTCCAAAGATATAATCGGTGGTGCAACTGGATTGTAATCAGGAAAATTGGGACACCAGAACTGTTCAAAAACTGCCAGCAAAACCTGGTCAGACACCCAGAGGGCTACTAGAGATCCAAGGAATGCTTCTCCTCTGTATAGATTCTGCGATGGTTGTAGGCTTCAAGAAGGAGGAACGCTGTTCCTGGTGCTCCAGTGAATCCTTGGGCCTCCATCTCCAGGCCATTCTTTTCCTTTTCCAGCACTGGTATCAATTTGGAGACCACTTCCTTCCGACTCCCCTCTGCACTTTCCGCTGGGAACCGATCCCTTAAGTCCTCTGTATGTCGGGCGCATTTGTGACTTCCTGTTCCCATCCACCAAACTTGATGTCATTCCTGCTGACTTTGTGTGGGAGCTCAGAGTGGTCTAAATGACTCTCTGAGAGACAGTGGGAGAGAGAGTCAGGGAGAGAGAGAGAGGGAGAGAGGGAGAGAGAGGGAGGGAGAGAGAGAGAGGGAGAGAGAGAGGGGGAGGGAGAGGGCCACTCGCGCTTGTTTCTCTGCAGATGAACATGCCCAGTTAAGAGTGGGGCTCTGCCATGCTAATCACTGGCACCTTAACAAAGTGTCCTGTTCCAATGGCAAATTAAACATCCACCAATTGAAATGTCCCAATGGGAAACTTGAGCACCATGATTAAGAAAGCAGGTTGCAAACTTTACAGGCACTGACATATTGTCCTTTAGCTGACCACTAGGGGAGGCATGGAACCAGACCAGCCATGACACCCGGTTCACGAAACTGCCTTCCCTATGGGCAGCCACTGATTTTCAAAAGGTAGGAAGTGGGAAGTGTATGCACAAACCCCAAAGTGGGCAGAGCCCCTAAATAGATGCTTCCAAAAGACCCATCCAGAGACTCCCTTATCTATTCATTCACAGGATGTGGGTGCGGGCATCGCTGGCTGGGCCAACATTTATTGCCCATCCTGGAGGGCATTTTAAGAGTCAACCACATTAGTAGTGGGTCTGGAGTTACATGTAGGCCAGACCAGGTTTCAGATTTAACAAATTTATTAATAACAGCAGATTTCCTTCCTTTAAGGACATTAGTGACCCAAATGGCTTTTTACGACAATCAACAATGGTTTTGTGGCCATCATTAGACCCTTAATTCTAGCCAGACAAGCCACCTGGCTGGCTACTGGGAATGGGAATTTTGCAATAGAAAGCTATGGACCATGTTACTTTGGAACATCATTGAAAGGAGAGGGAGACTGGATCTGGGGAAGCTCAAGGGTTGCTTGAGGGGCTGGGTGAGCGCTCTGTACCTGTTTGCTCAGAAGGATTTCAAATAGAGGTAGTCTTTTAGAAATTAACTTGGCCACTCCCAGCCAGTTGGCCTCTCTGGCAGTGGTTCTGTTGCTGGGCTGTAGAGCTTACATTTAGTTTAAGTTAAAATTATGTCTTGACACCAATGATGTCATCGGGCCATGATTTTTGGAACATTAAAAGAGGTTTGTGCTTGGCTATAGCTGGAACTTCTATCAACTTGAAAATTGGTTATGGTGAAATGGAGCTAGGTGGAAACAGAGTGACTTCAGGCTGGTAAGTGGGTTCAGCCTTATCTTTACCCCCTCCCATGAACTAGCTGAAGGGGGTGATGTGGGAGGCTTAATAATATTCCAGAGAGCATGAAACTCTGGGATTGAACCAGCATCTTGTGACTCTATATACCACTGACCAAAAGACGCACAGGGAAATCTTGATTCAGCATTATTTTTAAAGTATAAAAATGGAAGGCAATTTATCAATATATTCCATGAATGAACCTTAGAGGCTATTCATATAAAGATCTTTCAATGTCTCGAATTTTGGCTGAAGGGCAAATTAAATATGTTCCACTAAGACAGGAACATATGAGGCCTTTTTTCAAATCCAGGTGTTCTGGGTTACACATAATCATCTTGTCATCATTTTTCCATTTTCTTGTAATATTCCTTGGCTTTTGCAGGCACTGTCTATGTAAGGTAAACCTGATCTGTAATTTTATAAATGACTTCACAAAATGTAATTCTTTTTTTCAATGTTCTTCTTGGCGTTGCAAAAATGTAATATGGTTCAAATAAAATAAACCAAATTTTGTATTCTTTCAGAGAATGGTCGTTCAAACACTCAAGACAATAAACCTGTGTCTTGTTTTGGACTTCAGTTAGCAAATTCCAAATTTCATCCAAAATAGTGCCCAGTAAAAGTACATTTCCTGAAATTGCTGTGTGGCTTTTCGACCAGAATTCTGTTTCGAGAAGAATACATTTGCAGAGATGTGTGTGCCGGGTTTTGTTAGGCACAAACTTCACCTTGAACACAAGGGTAGAGGGATTGCTTGGCGAGACGTGTCTGAATTTCGTTGCCAAGAACTTGAACACCTCGAGAGGAATGTACACATTTAACGAGATGTTCATTGTGTCCTTCCTTCCTTCCTTTGAGCAGTTCAGTCAGCATTAGCTCACTGACACTGGAGCCAATTGAATGGCGTTTATGTTTCTGCTCTTAAGCCAATGTTTTGCATTGGGAAAGAGCCACAATTGCTTTCTCCCGTGTGACACAGAGTGTATGAGGTTGCCTAGATTTTATCATTATCATTATCCTGCTAAATTAGTTATTCTCTTCCTCCACAAACAATACTTCGATTGTTAATGGACTCCCATCCACTTCTGAAGCAAGTTATTTTAAAGCTATTGCTGTTCCTAATAGTAATTCCCTCTATTGAGTTAACAACTGTTGTCCTTATTTGTGGTTTCTTTAAGACAATTAATTTTCTTCAACTAAAATCATCTACATTGCATTATTACCTATAATATCCATGAATATCTTAGAATCTTAGAATCCCTACAGCACAGAAAGAGGCCATTCGGCCCATCAAGTCTGCACCGACCACAATCCCACCCAGGCTCTACCCTCATATCCCTACATATTTACCCACTAACCCCTCAAAACCTACGCACCCCAGGACATTAAGGGCAATTTTTTTAGCTTGGCCAATCAACCTAACCCGCACATTTTTGGACTGTGGGAGGAAACTGGAGCACCCGGAGGAAACCCACACAGACACGGGGAGAACGTGAAACCCAGGTCCCTGGAGCTGTGAAGCAGCAGTGCTAACCACTGTGCCACCGTGCCGCCCATGCTGATTACCAAATTCTGGGGTACATTTGTAAATCATATTGGATAAGACTGCAGCAATTAGATTTATCCCCCCATTACAGACACAATCTTAGCGTACTCAAAAACTGATATTTACTCAGATAATTTATTCTTTCATGGGCTGTGGGCGTCGCTGGCTGGGCCAGCATTTGTTGCCCATCCCTAATTGCCCAACTGAGTGGCTTGCTAAGCCATTTCAGAGGGTAGTTAAGAGTCAAACACATTGACTCTGGGGTCTGGTGTCACATGGAATCCCTACAGTGCAGAAAGAGGCCATTCGGCCCATCAGATCTGTGCCAACTCTCTGAAAGAGCATTTTACCCAGGGTGGATTCCAAGGAAAGTCAAATATTTGATGGTATTGATCACTGACATCTTTTTGTAGGGTTAATTGCTCTTTGTGTACATAATGTGAATGATTTTAGCCAGTTGGAGTGCATCGCCACATTAAATGCAAGTAAAGTCAATCCACTTGGAATAAACATTGTATTGACTCTCCAAGTTGATCTAGTGCACTTCTTTTGGGAAACCAAATAAAGTAAATCAACAAAATGTGGGATATATTAAATGGTAGCCCCATTAAGGGATACTGCATCAAAGTGAACAGAACCTCAGGAAACTTACATCAAAACATTGGGTGGAATTTTCTCAAAACAATTCTAAGTATAAAACGGGTGAGAAAATGGGAGTTTTCTAGCCGGTTTATTCAGTGAGGTAGGTGACATTAATTTACGACACTTTGTGCAATACAGAGGTCGTAATGTGAATCTCGCCAGTAGGGGCAGAGATGGAATCTCAGCTCGTCCATGAGGCCAGCTGCTGAGCTCCAAGTGTAAATGTAAAGGTCAAGGACAGTAGTGGGAACTTGTGTATGGAGTCAGTAGAGATAGGCGAGGTGATGAATGAATACTTTTCTTCAGTGTTCATCAAGGAGAGGGGCCATGTTTTTGAGGAAGAGAAGGTGTTACAGGCTAATAGGCTGGAGGAAATGCATGTTCGGAGAGAGGATGTCCTGGCAGTTTTGAATAAACTGAAGGTCGATAAGTCCCCTGGGCCTGATGAAATGTATCCTAGGATTCTTTGGGAGGCAAGGGATGAGATTGCAGAGCCTTTGGCTTTGATCTTTGGGTCCTCGCTGTCCATGGGGATGGTGCCAGAGGACTGGAGAACGGCGAATGTTGTTCCTCTGTTTAAGAAAGGGAATAGAAATGACCCTGGTAATTATAGACCGGTTAGTCTTACTTCGGTGGTTGGTAAATTGATGGAAAAGGTCCTTAGAGATGGGATTTATGACCATTTAGAAAGATGCGGATTAATCCGGGATAGTCAGCACGGATTCGTGAAGGGCAAGTCGTGCCTCACAAATTTGATAGAATTTTTTGAGGAGGTAACTAAGTGTGTTGATGAAGGTAGGGCAGTTGATGTCATATACATGGATTTTAGTAAGGCGTTTGATAAGGTCCCCCATGGTCGGCTTATGATGAAAGTGAGGAGGTGTGGGATAGAGGGAAAGTTGGCCGATTGGATAGGTAACCAGCTGTCTGATCGAAGACAGAGGGTGGTGGTCGATGGAACATTTTCGGATTGGAGGCATGTTGCTAGCGGAGTGCCGCAGGGATCAGTGCTTGGTCCTCTGCTCTTGTGATTTTTATTAATGACTTAGAGGAGGGGGCTGAAGGGTGGATCAGTAAATTTGCTGATGACACCAAGATTGGTGGAGTAGTGGATGAGGTGGAGGGCTGTTGTAGGCTGCAAAGAGACATAGATAGGATGCAAGGCTGGGCTGAAAAATGGCAAATGGAGTTTAACCCTGATAACTGTGAGGTGATTCATTTTGGTAGGACTAATTTAAATGTGGATTACAGGGTCAAAGGTAGGGTTCTGAAGACTGTGGAGGAACAGAGAGATCTTGGGGTTCATATCCACAGATCTCTAAAGGTTGCCACTCAAGTGGATAGAGCTGTGAAGAAGGCCTATAGTGTGTTAGCTTTTATTAACAGGGGGTTGGAGTTTAAGAGCCGTGGGGTTATGCTGCAACTGTACAGGACCTTGGTGAGACCACATTTGGAATATTGTGTGCAGTTCTGGTCACCTCACTATAAGAAGGATGTGGAAGCGCTGGAAAGAGTGCAGAGGAGATTTACCAGGATGCTGCCTGGTTTGGAGGGTAGGTCTTATGAGGAAAGGTTGAGGGAGCTAGGGCTGTTCTCTCTGGAGCGGAGGAGGCTGAGGGGAGACTTAATAGAGGTTTATAAAATGATGAAGGGGATAGATAGAGTGAACGTTCAAAGACTATTTCCTCGGGTGGATGGAGCTATTACAAGGGGGCATAACTATAGGGTTCATGGTGGAAGATACAGGAAGGATATCAGAGGTAGGCTCTTTACGCAGAGAGTGGTTGGGGTGTGGAATGGACTGCCTGCAGTGATAGTGGAGTCAGACACTTTAGGAACATTTAAGCAGTTATTGGATAGGCACATGGAGCACACCAGGATGATAGGGAGTGGGATAGCTTGATCTTGGTTTCAGATAAAGCTCGGCACAACATCGTGGGCCGAAGGGCCTGTTCTGTGCTGTACTGTTCTATGTTCTATGTTCTAAATACAGTAAGAGTTTTAACAACATCAGGTTAAAGTCCAACAGGTTTATTTGGTAGCAAATGCCATTAGCTTTCGGAGCGCTGCTCCTTCGTCAGATGGAGTGGAAATCTGCTCACAAACAGGGCATGATGTGGAGATGCCGGCGTTGGACTGGGGTAAACACAGTAAGAAGTTTAACAACACCAGGTTAAAATCCAACAGGTTTATTTGGTAGCAAAAGCCACAAGCTTTCGGAGCCTTAAGCTCCTTCATCAAAGTGAGTAACAGGGCATACAGAGACACAAAATCAAGTTACAGAATACTGATTAGAATGCGAATCTCTACAGCCAACCAGGTCTTAAAGATACAGACAATGTGAGCAGAGGGAGCATTAAGCACAGGTTAAAGAGATGTGTATTGTCTCTCCCCTCCCCCCCCCCCCCCCCCCCCACCGCCCCAGTGGATGGAAGAGGCTGGTCTAATGATGGTTGGAGGAGGTTAGAAGCACAAGCATTGCTGCGTGGTACTGGCTTGCATGCAGGAAGTGGTTTAATCACTTAATCGGGTCAGAAAATTGCCCCCCCCCTCCAACCCTGACTGCGGCCCTGGCCAATCGCCCCCCCCTCACCCCCACCCTGATTGCAGCCCGGGCCGATCGCGCCCTCCCACCCCGACTGTGGCCCTGGCCGATCGGCCTCCACGATCACGCCCCCAGGCAATAACTTTTTTTGGGGGGGGGGGGGGGCGGGGAAATATCCCAGCCCTTTGAGACATTTCAGAATTGGAAGCAGTGATTTTATTGATCTGCAAATACTTGTATTCATGTTGGTAAATAAAATGAGAGCAGATGTCATTAGACCCCGAACAATACAAGGTGATGTCCTGTTACACATCGCAATGAAGTCACTGAGCAATGTAAATGTTCCTAATTATCCAAATTTCAGAACATCAATGAAAGACACTATCCCAGCTTCTGAACAACACGCAAGAACAAGAGTAGCTTTGTGATTGTTGTGCTTTACATTCCTGCAACTCTTTGACCACTGATATGTGCTGGAAGTCTATGATCAGGTGAAGACCTTATACAGACTTCCTGGGACATCTCTACCTACCTTTACCCTCATCCAGCATCGACTGGATTGTGATTTGCAGCAGTGATGATACGTAAAGCAAAATCCTTGCTCTGTCTTTCTATTCATTAATGGCATGTGGGCTTCACTGGCGAGGCCAGCATTTATTGCCCATCCCTAATTGACCTTGGAAAGGTGGGGAGCTGCCTTCTTGGGCTGCTGCAGTCCCTGTGGTGCAGGTACAGCTCTGTGAAGGAATACCTCTGATTCTCGCCCTTTTCCTCACGTTCTCTGCTCTGTTCTGCTGCAATGAGGAAAAGAACTTTCCCTCTGAGCGGCTGTGTCAGTAATTAGTGTTTATCTGATGGTGCAGTTGGTGAGGATGGAATTACATAAAGATGAGAGTGAGGGGCAGTGATGAATGGATAGATGTGGAAAAGTGCATGGAAATAGAAGGATGGGTGCACTTGTAACTAAGTGGTGTGAGGAGTGATGTGATGGAGGAGGCTTCAGTATGAGTGGCTGGGCTGATGTGTACAGCAGGTTGTGCAAATGGACTCCAATTTTCTGACGTGATTAAGTGATTGAACCACTTCCTGCACGCAAGCCAGTACCACGCAGCAATGCTTGTGCTGCTGACCTCCTAGACCACCCCCAACCACACCATCATTAAACCAGCCTCTTCCATCCATTGTTGGGAATTATATTTCCCTCCAGTTCCTGACAGCCCTCAGCAGTACTGAATGAGATGTCACTGAAGCAGAGAGTCCCGAATCACAGAATCCTCATAGAATCCTATAGTGCAGAAGGAGGCCATTCGGCCCATCGAGTCTGCACCGACCACAATCCCACCCAGGCCCTATCCCCATAACCCCATGTATTTACTGTATTAATCCCCCTGACACTAGGCTCAATTTAGCATAGCCAATCAACTTAACCTGCACATCTTTGGATTGTGGGAAGAAACCGGACCACCCGGAAGAAACCCATGCAGACACAGAGAGAACATGCAAACACCACACTGAGAATCGAACCCGGGTCCTTGGCGCTGTGAGGCAGTAGTGCTAACCACTGTGCCACCTTGCCGCCCAATCAAGATCATTATCAAATTTCTTCTCCTCTTACCTACAATTCCAAGCTCCTCCAAATGCCATTTTTGGAGTTGTCCTCTGAGTTCAGTTTGTTTTGTGAGGGTCCTAATCATGCCCATTGCCATGTAATTAATGCCAAACCTAGACATAAAATGGTGAAGAGTTGGCTGCATTAAAATGCCATTAACAGATGTACTGACTCTATGCCCATGTTTTCCAGGCAAGGTCTGACCTACCCACCCATCTCCCCCCAAAACCCATACCCACAGCCACACCACCACCACTCCCAACCTGCATCCATGTTAATACTGGGGCCACTGTTTCTGAGCTGCACGGCCCCAGGATCAAACCCTCAATCACACTCACACCATTACCTAAAACTGTTGCTTGACATTCTCCCCATGTCCGCATGGGTTTCCTCTGGGTGCTCTGGTTTCCTCTCACAGTCCAAAGATGTGTGGGTTAGGTGCATTAGCCGTGCTAAATTGCACCTTAGTGTCCCGGGATGCATAAATTAGAAGGATTAGCGGAGTAAATATGTGGGATTACAGGGATAGGACTTGGGTGGGATTCTTGTCGAAGCAGACTCAATGGGCCAAATGGCCTCCTTCTGCACTGTAGGGTTTTTATGACTCTACGATTCTATGACAAGGTGCCAACTGCTTCAGTTAGGAATTTCTTTCACATGTCTTCCATAAGAAATAAATTTTATGCTCGTCTAAATATTATATTTAATTCAACGATTGCATTTCATGTTAATAACCTTTCGTCTACACTTGGCATTTTAAATATTCTTGATCTATGGCTTCTTCTATTCAAATGAGATAATGGATAAATGTTCTGGAGATGCAGCAAAATATATAACAACACTCTTTCCCTCTGACTCGTTACCTGTAGTGAATAATCATTACTCAGGTCCAAGCCTTTCCATTTTGCGTCTCTTGCTAATACAGACCCTTCCACCTCGTTAAATGTTGTTTCTCTTCCTGCACCTGGTGGTGCTTAAGGCAGACTTTCATCTGTTCCATAGTGAGGTTTACCTGCAACATGACGCCAGTCTGGCGCCAGAGGCTTATAGCTTAAGGGGCGCCAGTCCGCATTAAGCGTGGCTGACCAGGAGTCTCTCCCACTCTTACCACCTGCCACTGGCGGGTTTGGAAGAATTTTGCAGGTTGACACTCAATCTGTTTGGCCACGTTATGAACGCATCTTCCTCAGCCATCAGATCCAGGAGTGGGACTCAAACTCGGAGGTTCTGGCTCAGAGGTAGGGACACTATGCACTGTGCCACAAGACCTCCTCAATGTTTAATGTACCCTCATTAACACACATATCCTTACCTCAAAGTCTAGATTGAAACTTATTTGTCATTCCTTGATGTGTCTAATTATTTAATATTGATCTGTTTGGATGATATTCATTTGTTTTATCCTCAACAGTCAGTCGGGGCGGCACAGTGGCACAATGGTTAGCACTGCTGCCTTACAGCACCAGGGACCTAGGTTCGATTCCCGGCTTGGGTCACTGTCTGTATGGAGTCTGCACATTCTCCCCATGTCTGTGTGGGTTTCCCCCAGGTGCTCCGGTTTCCTCCCACAGTCCAAAGATGTGCAAGTTAAGTGGATTGGCCTTGCTAAATTGTCCCTTAGTGTCAGGGGGACTAGCTAGGGTAAATGTATGAGGATAGAGCCTGGATGGGATTGTGGTTGGTGCAGACTTGATGGGCCAAATGGCCTCCTTCTGCGCTGTAAGTATTCTATGATTCTATGAGATGGCTCAGTATCATTAACAAATTGATCATATGGCCTGTGGGAGAATTCTGCATATCATTGCATGAAAAAGCAAGAAACTTGGTCCTTCATGATTTGCATTTGACTTAGCAGTATTTAATATTGATACCAATTGGGTGTTACTGAATCTATATTTATGGTGAAGAATTAGTACAAAGAGATCCAGTTTAAAGGGACCAATGTTCCATGCCGGGATAGCCACAGAAACAAGTCAAGTGCTATAGCATCTTTGTCATCCTCCTGAATAAAGCAAGAATCATCATAGAATCATCATAGAATCCCCACAGTGCAGAAGGAGGCCATTCGGCCCATCGAGCCTGCACCGATCACAATTTCACCCAGGCCCTATTCCCGTAACCCCATCATATTTACCCTAGCTAATCCCCCTGACACTAGGATCAATTTAGCATGGCCAATCAACCTAACCCGCACATCTTTGAACTGGGTTGGGTTCCTTGAACATACTACAAAAACATTGCCTGGTTTAGGTCCCAGTTCAGAAATTTGTTTACCCTGGACACAGTCGGTATCAGATCTGGTCTTAGGTTACATACAGCCTAACAACTGGCACTTTAAAAGTAAGTTTTTAAAATAAGTACTTACCTCAATGTGGGACCGGGAAGATTATCCAGGCCTCACATTTAAATCACAGGCTGAGGCCACTGAACCCATTCTCAATTGCCTCCTCAACACCTCCTCTTTTCTAGATTAACGTTAGGCTTTCAGCTGACAATGCAGCCAGCTGATCCACCTTCCCCAGATACGGGTGGTGTTCGTGTTGATTCCTGTGTGGTGCTTTAACAGCTTGACGGTTCAATATCATTGGGAAGGATTTTCTGCCTCCCTCCCCTGCCCGCACCCACGTGTTTTCCAGTGGCAGAGATGGCTAATCATAGGCTGTCCAATGATGTCTATATCGTTTTACGTGGCTCGCCCACTCCGCCACTGGAGAACCTGCCCTTTGTTTCTGAATGGCCCATTCAATTTGAACTCACTTTTTTTGGATTGGCTTCAGGAAAGGGCATCAATTCACAGCAGCCTGGAATGTTCCCCCTTCAGGAAGGAGAACGGTTTCAACCCAGAAAAGATCTCAGGCAGCCATCTTTTCAGCCATTTGTGTCCACTTTTAAGATATAAAAATTAGTTTGAAGTTTAGAATAGGACACGCTGGAACTGGACATGATAACATATTTTAAGTTTAAAGTTTATTTATTAGTGTCACAAGTAGGCTTATATTAACGCTGCAATGAAGTTACTGTGAAAACCCCCTATGCGATGAAGGATCTTGCAAATGATGCATACTTCCTGCTGCTTTCACAATTTCTGGTCATGCTTTTTTGTCAACATGTAGCAAGCAAACTATAATGTCAACATTTCCCATTCAGTTTTGAAATGTCAACTGGCACAATGATTCTGCAGATTCTAGCACAATGATGGGCAACTGAGGCTAGCGAGTGGACCGAATGAGTGGCCCTCCTTCATCTCAAGGTGATCAAAGGTATGGATAAAGTAGACGTGGAGCGGATGTTTCCTCTTGTGGGGCAGTCTAGGACGAGGGGTCATAGTCTTAGGATAAGGGGCAGTAAATTTAAAACAAAGTTGAGGAGAAACTACTTCTCCCAAAGGGTTGTGAATCTGTGGAATTCACAACCCCAACGTGCAGTGGATGCTGGGATAGTGAGTAAATTTAAGGAGGAGTTAGACAGGTTTTTAATTGGTAATGAGTTGAAGGGTTATGCGGAGAAGGCAGGAAAATGGGGATGAGGAGCATGTCAGCCATGATCGAATGGCAGAGCGAACTCAATGGGCCGAATGGCCTAATTCTGCTCCTATATCTTATGAATTTATGATCTCAGTGGGCCGCAAGATTCTAATCAGGCTGTTCACTAACCATGACCCCATGAATAAGATTAAATGCATTTAATACATGCTGAATATTTCATAATGAGTTATAAAAGATGCTTATTCATTTATATATGAATGGATCTGTCATCAATTTCAAATGTTTACAAGCAAAACAAATATTTAGGATTTGGACACAAAGGCTCTCACGCAGACAAATTGGACTAGTTCAGTTCAGGAATCCTAGTCGGTATGGATGAGTTGGGCCGAAGGGCCTGTCTCCGTGCTGTATATCTCTATGACTCTATGACTCAATGTTGTGAGAAATCAGCATGTACTTTTTAAAAATTCTTATTGTCACAAGTAGGCTTAACACTGCAATGAAGTTACTGTGAAAGTCCCCTAGTCGCCACACTCCGGCGCCTGTTCGGGTACACTGAGGAAGAATTTAGCATGGCCAATGTACCTAACCAGCACGTCTTTCGGACTGTGGGAGGAAACTGGAGCACCCAAAGGAAACCCACGCAGACATGGGGAGAACGTGCAGACTCCACACAGACAATGACCCAAGCCAGGAATCAAACCCAGATCCCTGGCGCTGTGAGGCAGCAGTGCTAACCATTGTGCTCATAGAGATATACAGCACGGAGACAGGCCCTTCGCTACCCATCACCACCCATACCTCACTTCACTTGCCCTTGCTTTGCATGCGCAACACTTCAGTTATACCCGGAGGAACAAAAACTGCGTGGATGGAAATCCTGTGTCAACCCTGCGTTTGGGTAACAGTCAATAAAATAACTCATGGACTGCATCAGAACCCAGATGGGCCACATGTGACCCGCAGGCCACTGGTCTAGCAAATAAAAAACGAGTTTCTAAAGTCTTTATCAATTTTGCTGCTATTTTCTATATATTAAAAAAGTATCTTTATAAACTGACCTAAGCAACAGCACAAACCCCATGCCGGTAATAACTATTATCTGCATACACTTGCTATGTACAAAATCTTTCTATTGTCACATTTATATTACAGTTCTGTGCCAACATCTTCTCCAACTTAGAGAAAATGCTGGAAAATCTCAGCAGGTCTGGCAGCATCTGTAAGGAGAGAAAACAGCTGACGTTTTGAGTCCAGATGACCCTTTGTCAAAGCAAAAAGGTATAGAAATCTCCCACTTTCTACGCCTTTTAGCTTTGACAAAGGGTCATCTGGACTCGAAACGTCATCTCTTTTCTCTCCTTGCAGATGCTGCCAGACCTGCTGAGATTTTCCAGCATTTTCTCTTTTAGTTTCAGATTCCAGCATCCGCAGTAATTTGGTTTTTTTCTTCTCCAATTTAAATTCCGATGTTAAACTATTTACCTGTGAATGTGACCACACCCTCCTGTCAGCAGTAGCATTGTAGTGTCCTAGGTTTGTATGTTCCAACTCTTTTTTAACCCATACCACTGGGAAATAAATGCCTGCTGAGGCTTTGTCTTGACTCACTGTCTGCAATGCCACAGGATATCAGCTAGAAACAAGTTTGGCAGTGAGGAGGAGTGTAAGAGACCTTAGCAAGACTTAGAGAGAGGTTGGCAGGACAAGCAGATAGGTAGCAAAAGCATTGTGATGTGAATATGTACAAGGTAATAATATATCATAGGGAAAGAAAAGCAAAGATTGAGAACATAATAGAGGAATGGAAAGATTTTAAAGTGTCTGACTAAATATCAGCAGCTTTGGGGAATCAAATATATAAGACAAAGACCTTCTTTTGTGGGAATCTGTTGGATAAATATTTGAAATACAGAAAGACTGATCTATGAAGGAAGTGTGGGCAGTGAGATTAGGTTTGGACTTTGCTAGGAAACAGCCAGTAGAAACAGGTTAAGAAAAATAAATAGTCAGTGCTGTAAAAGTATATGGTTTATTATGGAAGTTATGGTGCAGTTATGACAAGGAAATAATGCAGTCTAACAGCTCTGATATGTCAAACCTGTCAAATGAACCCTAGGGTGAAACTGATGACATAAACATCCATTTATTATCTAGCAAATGTGGAAAATGTGTTATCATCGCGTTGTGGGCACTCTGAACAATGCAAAGGTATGATAAAGGTGAAAGGGCAAGAGGACAAGTGGCATGGTGGCACAGCGGTTAGCACTGCTGCCTCACAGCGCCAGGGACCTGGGTTCAATTCCCGGTTTGGGTCACTGTCTCTGTGGAGTTTGCACGGTCTTCCCGTGTCTGCGTGGGTTTCCTCCGGGTGCTCTGGTTTCCTCCTACAATCCAAAAATGTGCGGGTTGGGTTGATTGGTCATGCAAAATTCTCCCTTCCTGTCAGGGGGACTAGCTAGGGTAAATGCATGGGGTTATGGGGATAGGGCCTGGGTGGGATTGTAGTTGGTGCAGACTCGATGGGCTGAATGGCCTCCTTCTGCACTGTAGGGATTCTAGCGTTCTCTGATTCAATGATTCTATGACTGTTAGTGACATAGAACTCACAAATGTATGACATCATCGGATGGGTACTATAGCAACATGGGACCTATCAACCGACATGGAGAGAAAACATTCTACGTACAGCGTCAATCTCATTCAGGTGATCAGAAGGCCTAAGTCCAAATGTTTGCAATTATCTGTTAAATTTCTAAAGATCACGTCTTCAAAATCTCATGTATTTACTCTTTTTATATGGGGACATATGGAGTATAAGGGACAGGTTCGATCCATTTTCAGTATGTGATATTTGTCTCACTGGGTGACATTCCCACCTCAGAGTCAGACCACTCGTGGGTTTAAACGCCTCAGCAGGGTTGGAGCACAAAATTTAAGCTGATGCTTCAGTGCAGTACTGAGGGAATGCTGCACTGCCGGAGGTGCCCCCATTCAGGCTACATATTAAATTGAGGCTTCCTGTGCTTAAACAGGATGGAAAAAACCCACTCTGAGGAGAAGCGGATGGGATTTCCTGCCAATATTAATCCCTCAACCAACACTGTCAAAACAATGGTCAATTTGGTCCTTACTGTGGGATCTTGCTGTGCTTAAATTGTCTGCTAAAGTTGTCTTGATGACCTTGAAAGCAATTCATTGGCTGTGAAGTAGTTTCGAAATTGTTGAGAATGTGAATGGTACTATATAAAAGCAAGTGATTTTGTTTGACCCCAGAACCTGAAATCATGTTTGAATCTCCCTTCCCCCCACCTCCAACCCCCCATTCCCTTCCCCCCCAATCAGGTTTCAATCCCTGACATTGGTGAATTATTCCTCCTCATCTTTCTCGACCTGCCTGCTGTCTCTGACAAGGTTAAACACACCATCCCAATGGAACTGCCTTCACCTGGTTCCATTCTCATCTACCTGCCCTTGACATTGGCACTATACATAGACCAGTGCTGATTTTCCAATCACATGCCTATTCTATCACCCAGAGCTTCCACCTCCGAACCCTGCCTACATTCACCTGGTCTCAGTTTATTTGCTTCCTCAAATTTTCATAGAATCATAGAATTCCCTCCACTGCAGAAGAGGCCATTCGGTCCATTGAGTCTGCACGACTATCTGACAGGGTATCTTACACATGCCTGCTCCCTGTATCCCACCACATTATCTATGGCTAATCCATCTAACCTACACATCTTTGGACACTAAGGGGCAATTTAACATGGCCAATCTGCCACACCCGCACAACTTTGGAGCGTGGGAGGAAACCAGAGCACCTGCAGGAAACTCTCACAGACACGTGCAAACTCCACACAGACATTGACCCAAGCTGGGAATCGAACCCAAGTCCCCAGAGCTGTGAGACAGCAGTGTTAACCACTGTGTCACCCACGTAAGTGGTCTTACATGCCTTTCCTACCTCTTAGACACAACTACAATATCCTGATGCGCTGGTTCCCCATCTCCTTCCCTCAGTAAATTTGTGTTTAACTAAAACTCTGCTGCCGGCATACTAATTTGCATTAAATCCCATTCATCCAGAACCACTGTTCTCGTTGGCCTATATTGATGCATCATTGCCAGTCCAGAAGCTAATGTTAAAATTCTCCATCCATCGATAGCCTCAGGCCTTCCTATCTCTGCAACCTCGTCCAACCCTATAGCTCTCCAACCAACTATAGCCCTTTGTGAAATCCTGATTTTAATAGCTCCGCCATTGGTGACTCTGCTCTTTATAAAATTCAGTCATGAGATGTAGGTTTTATGGCTTTACTGCCCATCCACAATTGCCCTTGAGAAGATGATGGTCAACTATCTTCTTGAACCGCTGCAGGCCATGTGGTGTAGGTATTTTGATGCCCAGACATTGAAGGAACAGTGATAAATTTCTAAGTCAGGTTAGTGTGCGACTTGGGCTGGGAAGTTGCAGATGTTGATGATCCCATGTGACTTGTCCCTCTGAGTGGCAAAGCTCACAGGTTGGGAAGATGCTGTTGAAGGAGCCTTGGTGAGTTGCTGCATTATTTCTTGTAGACGATACTCACTGCTGCCATGGTATGCAGGTGGAGGGGGGGGGGGGGGGGGAGTTCATGTATAAGTAGCTAATCAGCAGGCTACTTTATCTTGGATTGAGCTTCTGGAGTGTTGATACAGCCGCACTCACCCAAGCCTTTGGAGAGTATTCCACCTTGTGCCTTATGGATGGTACAAAGGAGTCTTTGTAGGCTGGAAAATTGGGCGGGGATCCTGGATTCAGGATTCAATCCTGGACCGGGGAGCGGCGCGGGCTTGGAGGGCCGAAGGGCCTGTTCCTGTGCTGTATTGTTCTTTGTTCTTTGTTCTTTGAGTCGGGATGTGGTTACTCACCACAGAATATCCAACCTCTGACCTGTCATGGTTTTTATGTGGCTGGTCCAGTTAATTTCTGGTCAATGGTAACCGCCAGGATGTTGATGAGAGTCAGTGATGGTAATGCCAATGCATTGTCAAGGGGGTATGATTCTATCTTGTTGGAGATGGTCAATGCCTGGCAAATTTTGCTTGTCATTTGTCAGCCCAAACCTGAATGTAGTCATGATCTTACCTCATGTGGGCACAGACTGCTTCAGTATCTTAGAAATTCTGGATGAAAATTAACAATATGCAATAATCAGAAATCATCTCTGCTCCTGACTTACAAAGGACGGAAGGATGCCATTCAGCCCATTGAGTTTGGACTGACTCTTACCCAGGCTTACCACATAACCCCACATATTTACCTTGCTAATTCCCTTAACCTATATATCTTTGGACATTAAGGGACAATTTAGCATGGCCAATCAACCTTACTTGCACATTTTCGGGCTATGGAAGGAAAGCGGAGCACCCGAAGGAAACCCACGCAGACATGGAATGTGCAAACTCTACACAGACAGTCACCTAAGGCTGGAATTGAACTCAAGTCCCTGGCGCTGTGAGGCAGCAATGCTAATAACCACTGTGCCACCATGCCAGAAGAAGTTGAAGATGATTCGGCCTAAGACATAGGCTCTGAACCTCCTGCAGTGATGTCCTAGCCCGAGATAATTGGTTTTCATAATCACAGCCACCTTCCACTTCTGGAGTGAATTGAATTGACCGAAGATTGGCAGCTGTGCTAGTGAGTACCTCTGAGGAGTTAAATAGGAATGGATCATCCACTTGGCTCTTCAAGCTAATGTTGCAAACACTTGAGCTTGCCTTTTACACTCTGGTTCGGGGCTCCAGCAGAATTAACAACAGGAATATTAACTCCAATTAGTTATTTAGCTGTCCAACACCATTCACAGTTGGATGTGACAAGGCTGCAGAGCTTTGATCTGATTTGGTTAAGGGACCACTTCGCTCTGTCTATCGTTATGCAGCACGGGGCCAGTTCTGCGTTGTAGTTTCACCAGGTTACCACCTCATTTTTATCACAACTATTTAATCTTGGCATGACCGATTGAAATTTTTTTACAGCACTTGTTCAAGCCGGGCGCTATATAAATGGAAATGTTTATAGCACTTGTTCAAACTGGGCGCCATATAAACGTTGTCTACAGAGCTTGTTCAAACTGGGCGCTATATAAATGTTGTTTATTGCGCTTGTTCAAACTGGGCGCTATATAAATGTTGTTTATAGCGCGTGTTCAAACTGGGCGCTATATAAATGTTGTCTATAGCGCGTGTTCAAACTGGGCGCTATATAAATGTTGTCGATAGCACTTGTTCAAACTGGGCGCTATATAAATGTTGTCGATAGCACTTGTTCAAACTGGGCTCTATATAAATGTTGTCTATAGTGCTTGTTCAAACTGGGCACTATATAAATGTTGTCGATAGCACTTGTTCAAACTGGGCGCTATATAAATGTTGTCTATAGCGCGTGTTCAAACTGGGCGCTATATAAATGTTGTCGATAGCACTTGTTCAAACTGGGCGCTATATAAATGTTGTCGATAGCACTTGTTCAAACTGGGCACTATATAAATGTTGTCGATAGCACTTGTTCAAACTGGGCGCTATATAAATGTTGTCTATAGCGCGTGTTCAAACTGGGCGCTATATAAATGTTGTCGATAGCACTTGTTCAAACTGGGCGCTATATAAATGTTGTCGATAGCACTTGTTCAAACTGGGCACTATATAAATGTTGTCGATAGCACTTGTTCAAACTGGGCGCTATATAAATGTTGTCGATAGCACTTGTTCAAACTGGGCGCTATATAAATGTTGTCTATAGCGCGTGTTCAAACTGGGCGCTATATAAATGTTGTCCATAGCGCGTGTTCAAACTGGGCGCTATATAAATGTTGTCGATAGCACTTGTTCAAACTGGGCGCTATATAAATGTTGTCGATAGCACTTGTTCAAACTGGGCACTATATAAATGTTGTCGATAGCACTTGTTCAAACTGGGCGCTATATAAATGTTGTCTATAGCGCGTGTTCAAACTGGGCGCTATATAAATGTTGTCGATAGCACTTGTTCAAACTGGGCGCTATATAAATGTTGTCTATAGTGCTTGTTCAAACTGGGCGCTATATAAATGTTGTCGATAGCACGTGTTCAAACTGGGCGCTATATAAATGTTGTCTATAGCGCGTGTTCAAACTGGGCGCTATATAAATGTTGTCGATAGCACTTGTTCAAACTGGGCGCTATATAAATGTTGTCGATAGCACTTGTTCAAACTGGGCGCTATATAAATGTTGTCTATAGTGCTTGTTCAAACTGGGCGCTAGAGAAATGTTGTCGATAGCACTTGTTCAAACTGGGCGCTATATAAATGTTGTCTATAGCGCGTGTTCAAACTGGGCGCTATATAAATGTTGTCGATAGCACTTGTTCAAACTGGGCGCTATATAAATGTTGTCTATAGTGCTTGTTCAAACTGGGCGCTATATAAATGTTGTCGATAGCACGTGTTCAAACTGGGCACTATATAAATGTTGTCTATAGTGCTTGTTCAAACTGGGCGCTATATAAATGAAGTTGTTTCCATCTCAGCGCTACACAAATGCAAGTGAGAGTCAGTGCCTGATTATTTGCGCTGGAACGTCATCAAAGGTACTTTATAAACGCAACGTCCCCCGTCCAACCCAGTAATGTGAAAATGTCTGGAAAAATTACCGGTGAGAAGCTGCCGGGAGAGAAGGGAACATCGAGCAGAGAATTTATCCCAGAGCACAAGCCTCCTGTTGGGTTGTACACTGCGCCCATTCTCAGCAGACACACAGAGTGAGCATTAAAGCCCAGAAACAGACGTCAATAGGGGTGGGTTCAATTGGTGATTATCCTGACCTAGTTTTTATCTTCACTGGGCTCTTGTTTGTGTGAGGGATTAATTGTTGGATACATTACACAGTTGTTGCAAAAACGTTAAATTGAAACATTTGTAAGTTTAAGCAGCCCTGGGGAATTTGAACCTGTGAGTGACTGATTTCCTTGCGTGTTATTTCGCTTCGGCACACCAGTGAATTATTAACCGGTGTTGTTTTAGTCTATTAGATCGGAATCGATTTGTAACTGTGCGTTTGGCAAGAGCTGGAAAAGTTGCAGTTAATTGTCATTGTGTTTGGGGGGGGGGGGTTGGAGCGAAATTAAATTGCGAGATAAAATATTAGACAAGGTTTTATTTTTTCCCAGTGAGCATCATCAGTTTCAGAAAGCAGCCTGGGAATCCATTGAGAGTTCTATTTGTTACCAGTTGCTGAGTGGAAAAACCGCAAGCCGCCACCACATCGAAGTGATTACAGACCCCCAGGTTAGTAAAAGTTACAATAAACAGCGAGTGCTGCAATTGACATTGACATTCAACCAGGAAAACTTTTATAGGGTAAAGTTTCTGTGGGATAATGAGTTATTTTCACTTTTTTGGTTTTATTGCTAAACCAGTGTGATCGTTTCAGATAATTGAGAAATGGAAATTGCATCTTTAGCTAAACTCATCCCCGTTTTATGAAACGTGTTGTGGGAGGAAAACCAGTATTGTGTTGTTCAAAACGTTAAGCCTTCCGGAATTAATAGTGTTTTTAATTAATTATTAATCAGATAATTCTTTTGCAAACCATTTGGCCTGTGTTTATAACGGACTTGAGTTTATAATGGATTTACTCTAGTTTATCTTTCATATGCTTTTGTAATTTATTGAACAGGGTGGTTTGGATTAAGCCTGTTCAGAACCCCAGATTTTAATTTAAAAGCCCAACTATATCTAGTTTTCATTATTATTTTTTATTTTTATGGGATGTGGGTGTCGCTGGCTGGGCCAGCATTTATTGCCCATCCCTAGCTGCCCTCCATTTCGGAGGGCATTTGAGAGTCAAGCACATTGCTGTGGGTCTGGAGTCACATTTAGGCCTGACCAGGTAATGATGGCAGATTTCCCTTCCTTTTTATTTATTAGTGTCACAAGTAGGCTTCCATTTATGCTGCAATGAAGTTACTGTGAAAATCTCTTAGTCGCCACACTCCGGCACCTGTTCGGGTACACTGGGGGAGAATTTAGCATAGCCAATGCACCCTAACCAGCACATCTTTGCAGTGTGGGAAGAAATTGGAGCACCTGGAGGGAACCCACGCAGACACATGGAGAACATGCAAACTCCACACAGACTGACCCAAGCTGGGAACCAAACCTGGGACCCTGGTGCTGTGAAGCAGCAATGCTAACCATTATGTCACCGTGCTGCCCTGCTGCCATTGTCCTTCTAAATGGTCGTGGGTTTAGGTGTTATCAAGGAACCTTGGTGAGTTGCAACAGTGCACTGTGTAGATGGTACACATTGTTGCCACTGTGTGTCGGTGGTGAAGGGAGTGAATGTGGATGGGGTGCCAATTAAGTGGGCAACTTTGTCCTGAGTGCTGTCAAGCTTCCTCTGTGTTGTTGGAGCTGCACTCATCCAGACAAGTGGAGAGAGGGTTTAATCACACTCCTGACTTGTACATTTCAGTTGGGGAAAGGCTCTGGGGGGTCAGGAGGTGCAGCGTACCAGCCTCTTACTCACTCCTGTAGCCATAGGATTTCTGTCTCCTCTGGTTCACCATAACAACCTTCTCAAATGGCCATTAGGAATGGTCAGTGGTATCCCAGGATGTTGTTGGTGTGGGGTGTTCCATGATGGTAATGCTGTTGATAGTCAAGGGGAAGTGGTTAGACTCTGTTTATTGGAAATAGTCATAGCCTGGCACAGGTGTGGCGTGAATGTTACTTGCCACTTATAATGGCTTGGAATTAAACACTCTGCAATCATCATCTGATTTAATGATGGATAAAGCAGTTTTTTTTTATTCATTTGTGGGACATGGGTGTCACTGGCTGGCCAGCATTTGTTGCCTGTCTCTAGTTGCCTGAGGGCAGTTGAGAGCCAATAACATTGCTGTGGCTCTGGAGTCACATGTAGGCCAGACCGGGTAAGGATGGCAGATTTCCTCCCCTAAAGAGACATGAGTGAACCAGATCGGTTTTTCCAACAATCAACAGTATTTCTCACCCTATCTCTGAATTTAGCGTATTTGCCCATGTTTGGACCAATGGGGTCTGGAGCAGAGTGGCCCTGGCAGAACCCAATCTGAGCATTGGTCAGCAGATTATTGGTGAGTAAATGCTGCTTGATAATTATCAACGGCACCTTCCATCACTTTGGCTGATGTGTCAAATGCTGAACTTGTATTTTATACATTAATCCAAGCCTGCAGATTACTCCACAACTGCAGCATTTCCTGAAAGGATATCATTTTCCTTCAAATGATTTTACAGGATGAGGTCTCTAGTTCAGGAAAACATTGTTGTATATCTGTGGCAACAAACCAGATACATAATTTATTGTAGTGTATTCTCTCAAGTTGTTGCAAGATCAAAGTCATGATCGAGACCAAGGGCGGCTTTTTTATATTGATTTGTGGGACATTGGTGTCGCTGGCAAGGCCAGCACTTACTGCCCTTGAGAGGGTGGTGGTGAGTTGCTAATTCAGAGGGCAGTTGAGAGTCAACCACATTGCTATGGCTCTGGAGTCGCATGTTGGCCACACCACGTAAGGATGGCAGATTTCCTTCCCTAAAGGACATTAGTGAACCAGATGGGTTTTTTCGACAATCATTTCATGGTCATCAGTAGATTCTTAATTCCAGATTTTTTTTATTGAATTCAAATTCCACCATCTGCTGTGGTGGGATTCGAACCCGTGTTCCCAGAACATTAACTGAATTTCTGGATGAAATTCTAGCAATTAATTCCACTAGGCCATCGCCTCCCCAGTAAAGTTAGAAAGTAGGACCTGATTGCCTCCAGAGCATACAACATCATTTTGGAGCACTAAGTAAATGAAGGGTTATAGGAGCGGACAGGGCGGGAGAGTGGAGTTAATGTAGATCAGCTGTAATCTAATTGAATGACTAAGCAGATATGGCCTACTTCTGCTTGTTCTGGCTGCTAAAATTACTGAATGCAACACTACCCTCTAATCATGCCACATATTCCTCCAGCAGCAAAAAGCACAAAAAAGATTAAATAATTACTGAAATCTCACAAGGTAAAAATATTTTATTGCTAATACAGCACATCATGGAGGCAACACAAATTGTGGTTGTTGAAACCACAGATGGACAGGGGAAGGTAACAGACACACAGGGACACTTCAGAACTACCTGGGCCTGGATTTTGCGTTTGAAAATTCCTAAGTTGGCGCAGGCAGGAGCTGATGTGAAATCTGTTCCCAACTGAGATCTTGTTGCTAACCTGATCTTACGCTGACCACCCAGTGTGAAACACACTCTGTGCAAGGCTGGGCGCTAGCGGGGAGTGCAGCCACTGAGAAAAAGGAATTTGTGAGCTCACACTGAACGTGCTTCTTCTGCGGTACAGCTGCTGCAGAGCTGTCTGAGGGAGCTGTGGACCTGTTTGTAATGTCACGAGTCCAGGCAACACAGTCATACACAGATCTCAATCCCCAGACCCATTTATTAAATTTTATTTCAGCCCCGACCTTTCATCCTGCCCTGGGTTGAGGTTGCCATTTAACTGTAAAGGCTGCCTGGCCATTCGGCCCACTCCACCACCGTGGGGGCAGGCAGGAAACATAAAATCCCAGTCAGCTGCTGTTTAATTTAAATTCGCTGCTTTCGACATGTCCGCTGACTGAACTATCACGGCCTTGCATGGTGAGGAAGGGACATGTGCTCAATGTCTTCTCACTGAATTATACTCTCTTTGAGGTCGGGCCTGTGCTTGCCAGGGCAACATAAAATTCTGGCTATGAATTCTGCCCAGGAGCTAAAAATCAGCAGAAAATGTTCTGCAGCCCATTCAATGTGAGTTATGGACAGCAAATTGGGTGTTATATTACTTGTGATTAGACTAAATGAATGACATAGAGGAAAAAATCTTTTTTTTTGAAAAAAACTCCGACCAGACTGAAAATGGGCAGGAGTGGACGGGCAGGAGTGGACTGGCAGTCTGATGTTTTGAATGAAGGCAGTTGATAGGGATGAGTGAAAAATTATCCCCCTCTCTTTCTCTCCCCATTGGGTCAAATGCTTTTTGAAATTTATAGATCAAGGGGAAAATGATTTCTTTAATTCGAAAACAATGTCATTCCTTGTCTTGAACATACTTGCTCTCACACTTACATTCGCACATTCAAAATACTCACTTGTGTGCATGCACACGCACACACCCATTCCCCAAACACTTTACACACCCATACACTCGTATTCACATATCACGCTCACTCACGTACGCTCATAGAACACTTGCAAACACTATCACACACTTGCATGTATACATGCTCTCAAAAGCACAAACTAGTTGAAAGATACTTGATGGAAATTAATTTTTCAAATTGGATATTTTTAAAGATTTAACTTGTGGATGGTTACACAGATTCTGCACTTGAAACTTCAATCTGAGAATTGACAAACTAAAGGATTTCAGAAAATGATTTGCTCTGGGGATGTGGGTGATGGTGTCGAGGGCGAATTTATTATCCATACCATACAATATAAATGATTTGGAAGAAGGTGTAACTGGTGTAATCAGCAAGTTTGCGGATGACACGAAGATGGCTGGACTTGCGGATAGCAAAGAGCATTGTCGGGCAATACAGCAGGATATAGATAGGCTGGAAAATTGGGCGGAGAGGTGGCAGATGGGGTTTAATCCGGATAAATGCGAAGTGATGCATTTTGGAAGAAATAATGTAGGGAGGAGTTATACAATAAATGGCAGAGTCATCAGGAGTATAGAAACACAGAGGGGCCTAGGTGTGCAAGTCCACAAATCCTTGAAGGTGGCAACACAGGTGGAGAAGGTGGTGAAGAAGGCATATGGTATGCTTGCCTTTATAGGACGGGGTATAGAGTATAAAAGCTGGAGTCTGATGATGCAGCTGTATAGAACGCTGGTTAGGCCACATTTGGAGTACTGTGTCCAGTTCTGGTCGCCGCACTACCAGAAGGACGTGGAGGCGTTAGAGAGAGTGCAGAGAAGGTTTACCAGGATGTTGCCTGGTATGGAGGGTCTTAGCTATGAGGAGAGATTGAGTAAACTGGGGTTGTTCTCCCTGGAAAGATGGAGAATGAGGGGAGATCTAATAGAGGTATACAAGATTATGAAGGGTATAGATAGGGTGAACAGTGGGAAGCTTTTTCCCAGGTCGGAGGTGACGATCACGAGGGGTCACGGGCTCAAGGTGAGAGGGGCGAAGTATAACTCGGCTATCAGAGGGACGTTTTTTACAGAGGGTGGTGGGGGCCTGGAATGCGCTGCCAAGTAGGATGGTAGAGGCAGGCACGCTGACATCGTTTAAGACTTACCTGGATAGTCACATGAGCAGCCTGGGAATGGAGGGATACAAACGATTGGTCTAGTTGGACCAAGGAGCAGCTCAGGCTTGGAGGGCTGAAGGGCCTGTTTCCTGTGCTGTCCTGTTCTTTGTTCATACCTACTTGACCTGAGGAGGTGAATTTGGTCAATCTGTTTTTAATTGTTTTCAAACAAAATGGACCACCTCCAAGAGTATTAAGGATTAGCCGTGTACTGTGGGACTGGAGTTGTGGCAGGAGTCTCTCAGAGCCAACCATCTTCAACTGCTTCATCAATGATCTTCCCTCCATTATCAGGTCAGAAGTGGGGAGGTTCACTGTACAGTTGTTCAGCATCATTTGTGACTGCTCAGTCTGTGCCCAATGCTGAAGATGTGGACAAAATTCAAACTTGTGTTGATAAGTAGCAAGTGACATTCACACCACCAAGCAAGTGCCAGGCAATGACCATCTCCAACAAGAATGAATCTAACCAACTCCCATGATATTTAATGGCATTAGTGATTTCCCCCACTATCAACATTCTGGGAATTATAATTGACCAGAAACTGAACTGGACTAGCTATATAAATCTGTGGCAACAAGAGCAGGTTAGGGGCTGAGAATTTGGTAGCCAGTAACACACTTCCTGACTCTCCAAAGTCTGTCCACCATCTACAAGGCACAGGTCAGGATTGTGATGGAATAATCTCCACTTGCCTGGATGAGTGCAGCTCCAGCAACATTCAGGAAGCTTGACATCACCCAGGACAAAAGCCTACTTGATTGGCGCAACATTCACTCCCTACATCAGCGATGCAAAGTGGCAGCAGTGTGCATCACCTACAAGATGCACTGCAGCTTCACACCAAGCATTTCTTCAACAGCGCTTTCTAAACCTGCAACTCTACTAACTAGCAGGACATGGGCAGCAGATGCATGGGAGCGCCACTGCTTGTGTGGTGTTGCCTCCAAGTCACTCACCATTCTGACTTGGACACATATCACCGTTCCTTTACTGTCGCTGGGTCAAAATCCTAGAGACTCATTCCTAACAGCACTGGGTATACCTACTTAATAGGGACTGCAACAGTTCAAGAAGGTGGCTCACAACTACCTTCTCAATGGCAATAAATCCTATCTAATTATGCCCACATCCTTGATTTGATTTATTACTGTCACATGTATTAGTATACAATGAAAAGTATTGTTTCTTGTACGCTTTACAGACAAGGCATACCGTTCATAGAGAAGGAAAGGAGAGAGTACAGAATGTAGTGTTAAAATCGAAGCTAGGGTGTAGAGAAGGATTAACTTAGTGCGAGGTAGGTCCATTCAAAAGTCTAATGGCAGCAGGGAAGAAGCTGTTCTTGAATCAGTATGTGTCCTCTGACTTTCGTATCTTTTTCCCAATTGAAAAGAGTACGTCTTGGGTGCGTGGGGGTCCTTGATTATGCTGGCTGCTTTTCTGAGGCAGCAGGAAGTGTAGACGGTGTTAATGGACGGGAGGCTGGTTTGAGTGATGGACTGGGCTTCATTCACAACACTTTGTAGTTTCTTGTGGTCTTGGCCAGAGCAGGAGCCATACCAAGCTGTGATACAACCAGAAAGAATGCTTTCTATGGTGCATCTGTGAAAGTTGGTGAGAGTCAGAGTTGACATGCCATATTTTCTTAGTCTTCTGAGAAAGTAGAGGTGTTGGTGGGCTTTCTTAACTACAGTGTTGGCATGGGGGGAGGGACCAGGACAGGTTGTTGGTGGTCTGGATACCTAAAAACATGAAGCTCTTGATCATTTCTACTTTGTCCCCAGTGAGCCAATAAAATTTTAAAAAGTCACATGTAGGCTGGATGAGGCAACAATGGGAGGCTTTCTCCTCTGAAGGACTTTAGCAAATTAGATGAATTTTTGGAACAATTTGGAAGCTGTCATTGACACTTTTCTCTATGTTTATTGTATGAAATTTCACAACTTGCAATGGTGTAATTGTAGCTCAGAATCAATGGATTGTGTTGATCATTTATATAGATATAGGGAATACACACTAACTTAAAATTATCGTACGCTTTAAATAGACTAATAAATGGTTTGGGGCCCTACCAGGTGATGTGCCATTTGAGATAGCAAAGAAAATGGCAGTTGCATGCTATAAGTTATCAACATTTATTGGACAAAATAAATTCTTCTAAAGGCAAGATTCTTGATGCCATCTAACAGATTCATAAATATTGTTCATGAACAAACTTTCATTTCATAGATTGTTCTATAGATAGCCAAGCATAGCATATATTAAATATTTGCTGCTACATTACACACACTTTATATAAAGCCCCATTATGTACAATGTAAACCACCAAGAAATTTGGGTTACCCTGGGTGCGATATCATGTGTCATGTAGCGACATTAGTCTGCTCCACCTTTTGTTAATGTCTCACATCCATGCTAATCATCCAGGTTTAAGGAGCAGTATTTAGATAGTGCGGGCTTCCATTGCCCTATACAGTTCAGGTTGCACGGGGAGACTGATGAAGCTCAGGTTGGAGTTCATTGAATCCCTACAGTGCAGAAGGAGGCCATTCGGCCCATCGAGTCTGCGCCGACCACAATCCCACCCAGGCTCTATCCCCATAACCCTACTTATTATCCCTACTAACCCCCTGAGACTAAGGGGCAATTTACCATGGCCAATCAACCTAACTCACACCTTTGGAGCAGGGAAGACTACAGGTTTGATAGTGGTGATCAAAATCATGAAGCGATTTGATCGAGTAAATAAGAAGGAACTGTTTCCCAGTGGCAGTTAGAGGACATGGGTTTAAGATAATTGGTAAATTGAACTCTGGGTGAGGAGAATATTGTCATGACTGGATTATGAGCATACAAAATAGGAGCAGAATTAGGCCATTTGGCCCCTCCAACCTGCTCCGCCTTTCAATATGATCATGGCTGATCTATGTTTCAAATTCTACGTTGCCATCTACCTCCAGTAACTTTAAATTCTTGTTGGGCAAGGAAATCAAGCAACCTCTGCCTTAAGGATAGTCTTCACTTCCTTCCAAGGTAGAGTTCCAAAGCTGCACAGCCCTCACCCACAAGAGGAAACATCCTTTCCACGTCCACCTTGTCAAGACCATTCAGGATCTTGTATACTTCAATCAATTCCGTCTTCAAGGTGGCATGGAGGCACAGTGGATAGCATTGCTGCCTCACAGCGCCAGGGACCCGGTTTCGATTCCCGGCTTGGATCACTGTCTGTGCGGAGTCTGCACGTTCTCCCCGTGTCTGCATAGGTTTCCTCCGGGTGCTCCTGTTTCCCCCCACAGTCCAAAAATGTGTGGGTTGGGTGAATTGGCCATGGTAAATTTTCCCTCAGTGTACCCGAACAGGTGCCGGAGTGTGGCAACTAGGGGAATTTCACAGTAACTTCATTGCAGTGTTAATGTAAGCCTACTTGTGACGAATAAATAAAATTTAACTTTATTTTACTCCAGTGGAAACAGGTCCAGACTGGCTAACCTTTCCTCCATGAGACAAACTGCTCCTTCCAGGTATCTAGTAAACCTCCTCTGAATTGCCTCCAACGCATTTACATCCATCCTTAAATATGGAGAACAAAACCCCACATAGTATTCGAGATGTGGCCTCACCAGTGCCCTTTTAGACTAAATACCCTTTTATCTTCAATTCTTGGAATAAAGATAGCCTTTCATTCGCTTTAATTACTTGCTGTACCTGCATACTAAGCTTTTGTGACTCATTCACTAGAACATCCTTTGCACCTCGGAATTCTGCAGCCCTTCTCAGTTTAAGTACAGTCCATCTACAGGCTCCCGTTTATCCACGGCACATGTGATCCCTTCAAATAACTCCAATAAATTGGTTAAACTTATTTTCTCTTTCACTAAAGCGTACTGACTCTGTCCAATTACCTGCAGTTTTTCTAAGTGCCCAGCTGTAACCTCCTTAATGATTGATTTTAACACTTTCCCCATGTGATGCCTGTCAAACTAACCGGCCTATGGTTTCTTGTTTTCTGCCTCCTTTTTTGAATAGAGGTGTTATATTTGCTACTTTTCACTTTGGAGCCTTCCCAGAAGCTAGTGAAACATGGAAAATTAACATCAATGCATCTACTATCTCATTAGACACCTCTTTTAAGTCCCTAGGATGAAGTCCATTAGGACCCGGAGACTTGTCAGCCCACAGCTCCATCAGTTTGTTCAGTATTGTTCCTGTACACAAATCTGGAGAATCTTCGGACCTCTTTGCAGGTGTTGTCCATCTTTTATCAGGACCTTCTCAAAGTCTGGAACATGGTCACCTCGCGCTGCAGCTCTCCCCAGCCATATGAGAGCTGCTGCTCAGGAATCCGCTCCTCCAGTCATATAACTTCAGGTGGGTGGCGGAGAGGAGGGCTGTGGATGCTGGGGTGACCAGGATCGGGGACATGCTGGGTGGCGGAGCAGTGGGCTGGATGAACCCCCACGAGCTCACTGAATGCGCAGGGGAGGCCGTCCAGTACGCAGCCAAAGCCATCCAAGACCTTAGGACAGTTGTGCTCGGACCCGAGGGCACACGTGGTCTCGGCGGCGCAACTGGATCCCACCCGAGCATACCCCTGCTCGGACAGAATTGGCCCAAAACCTAGACCCCCCCCCAAAAAAACAGGTCAGGTGCCCCACAGCTTGAGCCACCTCGTGGAAATGCCCTCCATGCCTTTTGCTACTGCACGGAGGCGTTTCCTGTACGGGCTGCTGCTGCACACCTACTACCGCGTCCTTGCCCATTGCCCGGCCTCACCCTGGCGGGCTTTGTTGCCGCCAGGCGGTGGATCTACCCCCACTATCTTGGCGACCTGGGGTGGAGGGTGCTGCACGCAGCACTACTGTGCAATTGTAGGCTGTACCGGTTCACAGGCTCCCAAGCATGCCCTTTTTTGCAACCTTGTGGAGTCCGTGGACCATGTCTACGTTGTGTTATAGGCTGCACAATCTTTTCAGTTTTCTCAGAAACCTTTTGTTGATGATTTGTTTGCACTTCAGCCCCACGCTTCTGATCTATGGGTGCCTGGTGCAGAGGCGGGGTGGGAAAGAGGAGGACCTCCTCGCAAACCTGAGCCTGGCAAGGCGAGCCATCTACAGGTCCAGGCAGCGGGTGACCGAGGGGGTCGTCCAACCTGACTGTTTGCCCCTCTACCGTGGCTACATTTGCAGCCGGGTGTCCCTGGAGAGGGAGTATGTGGTGTCCGAGGGCACCGTTGATGCCTTTCATGCCCGCTGGGCACGACAGGGGCTGGGGTGTATTATTGACCCCTTTAATCACATTTTAATTTGATGTTTTAAGTTTCCTTTCCGCTTTGTCTTTTGTTTTGGGTGGTTCCCCTCCTTTTGGGTATCTGCCCCTTTTGAGTTGTCCCTAAGTTGGGTTGATTTTGTTTATTTGGTTAGACACAAAAAGATGTCCCTAGTGATTGTAAATTCCTCTCTTCCTTCCGCCTCCTGATTTAGAGCTATTACTGGAATGCTTTTTATATCTTCTATAGTGAATACAGATGCACAATATTTTTTCATTTCATCTGCCATTTCCTTATTATCTACTATTAACTCCCAATTGTCACTCTCCAGAGAACCAACACTCACTTTACTCTCTTCCTGTTTAAATACCCACAGAAACTCTTGCTATCAATTCTTACATTTCTAGCCACCTTCCTCTCATACTCTAGATCCTTTCTCCTCATTAACCTTTTAGTCATTCTCTGCCATTCTTTATATTCTGACAAATCATCTGACCTACCACTCATCCTTATCATCTTTAGTTAACCACGGATGATGGGTCCTCCCTTTAGAATTTTTCTTTATAGTGGAAATATACTCATTCTGCATATGCAGAAATATCCCCTTGAATATCTGACACACTTCTATTGATCTATCTTCTAGCCTAGTCTCCCAGTTCACTACAGCTAGCTCACCTTTCATGCCCACATAGTTGCACTTACGCTTATTTAAGTCTAAAATATTGGTCTTAGACCCACTCTTCTCCCTTTCAAACTGGGTGTAAGATTTAATGAGATTGTGGTCACTGTTACCAAGAGATATCTTGACTCTGAGGTCATTAAATAATGATGTTGAGATGCCGGCGTTGGACTGGGGTAAACACAGTAAGAAGTTTAACAACACCAGGTTAAAGTCCAACAGGTTTATTTGGTAGCAAAAGCCACACAGTGTGGCTTTTGCTACCAAATAAACCTGTTGGACTTTAACCTGGTGTTGTTAAACTTCTTACTGTCATTAAATAATCCAGTCGCTCTACACAATACAAAGTCTAATATGATCTGCTCTCTGGTTGGTTCCAGAATTTGTTCTTCTAAGAAAATATCTTAAAAGCATTCTCTGAATTCCCCATCCAGGTTATTATTGCCGATCTGATCCTTCCAGTTTATATGTAGATTTACGCCACCCATGGTTATTACCGATCCTTTATCACAAATATCCAATATTTCTTCTTGTATGCTTTATGCTACATCATGGTTACTGTTAAGGCCACTCTCACTAGTGACTTACTTGCCCTGCTATTCCTCCACTCCATCCACATCCTGATCTCCTGAACGAAGGTCATCTCTATTGCACCAATGTCATCCTTGATTAACAGTGCCACCCCTTCATCTTTACATAGCTTCCTATTCTTCATGAACGTCATATACCCCTCAATATTCAGGACCTATTCCTTGAGGTCCTGTGACTACGTCTCCATAATAGCTATCAAATATTTATTTACTTCAATGAGCATTATCAATTTGTTTACTCTGTTATGAATGCTATGTACATTCAGATGCAGAGCCTTTAGTTTTGTCTTTTTGTTATGTTTGTAGCGTTTAGTTTTGACTGCTGGTGTTAGTTTTTTGTTCTCCCTGTCCCTCCCTGACCCTCATTTCCCATGTTACTGTTTTGTTCTCCTACGTTGACTCAACCCTTTGATTTGCTACATTTACCCAAGCTTCATTCCCCTACCTGCTCTGTTTAGTTTAAAGCCCTCTCTACTTCTCTAGTTATGCAGCTTGCTAGAACATTGCTCCCAGCATGGTTCAGGTGTAAACCATCCCAATGGGACAGCCCCCAGTTTTCCCTGTACTGGTGCCAGTGCCCCACGAATCGGAACACCCCTAAACCAACCTTTGAGCCATGCGTTCATTTCTCTAATCTTATTTGCCAATTTGCACAAAGATTATTAGCATTGAGGTTCTGCTGCTTAATTTAGTGCATAGGTTTGCTATGTCCCTAGTACCTACATGGACCAAGACAATTGGATTCTCCCACTGTTAAGCCCTGAGCAAATGTCCTGAGCCCTGGCACTGGGCAGGCAACATAGCTGCCCAGAAGCTTGTTCTTTGCTGCAGGGAACAGTGTCAATTCTCCTCGCTATACAGTTTAGGTCCCCTTATTTGAGGAAAGATATAGTGGCATTGGAGGCAGTTCAGAGGAGATTCACTAGATTGATTCCAGAGATGAGGGGTTTGCCGTATGAAGAGAGATTGAACAGTTTAGACCGATACTGTCTGGGATTTAGAAGAATTTGGGGAGATCAAATTGAGGTATACAAGATGACAAAAGTTATGGATAAAGTAGACGTGGAGCAGATGTCTCCCCTTGTGGGGCATTCTAGGATGAGGGGTCCTAATATTAGGATAAGGGGTAGCAAACTTAAAAGTTGAGGAGAAACTGCTTCACCCAAAGGGTTGTGAATCTGTGGAATTTGCTACCCCAAAGTGCTGGGACAGTGAGTAAATTTAAGGAGGAGTTGGACAGATTTTTAATTAGTGATGGGTTGAGAGATTATGGGGAGAAGGTAGGAAAAGGGGAATGAAGAGCATATCAGCCATGATCAAATAGCGGAGCAGACTCAATGGGCCGAATGGTCTAATTCTGCTCCTATATCTTATGAACTTATTATGAACTAAACAGTTCTCTACTACCACTACATTCCTTTTTGCTCTCCCTACTTGAATGGCTTCCTGTACCACAGTCAGTCAGCTCATCCACCCCGCAGCCTCCACTCTCATCCGAGCAAGCTGATAGAACCTCAAACCTGTTGAACAATTGCGGAGGCTGACACTCCTGCCCTTTAGTTACCCTCCTGCAGTTACTCCATCCTGTCTCTGACCACCTTCCAAGTCAGACGACCCTATCCTAAGGGGTGTGACCACCTCCTGGTACAACACGTCCAGCTGACTCTCGCCTGACGTGTCGTAGTGTCCCCAGCTCAATCCCCAGCTCAGTGACTCTGAGCACAAGCTCTTCAAGCAGCAGACACTTGCTGCAATTGTCTTTGCCCTGGACCACATTGGCTCCCACATGCTGCAGCCTTGGCACGTGACCTGTCCGACCACCTTTGTGTTTTAATTAACTACTTAGTTGTGTTGTTCAATTACTTATTTAATTTTATCTTGCCACAAATTCCTGCACTATTTTAAACTTCTATTACATGTATTAGGGCCAGAACCAGTTCCTATAGGGTGGAAAAAGTTAGCAAAATTCAATTCCGGCCTCGGGTCACTGTCTGTGTGGAGTTTGCACATTCCCCCCATGTCTGTGTGGGTTTCCTCTCCAGACTCCCACAGTCCAAAGATGTGTGGGTTAGGTTGATTGGCCATGCTAAATTGACCCTAGTGTCGGGGGATTAGCAGGGTAAATATGTGGGGTTACGGGAATAAGGCCTGTGTGGGATTGTGGTTGGTGCAGATTTGGATGTGCTGATTGGCCTCCTTTTGCACTGTAGGGGTTCTATGATTCTAAAAGTGAAGGAGCTCCCCCCGCCCCCTCCCCCTTGCCTCCCTCACCGGACTTCCCAGTTCCCCATTTATAGGTCCCATCTCCCCGCTGTGACCCCTGGATGTGATTCAGAATTTAAGCACGACTTGCCATTAAATGCTTAAAAACAAACAATATTAGATATTTGGAGATTCGGGGTTCCCTCCACTCGCCAAGCGGCCTGTTTCCTGTGCTGTACTGCTCTGTTGAGGTTGCACTGAAATGTCCCTGAAAACAAAGGCCTCAGCTGAACCCAGGTACAGGGGAAAAAAAAAGTTCAAGCCAGTTTCCTAAAATCTCCAGCTGTCCCCCACTATCTAAAGCAGATGCTAGAGGCAGATTCATTAATTACTTTCTGAAAGGATTCTTTTTTTTAATTGGAAAAAAACATTTGAAGAGGATTAAAACCAACACTAATCTTTTTACCATGGTGAATGTTTAAAGCCTTTTTAAATAGAAGGCCCCGGTGTGTTCAGTGGCAATTTTCAGAACTTCAGGATGTTCTATAAGACCATAAGATATAGGAGCAGATTTAAGCCATTCGGCCCATCGAGTCTGCTCCGACATTCAATCGTGGCTGATATGATTCTCGTCTCCTTTCTCCCGTCTTTTCCCTGTAACCTTTGATCCCCTTACCGATCAAGAACCTATCTATCTCTGTCTTAAATACACTCAATGACCTGGCCTCCACAACCTTCTGTGGCTATGAATTCCATAGATTCTATTGATGGGGAGACGATGGCCTAGTGGTATTATCGCTAGACTATTAATCCAGAATCTCAGCTAATGTCCTGGGGACCTGGGTTCGAATCCTGCCACAGCAGAGGGTGGAATTTAAATTCAATAAAAAATATCTGGAATTAACAATCTACTAACGACCATGAGACTATTGTCAATTGTCGGAAAAACCCATCTGGTTCACTAATGTCCTTCAGGAAAGGAAATCTGCCATCCTTACCTGGTCTGGCCTAATATGACACAGCAGAGCCACAGCAATAGAAACCCTACAGTGCACAAGGAGGCCATTCGGCCCATCGAGTCTGCACCAACCACAATCCCACCCAGGCCCTACCCCCACATATTTACCCGCTAATCCCTCTAACTACGCATCTCAGGGACAATTTTTTTTTAACCTGGCCAATCAACTTAACCTGCGGTTGACTCTCAACTGCCCTCGGGCAACGAGGGATGGGCAATAAATGCTGGCCAGCCAGCAACACCCATGTCCCACAAATTAATAAAAAAACCTGCCACTAACCCCTCATGGGAATTGAAGACTGGAAGATGGGCATTTACACATTTGCCCCAATATCACGATAAAAATGGTCTCATTGCTCTTTGAGACCTTGCTGTATGCACGTTGGCTACCATATTTCCCCATATTAGAACCGTGGCTAAGTTGGCTGTAAAGTACCTAGAGACATCCTAAGGTTCAAATCTCATGTAAGACATTAGATTGATGGTAAAATTATTACTGTGGGTGCTGTCTGTGATGCCCCATTGCATTAGGGAGCCAGATACCTGAACATATTGTGCTTTCTTCTGTTTCTGGTGATTGAGTTTTCCGCATGGCCGTCCTTTTCCCATATTTAGCTGCAAAGTAACCAATACAGGAAATACTTGCAACTAGAAAGTCAGCACTTTCGCTGCCACAGCTAAAACTTTTGTTCAAAGGTTTTTACCATTCGCAATGGCAGTAATGCGTTATTAGTCCATGTCTTCTGAAATGACCCAGATATTTCAGGAACTCATAAACCTAATCCGCTGCAGCTCCATATAGGTACCAGCTGCTTCTGCCTTTCTCCTGTTGGAATAATTTAGGATTGCATCCTTTATGATTCTGACACTAGTCACAATAGAGAAATGTACAGCATGGAAACGGGCCCTTTGGCCCAATTCGTACATGCTAGCCAGATTTCCTAAACTGAACAGGTTCCATTTGCCTGTGTTTGGCCCATATCCCTCTAAACCTTTCCTATCCATGTACCTGTCCAAATATCTCTTAAATGTTGTAATTGTACCCGCCTCTACCACCATCTTTCGCAGCTCATTTCATAAACATTCCACCCTCTGTGTGAAAAAGTTGCCCCTCTGGTCCCCTTCTTTCCCCTTTCACCTTAAACCTATGCCCTCTAGTTTTGGACTCCCCTACCCTGAGGAAAAAGACATTGACTATTCACCTTATCTCTGCCCCTCATGACTTTATAAATTTTAACATTAATATGGCCCCACAAATTAAAAAAAAAAACAATAATCATTGATAAACCCAACAAAGAATTCAGGAGAAACATCTTTATCCAGAGAGTGGTTAGAATGTGGAAGTTGCCAGCACAGTGGTTGAGGCGAATAGCATGCATGTACTTCATGGGGAGCTTCAATGGGGGGGGGGGAGGAAAGTAATGGAAGGATACACAGATAGGGGTAGATGAAATAAGGTCAGAGTTTAAACACTGGGGATAAATAACTGGCTTCTGTGCTGTAAATTCGATGTTATTTTATCTAAGGGTCAAAATATATACAATTTATACATTTTCATATGGTGTACAATAAACCTTTTCAACAGATTTTTAGTGTTTTAAGTATCACTACTATCTAGTTTAATTTAAGCTTGGCAAACAATTAAATCGACTTGTTAATCTTTTGAATTTCTTACTGGCAGAACAGTAGGCCTATCCCTTATCAAGGCCCCAAACCCTGTCTACCTTTTGTGTTCTATTATCTATTTGACAAGAAGTTGGAACAATAGAAAGCAGGAGGTGGGACACTGGTCACACTATAGCTAGAAAATGGTGCTGGGTTATATTAAGTCAAATATGAAGTGCCTTAAATAAGTTGGCTATGATTACCCATCACTTAAATTATATTTTTTCTTAATCAACTTTATTATTACTTGGCTTTTCAAGGTGCTCTTTTGGAGAGTAGTTGCAGATTTGATGGGCCAAATAGCCTCCTTCTGCAGGGATTCTATGATTCTATTATCCAGCTAAGTGAGACTTCCATCACCTAATTACCCAAGCAGTCATAGCTAGTGAAATTCCCTGGCACTGATTTGTCTTCTAACCCTCATTACTCTCCTAATGATCAACCCCTGACCCTTTCTGCTTCTTCAGTGACATCATCTGAAAAAGCCCCTCGCGTTATCTATGCTGAAGATATCCATCTTCGCTTCACCACCCGCTGTTTCAACCACTGCTCTGACATTGATAAGCTGCTGACATCCAGTCATGAAAGAGCTGAAATACCCATCAATAAATCTTTTGGAAAACCAAAGCCATTGTTTTCAGCCTCCATCACGAACTCTGTGTCCGCTGGCCGCCTATTCCAGCCCCTTCCCTGGTCCCTACCCAAAGTTGAGTCAGACTGCTAAGTGCCTCTGCACTCTACTTGACCCTAAATTGACCTTCCAAACTCTGGATTTTAAGTTTTTAACCTCATGTTCAAATCTCTTCATGGCTTTGTCCTCCCGATGTCTCTCATCTCCTCCAGCCCACAACTCTTTTGACACTGAAGTGCACTCTGGGCCCTTATGCAATCCTCTTCTTCCTTCACCTCCCCCCCCCCCCCCCCCTAAATCTCTCCACTAACCCCTCTTCATTTAAAATAGTCTCTATAATGTATCTCTTTAACAAAAGTTTTGTTATTTGTCACAATATCTCCTCCTTTGGTGTCATTTTCTAATTACACTCCGTGAAGCCTTGGGTCATATGAGGATAGACTAGGTCGGTTAGGATTATATTTATTGGAGTTCAGAAGAGTGATAGGGGATCTCAGACAGTTATAAAATCCTAACAGGAATAGACAGGGTAGATTCCGAAAGAATGTTCCCAATGGTGGGGGAGTCCAGAACTAGGGGTCATAGTTTGAGGATAAGGATAAATCTTTTAGAACTGAGGTGAGGAGAAATTTCTTCACCCAGAGGGTGGTGAATGTGCGGAGTTCATTACCACACAATGTAGCTGAGGCCAAAACACTGTTTGATTTCAATAAGAAATTAGATATAGCTCTTGCAGCTAAAGGATTCGAGGGATATGGGAGGAAGGGGGGGAATTGGAGATTAAATTCGATGGTCGGCCATGATCAAGATGAATGGCAGAGCAGGCTCGAAGGGCTGAATGGCCTCCTCCTGTTTCTATGGGTTGTTTTACTATGTTCAAGGAACTATACAAGTGAAATGTGCTCAAAAGGTTGAAAATACAGATATGTTTAAATTTGCTTAACATACATTTAGAATGGACAAAGCAAGTAATTTCTCTCTTCTCCCTTTTTAAGGTGCATTCTATATTAATGACTTCGGTCCCTACATTTGGAATAAAGGGGAACGTATTAAATTGGACAAAATGATTTTGACACATGAATACCATGAAGACTCATAACTTGCAGGCATCAGTATGTCAATTGAACAATGCATCCTACAACCCACCAGTTGCCAGGTCTGTCAATCTGTTATCAGAGAATGTACAGCAGTCACAGTGTGTGATGGAGGTTTCTGGCAGTGATGGACATCTCCCATCATCAGTGGTCGTGACTAGCGCTGCTACTAGGTTAGTTTCAGTAGTTACTAAGTACTCCTAGGCTCTGGGTGTCGAAAATTGCCTGGCAATTGTTTGAGATTATTCTGCAGTAACAAGTTCCATTCATGATCCACTGATGCTAACTGGGTGAGTAAGAATCAAAGAAATCTAAGGAATACCAGACACACCAGCTTCCAGCTTTTCTTTTTCTTTCAGTATTTTATTTCTAATCAAAAAAGCCACTTCAAAGTAAGTCCAATCTTGGTCCCCACATGAGGGACAAACAGTATCCAAGGTGATGGACAAGACCTTGCATCCCATCTTGGGGCTCGATCAAACAAGATCCAAGCTGACCGGATGAAGAAGAGCACCCCATCCCAGTCTGGATCTAACACACCGAGTGGAATTTTACAGGCACGCCTGCCCTGATTTCGGAGCGGGCAAGGCTGGCAGAACTGCATTCTCCGTTGGCCTTGGCGAGATCTTGGGAGCCTCGGGCGGGCAAGGTGGTAAAATTCCGGCAATCATCTTAGCCAAAAGACTGAGATGACTTTAATTAATTGCATCGGGTAAAGCCTCGGTTTAACCTCATTGGTTCCCCTCATCCTTTACTCTGCCCTAACCTTGGCAAACCACCAACGCAGGTGTCAGCACACCCCCAGTGCATTGGGCTAGCCTTGTCCCCTGCCTGATCAGGGTTTCACCCCTGCTTCCAGCATATTTTGCATTGTGTGTGAAATGGTACTGTGGGTGGTACTGTTCCCCAATCCCACATTAGCCCTTCCAATGCTGCACACCTTTTATAATACACCTTGCCCTTTACCCAATATATTTAAAGGATGTGCTACCACACCCCCTCCCCCATTTAAGTCTCTGGCTTTATAAATTCAGATGATCTGAGATTCAACCATCAAAGAACAAAGAAAATTACAGCACAGGAACGGGCCCTTCAGCCCTCCAAGCCTGCACCGACCATGCTGCCCCTCTGAACTAAAACCCCTTACCCTTCCAGGGACCATATCCCTCTATTCAAATCCTATTCATGTATTTATCAAGACACCCCTTAGAAGTCACTGTCATACCTGCTTCCATTACCTTCCCCCGGCAACAAGTTCCAGGCACTCGCCACACTCTGTGTAACAAAAAAAAAACTTGCCTCGTAAATCTCCTTTAAACTTTGCCCCTTCGCACCTTAAACCCATGCCCCCTAGTAATTGACTCTCCCGCCCTGGGGAAAAGGCTTCTGACTATCCATGCCCTTCATAATCTTGTAGGCTTCTATCAGGTCACCCCTCAACCTCCATTGTTCCAGTGAGAACAAACCAAGTTTCTCCAACCCCTCCTATAGCTAATGCCCTCCATACCAGGCAATATCCTGGTAAATCTTTTCTGTACCCTCTCCAAAACCCCCACATCCTTCTGGTAATGTGGTGACCAGAATTGAATACTTTATTTCCAAATGCGGCCTATCTAAGGTTCTATAAAGCTGTAACATGACTTGCCAATTTTTAAACTCAATACCCCGGCCGATGAAGGCAACATGCCGTATGCCTTCTTGACTACCTTCTCCACCTGCGTTGCCACTTTCAGTGACCTGTGTACCCAGATCTGTCTGCCTATCAATACTCTTAAGGGTTCTGCCATTGACTGTAAATTTCCTATCTGTATTAGACCTTCCCAAATGCATTACCTCATTTGTCCGGATTAAACTCCATCTGTCATCGCTCCACTCGAGACTCCAACCGATCTATATCCTGTTGTATCCTCTGACGGGTCCTCGTTGCTATCCGCAAATCCACCAACAAACCAATCCTTCCAGATCTTGTTCTGGTCATGTTTGGAAGAGTGGTAGGCTCAATTGCTTGGGGCAAGATTTGTTGGCTTGGAGTTAAAATCATTCTTTTGTTTACGGCACTTGGTTATCATTGTCTGAGTTGTTGACGTGTACAGAAGCAGGTTCACCTCCAGGGATGAGGAGGAGATTCTTCCTCTTCCTCCTGATCACACTTTCTGGGATGTGTATGTGCTATGACCTTGGCTGATCATCGTCCTTCCAGACAATGAACCCTCTCTTTCAAGGACCCTGATCCAAACCTTGTCGTCTTTGTGTAACAGGGCAAGTTTCTAGTGCAGTACCCCTTATTGTAGGTGGAAGCCTACTTTGACTGTAGAACTATCCTGAACCTTCTGGTAGTCCTTGACTGCCAACCCTGGGATTAATTTCCATGGCAGTGTTTTGAGTTAAGTGCAAAGTATTTTGCCCATCAAGAGCTCTGATGGGACCAATGCACATTGCGGTGGGGTGGATCTATATGTTAAATATGCTGTTGAGGAGTTTTGTTAAGAAAGCAACACTTTAAGCCCCCCACTCACTAAACTCCAGGTTTGCCCTCTGTTTCCTCAGCTTCACTTGTTTTCATCAGCCACTCTGGCTGCTATTCAATCTTGTGTGATCTCTAACAAAGGCAGCTGTAATCACAGCCTATAGCTGATCTGTATATTTGCTCATGAAAGAGTTGATGAGTTCTCTAGGCTGTTGGACCTGCTTGTTGAACTTTGCTTACCAAAATTTTATTACTGCTTAAACCCGGCACGGTAGCACAGTGGTTAGCACTGCTGCCTCGCAGCTCCAGGGACCTGGGTCGATTCCTGGCTTGGGTCGCTGCCTGTGTGGAGTTTGCACATTCTCCCCATGTCTGCTTGGGTTTCCTCCGGGTGCTCTGGTTTCCTCCCACAGTCCAAAGCTGTGCGGGTTAGGTGGATTGGTCATGCTAAATTGTCCCTTAGTGTCAGGGGGATTAGCTAGGGTAAATGCATGGGATTAAGGGGATAGGGCCTGGGTGGGATTGTGGTCGGTGCAGACTCGATGGGCTGAATGGCCTCCTTCTGCGCTGTAGGATTCTATTAAAAAGGTAGCAAAGGGTTTCAGAGCATCTTCAATTCCTTACCTTTCAATTATGTTATTGGACCTACTGAATACAATAATGTGTTCAACCCTGATTTTCTTTTTAAACTCTAATCCTGAAGCTATCATGCATCTTGAATCATCTTTGCCATAGCCCCAGGTTCTGTGGCTGGTGGCTCTCGTATCAGCCCAGATTGATCTGGTAGGGTTGATTTATTATCCCTGGTTGTTTTTCAGCTCAGGGGAGTACAGCTTTAAATGCTGTTTCACTTTTAAAGATGGTGCGACAGTAATCATTTTTTCAATGCCTCTTCCTGCACCTGTTAAGTATTTTTGGGCTCCTGTGTCACAGACCCAAACTCAAAGGGATGGATTCCTTGTAGCACATATTTTTAAATCAAAGATTCAGGCCTTTTAGAACACTTTTGGAGTGAATAGGGTAATTAAAAAGGTGATTCCTGGCTTTGGCTGAGTTTTTTTTAAAGTTTTATTTTGGGGATAGATACAAAAGTGTCCAGAGGGGCAATGTTTTCACAGAGAGTGGTGAGTGTCTGGAACAAGCTGCCAGAGGTTGTAGTAGAGGCAGGTACAATTTTGTCTTTTTAAAAACATTTAGACAGTTACATGGGTAAGATGGATATAGAGGGATGTGGGACTAGCTTAATGGTAAAAACTGAGCGGCATGGATAAGGTGGGCTTGTTTCCAAGCTATAAACAGCTATGACTCTAACTTGGTCACTGTGTAATATTGCACCAACTCTGAACTCTGGCTGGCCATGATGATTAACCAAATGGACTGCTCTGACTGATTAATAGCCTGAAGAATTTTAAAGGCTTGTTCAGCCTTGGAACTGAATTTTTGCTCAGTCTCATTAGGTCCTTTGACTCTGCAATTGGTGGTGATTAACAATAAACCTCCACATGTTCCTTTAGCTGCAGAGTGGGTTTTTCTTCTGTCCTTCACCCTAAATTTCTACTGTGGAGCTTCTTTTTCAGTGGTCTTTGGTTCAGTTGCACTGCAGTCAGGTCAAGATGTTCTTTTGTTTTTTGGACCCTGCAGTCCTTCGGTTCTGGATACGTTCATTCGATACCTTCGTATTCATAGAATTGTAGAACCCCTGCAGTGCAGAAGGAGGCCATTCAGTCCATCGAGTCTGCCCTGATCTCCCAACAGAGCTTCCCACCCAGGTCCTATCCCCCGTAACCCCACATATTTACCTCACTAATTCTCCTGCATCTCGAGACACTAAGGGGCAATTTAGAATGGCTAATCCACCTAACTTGCACATCATTGGACTGCGGGAGGAAATCTGAGCACTTGGAGGAATCCCACGCAGACACAGAGAATATGTAAACTCCACACAGTCACCCAAGGCCAGAATTGAACCTGCGTCCCTGACGCTGTGAGGGAGCAGTGCTAACCACTGTGCCACCATGCTGCCCTGGCAGTGACAGGGCAACATGGTGGCATAGTGGGCAAGGATTTGTTCAGTGGGTCTCATGAAGAGGTTCAGAGGCCTGTAAGGTTGGACAGTAGTGTTTAATGGTAACACATAATTGTTCACATATGCATGAAATGTAGCCCAAGCTAAGAGCTAACTTCTCCATGGCGCTCTTCATAGAACTCTGTCTCCTGTCCATTGTCACATGTCTCTCTCCATCGTACTGTGGACAGTACTGTTCTCCAGCACCACATTAACTCTTGCTATGCAGAACACCTCTCTACAGAAATGTAAGAGTTGTAAGCCTGCAGAAGAGATGGGGGAGGAGGAACAAATGGGAAGGTCTGTGATAGGGTGGTGGGCAGCAGAGGTTCACTAACAAAAGATTTCATGAAGCAAAGTCAGAGAGTGGGTAATGGGTATGGACAAAGGTTGTATTCAGATGAGGTGTGATTTGATTTATTATTGTTGCATGTATTAGTATGCAGTGAAAAGTATTTTTCTTGCGTGCTGTACAGACAAAGCATGCAGTTCATAGAGAAGGAGAGGAGAGAGTGCAAAATGTAGTGTTACGGTCATAGCTAGGGTGTAGAGAAAGATCAACCTATTGCGAGGTAAGTCCATTCAAAAGTCTGATGGCAGCAGGGAAGAAGCTATTCATGAGTTGGTTGGTACGTGACCTCAGGATTTTGTATCTTTTTCCCGACGGAAGAAGGTGGAAGAGCATACATCCAGGGTGCATGAGGTCTTTAATTATGCTGGCTGTTTTTCCGAGGCAGTGGAAAGTGTAGACAGAGTCAATGGATGGGAGGCTGGTTTGTGTGATAGATTGGGCTACATTCACGACCTCTTGTAGTTCCTTGCGGTCTTGGGCAGAGCAGGAGTCATACAAAGCTGTGATACAACCCCAAAGAATACTTTCTATGGTGCATCTGTAAAAGTTGGTGAGAGTCATAGCAGACATTCCAAATTTCCTTAGTCTTCTGAGAAAGTAGTGGCATTGGTGGGCTTTCTTAACTATAGTGTCGGCATTGGGGAAGGCCAGGACAGGTTGTTGGTGATCTGGACACCTGAAAACTGAATGGCTACATCACAATCATCTGAATGTGAATTGTGAAGTGAATGTGCATTGGTGCTGACGTGATCATGGGTGAGGACAGGAAAGAGCTCGGCACAGAAACCTCATGGTCAAATAGTCTGCCTACATTCCCTTTCTACCCAACACATCACCCCTCTCAAGAAGAAAAAATAAATTAGTAGCGGGGACATTATTCTTAGTTCCCAACAACAAGAACACTTGAGATAACAATTTTTGGATTGTGTTGTGAGATGGAAACTAAATGCCTCACTTTTGTATTGCCTGAAAGAGAAGGCAATGTAAAATATTTTGGGTCCTTATGATGGACAGCCATTTTTATTAGGCCCATCCACCATTTTGAGCCAGTAGCAGGTATGATATCAGGTCCATTTACTAAACTTCTGCAAACTACAATTGATATGGCATCCAAACAAATACAATTCTGATCATTCAATGGTGTTGTTACCAGTGTATTATCTTGTTCCTAATGAAAAGCCAGACACTTACTACATGGTACAAAATCCTCTCGAAACCTCATATTGACTGATGATGGTGATCAGAATGCTTCCTTTGGTTTTTGCTGTCACTTTTTTAGGTGCAGGAGATTAGAACATAAAGAATAGGAGGAGGAGGCCTTTCTGCCCCTTGATCCTCTTCTGTCAGTCAGTAAGATCATGGCTTCAAGTCCAATTTTTTTTATTCATTCAAGGGATGTGGGCGTCGCTGGCTGGACCAGCATTTATTGCTCATCCCCAATTGCCCTTAAACTGGTTTGCCAGGTCATTTAATGGTCCACCACTTTGCTGTAGATCTGGAGTCACATGCAGGCCAGACCAGCTAAGGACGGCAGATTTCAATCCCGAAAAAACATTAGTGAACCAGATGGGATTTTACGACAATTGACAATGTGATCATTTGACTTTTAATTCCAGATTTTTTTTAAAATTCAAATTTCACCATCTGTCAGGATGGGATTGGACCCCAGGTCCCCAGAGCATTACCTTGGGTCTCTAATTTACTAGTAACAATGCCACTATACCACCACCTCCCCTATTCCCTATCGCGTTTATGAAAGCACACAGGGTTATTTGCCTTGCAACATGTTTGGATGTGAAATGAAAGCTTTAAGATAAGTTGAGATAAAACAGACAAGTTTTGGCTGAGTGCCGTTTGATGTAAATTCAGATTTGAATTAAATCTGCATATACTCCAGGGTTAGTAATACCTGGGATTTTTTCTTAAAGTAACTCTTATTTCGGACTGTAACCCTGCACATTTTCCATGGCTAATCCTCCTAACCTATATCTTTTTGGACACTAAGGAGCAATTTAGCATGGCCAATCCACCTAACCTTTGGACTATGGGAGCACCCGGAGGAAACGCATGTAGACACGTACAAACTCCACGCAGTCATCTAAGGCCGGAATTGAACCCGGGTCCCTGGCGCTGAGAGGCAGCAGTGCTAACCATTGTGCCACCGTGAATGTTATATTGAATTCCCTTTCTGGCAGTGCCCTTAATAAATTTCATTCCCTCTACCCTCCAAAAAAAACCTTTCTGCTCTTAGGAGAACTTGATGTTCTCTCCACTCTCATTGTTTGTATCTTAAAGACTTGATTAGCTGTAAGTATTCGCATTCCAACCATTATTCTGTAAATTGAGTTTGTGTCTTTATATGCCCTGTTTGTGAACAGAATTCCCACTCGCCTGAAGAAGGGGCTTAAGGCTCCGAAAGCTTGTGTGGCTTTTGCTACCAAATAAACCTGTTGGACTTTAACCTGGTGTTGTTAAACTTCTTACTTAGGAGAACAACCCAGCTTGCCTAGTCTCTCCTTTTTAACTGAGTTCCCTTATCCCTGGTATTATTCCAATATATCTCCTCTGTGTCCACACTAAGACCTCGACATTCTTCCCAAAGTGAGGTGCCTGGAATTGGATGCAGTTGTCCAGCAGAAGTTTAACTGAGTGATTTATAAAGGGTTTTAAAGTTTGAAATAATTTCAGGGAATAGCAATCCATCTCATTGTACATGTGATGGGGGAAGTTGGGTAGAAATGGGTCATGGGCAGTAGCGCAGAATGGGTGAAATGGAGCAGGCTGACCATTTTACACACTTAGCGACATCCTCTCTTATTGTAAAATTGGCAATTTGTTATCTCCCTGCTTTACCCAAAACTGACTTCACCCCTGAAGTTAGTGGAACTGTCTAATGGAAGGTAGATGCCTTATTATTTAGTGTTCTGAACAAATAGATTATGAAACATGAGTCTTATAAGATAATGATTAGAATTTTCTCTTCCGTTTTGTGCAGTGATATTCCAATCTGTCGAATTTGCCATGAACCCAATGATAAAGAGAATCTCCTCTCTCCGTGCGAGTGCTCTGGGACGTTGGGGACAGTTCATCGCAGTTGTCTCGAACAGTGGCTGGTGGCTTCTTGTTCCAGCCGCTGCGAACTGTGTCACTTTGAATTCACTTTGGAGCGAATGCCAAGACCACTGACTGAGGTAAAAGTTACTCTGTTGCACTGTGGGAGAATAGCTGGCTCGGCAACCTCATCGCAACTTTTATTAGGCCCCATAACTTGGGGGCTTTGTACCCATCTGAACGTTTGGTCAAAGGTTTGTGAGATTTATGGAATGCCCGATGGCATGCGTTGGAGTGTGCAGAATGGGGAAACTTGGATACTGCCTCAACTGACTATTGCCATTGCAGTTGCAGAATGATGGTGGCCATTGAGAAGTGTATGACTTGCTATCCATTTGACTGAAGGAGAGTTAATGGAGTTTTTAAGGGCGGCACAGTGACAGTGGTTAGCACTGCTACCTCTCAGCGCCAGGGACCTGGGTCCAATTCTGGCCTTGGGTGACTGTCAGTCTGTGGAATTTGCACATCCTCCCCATGTCTGTAAATTTTCTCCCACACTCCAAAAATGTGTAGGTTAGATGGATTGGCCATGCTGAATTGTCCCTTGGTGTCCTGGGATGTGTAGATTAGGAGGATTAGCAGGTTACAGGTTTGAGGTGGGCCTGTCGTAGTGTAGGTGCAGACTCATTGGGCCGAGTGGCCTCCTTCTGCACTGTAGGGATTCTATGAAAAAAGTCTAATGGATAACAGCCAAGAAAAATAAACGGGAGGAAAAAGATGTTTTTCAGTAAATTAATTTTCTGAAAAGAATTGACTTGTTATTCCATTGTGATACAAGCTTCATTATGTATAAATATTAATACAAGATCAGTTAATCTAATTTAATTTTAACGTTCAAGTCTGTTGTCTTCCATATGACAATGAATGGGTGTCATTGAATAACAGGAAATTTGATTTTATAGAAAGGGGATTGAGAACATAGATGTGGAAGGCAAAGAAAAGTTAAGAGGCAGGAGCAGCAGAGAACATTTTCTAAACATATGAAATGTAAATGGTTCACCAAGGAAAAGGTTGGGCCTATTAAGGACTCCTGGGAAATCCTCATGCAGAGGATGGCTAAAGTATTAAATACATTAAAGGCATACTGCAAAGTATGCCTTACTGTGACTACTAAAATAAACTTTTCTCCCCGTGTCTGCATGGGTTTCCTCCGGGTGCTCTGGTTTCCTCCCACAGTCCAACGATGTGTGGGTTAGGTGGATTGGCCATGTTCAATTGACTCTAGACTTACTGTGTCTTCACGAAGGAAGTGGACACTGACAGTTGCATCTAGAATCCCTACAGTACAGAAGGAGGCCATTCAGCCCATCGAGTCTGTACCGACCACAATCCTACCCAGGTCCTATTCCCACAACCCCACATATTTACCCTGCTAATCCCCTGACACTAGAGTCAATTGAACATGGCCAATCTACCTAACCCACACATCGTTGGACTGTGGGAGGAAACCGGAGCACCCGGAGGAAACCCATGCAGACACGGGGAGAAAAGTTTATTTTAGTAGTCACAGTAAGGCATACATTAATACTGCAATGAAGTTGCTGTGAAATTCCTCTAGTCACCACAGTCCAGCACCTGTTCGGGTCAATGCACCTAACCAGCATGTCTTTCAGAATGTGGGAGGAAACTGGAGCACCCGGAGGAAACCCACGCAAACATGGGGAGAATGTGCAAACTCCACACACACTGACCCAAGCCGGGAATCGAACCCGGGTCTCTGGTGCTGTGAAGCAGCAGTGCTAACCACTGTGCTACTGTGCCGCCCCATAAACGTGCAAACCCCACACAGACAGTGACCTGAGGCTGGAATTGAACCCGGGACCCTGACGCTGTGAGGCAGCAGTGCTAACCACCATGCCGCCTAAAGAGCAGAGAGGAATTATGAACAGGATTGAGGAGACTTGCTTATGAGATTAGCGTTACTGGAAGTCGGTGAGTCAACTGGCCAAGATGGAATGTAGCCCCTCTTGCTGAAAGAAAACTGAGGCAATTCAGCCCTCATTGGGTAAAAATTAGGCCTGGAGGGTAGCTAATATTATTAGCAGTGCACAAGAAAGAGGAAGGGGGTTAAACCAGGAAATTACAGGCCAGTCTATCTAACACTGGTGATGGGGAAGATATGGAAATCATTATCAGAGGCAAAATCAGCTCCTGTGCGCAAAAGCCTGGGCTAACCCAGCAGTATCATTATGGTTTTGTTAACGATGAATCATTTCAGACTAAATTGATAAAATTCTTTTTGAGGGAACAGGAAGCATTGTCAAAAGGTCAAGTGGGGATACGCAAATAACACAGTCCTCTGGATCTGGAGTGCTCTTTGTGAAAAGGTGGTGGAAAATGTAATAACTTTAAACAGATAGTTGGACAGATTCTTGAGGATGAGAAACTTGCACATTTATGGCCAAAAGATGGGAGTGTGGGACTATGATGTGGAGATGCCGGCGTTGGACTGGGGTAAACACAGTGAGAAGTCTGTAGTTGGACTTCTTAGTGTGGGACTAAGCATGACTGCTATTTCAAAGAACCAGCACAGGTGCAGTGGGCCAAATGGCCTCCCTCAAGTTTTTGTGATTTGTTTTATATGTTTTGTTGATGTAAAGTCTTGTGTTCCGCATCCATCAATCATGCTCCACAAGCCAAAACTCAAATACTAAACTTCAGTGAATGGTCTTTACTAAATAGTGACCATAAGGGGCAGCACTGTGGCACAGTGGTTAGCACTGCTGCCTCCGTGCCAGGGACCTGGGTTCAATTCCAGCCTCGGGTCACTGTCTGCATGGGTTTCCTCCGGGTGCTCCGGTTTCCTCCCACGGTCCAAAGATGTGCGGGTTAGGTGGATTGGCCATGCTAAATTGACTCTAGTGTCAGGGGGACTAGCAGGGTTACAGGAATAGGGCCTGGTGGGATTGTGGTCGGTACAGACTTGATGGGCCGAATGGCCGCCTCCTGATGCTATGATAATATCTGGTCTGTCTTTGCAGATGGGAGGTTATTTCTAAATACCTAGCTCCTACCTTCAGAGTTTTGCTCAGCAGTTGGCCTATACGAGATGCCCATTTAGACCACTTCCTCTGAGTGCCAGTGTGATGGGCTTAATGGGATTGGCTACATTTAACAGATCCCCATTTTAGCAGCAAGGCATCATGTGCTCCATGCTGCCGCTCCGGGTGTATATTTGTTTTCTACAGAGTAACACCGAGCAAATGTTTTCAAATGATTTTATTGGTTTATCTTGCTCTATAAACGGTTAACTCTGAAGAATTATTTTGAAAATGCTACTTTTTTAAAAGAAGAATGGATGCATAATTATATCTTTTCAATTGATGCAATTATTCCATCTCTGTAAACTTAGAAGTGACACATTTGCCTCGAGGTCCTTTCATTTTAGATCAAATTCTGGGAGCCCAGCATTGAGTCACCTATCTATATTTATGCTGATGTATCCGCTTTCTGTGGGCTGGCAGCAAACACTTAGACCTGGGTAAAATTATTTTAATTGCAAATGGAACTGGTCAAGCCTGCACTAACTTCTGTACAATTATAAAATGTGTCATCACCTTCAGTCTGTTGTACGTTTGCAACATTTCGGGCTCGGTATCACATTCTGCAAATGTCTACCTTCAATTTCTTCTTGAATTCTCTGCCTGAAAGCTGTTCCGACTTGTGTCACCCCAGTTGGTACAGGGATTGAACCCCGTGCTGTTGCCACCAATCTGATCCTCCCCTCCCCAAGGAGACTGGGTTGCTGTGGCAACATAACACTTTATTACATGCATTTGCAGTCTGTAACTATAGATCATGATGGTAGAAGCTTCTATATCTTTCCATCTCATGGCTGACCAGGAATTTCTCCCACTCTTAGAATCCCTATAGTGCAGAAGAGGCCATTCAGCCCATTGAGTCTGCACCAACTGTCTGACGGACTATTTTCCCCAGGTGCTCTTCCCCCACCCTATCCCCGTAGCCCCACACCTTTACCTTGCTGATCCATCTAATCTACACACCTTGGAATACTAAGGGGTAATTTACCCAGCCAATCCACCGAACTGCACTTCTTTGGAGTGAGGGAGGAAACCGGAGCACCTGGAGGAAACCCATACAGAGACGGGGGAGAACATGCAAACTCCCACACAGACAGTGACTCGAGGCCGGAATCGAACCGGGTCCCTGGTCCTGTGAGGCAGCAGTGCTAACCACTGTTTCACCGTGCTGCCTGCCACCTGCACTTGGCGTTTGTTGGAAAATCAATAATCAACCTGCTTGGCTGGCTTATGAACAAACCATCCCTGGCCATCAAATCCTGGAGTGTGACTTGTATCTGGCTTTGAGGTAGAGACACTGCTGCACCATCGATTCTTACTGTATAAATAAAGACTTCACAAATTACCAATGACTTGGCTATTTCCACCAACAAGGCTAGGATTCTAATCTCTCACCTCACTTGCCAACTAACTCTCGCAGTGGTTACTTATATCAGTTTTGTAGCCTTAGAGGCACACAGTCTGTAGCACCAATGTAATGCACGATGTTAAATGATGGCCCGTTCTCCTGAAACGAGGCATTGTTTGTTTTAATGTGAACAGCAGAGTAAGAAATTCACTACTTTTGCAACAGTTGGGCAACAGGCTGGACAGTTGTGAGAATTTGTAACTGCACAGAGGGACCCACTGAGCACCTTGCATAGATAATCATCAACATACCAGAAGTCTGATAAAAAGATAACTTTGTAGTTTTTAACCTAAGTCCATTTTTCACCCCCCCCCCCTCCCAAACAGTGGCTGAAGGATCCGACACTGCAACAGAAGAGGAGGATGCTATGTGGAGATATTATCTGTTTCCTGTTCATTACTCCACTGGCCAGTTTGTCGGGCTGGCTGTGTGTCCAAGGAACAGTTGACCATTTTTACTTCAGTAGTAGCATAGAAGCAGTTGGACTTCTTATTCTCTCCGCTGTCCTAATTACAATTTACCTACTCTGGACCACTGTAAGTATCTTTTGTAAAAATATCTACCATGTATAATTCACCTGGAAATATACCTTTTTATACACTCAGTACATTGATTCTAGAATTTATTTTTAAGTTCATTTGAGTGTCACTGGCTGGCCGGCATTTATTGCCCATCCCTAGTTGCTCTTGAAACTGAGTGGCTTGCTAGGCCATTTGAGGGTAGTTGAGAGTCAACCACATTGCTGTGGCTCTGGAGTCACATGTAGGCCAGACTGGGTAAGGACAGCTGATTTCCTTCCCGAAAGGACGTTAGCCTTAAATCATGGGGCAGCACAGTGGTTAGCACTGTTGTCTGTGCCAGGGACCTGGGTTCAATACCGGGCTTGGGTCACTATCTGTGTGGAGTTTCCATGTTCTGCGTGGGTTTCCCCTCCGTCTGAAAGATGTGCTGCTTGGGTGCATTGGCCATGTTGAATTCTCCCTCAGTGTACCCGAACAGGCGCCAGAGTGTGGCGACTAGGGGATTTTCACACTAATTTCATTCCAGTGTTAATGTAAGCCTACTTGTGACACTAATAAACTTTAAACTTGGTGAACCAGATGGGTTTTCCCAATATGGTCATCAGTAAATTCCAAATTCCTGATTTTAAAAAAAAGAATCAAATTCCGCCATCTACCATGGTGGGGATTCAAACTCGGGTCCCCAGAACATTAGCTGAGTTTCTGGATTAAGAGTCTAATGATAATACAGCTGAACCATCACCTCCCCCATGTTTTGAAAGCCACCGGTGAAAAGACTTTAAGGATCGTATGTTCATATATGGGCTGGGCGAGATGCAGATCGGCATGATGTTAAATGGCAGAGCAGGCTTGAGGGGCTGAATGGCCTACTCCTTTTTCAAAACTCCAAGTTGATATTTACACAAATGAAGTTAACAGGATGCAACTTGCATTTATAAAGAGAAATCTACCAAACGGACGCGAACCTGTTTTCAGCCCTAACGTACCTTGCTTGTTTTTGACTGCAGGCTTCTTTTCGATATCACATCAGACTGTTGAAAGAGTGGCGACAGACCAACCAGCATGTTAAACTGCTGATTCCAAAATCACAAGTGTTACTTAGCAACAAACCCAATCTTCTAGCTCAAAACTCGAGCATAATCATTTCCAAAGAGACTATTGTCTAACCTTTTTAAAAGACTGCCCTTGGATGTTGAAATTCACCATGTCGGCAGGAGGGACCAATCTTCTGGAGATAATCAGGATGTCTTTTTGGCGATGGGTGAAGAATGTAGATTTAAAGCAGTTGTACCTTGCTATGTGCTGTGTTCACACCAGGGACTGTTTTGCCTTCGTTACCATTTAAATGGTAATAGCAAGAGATGGATGTTTGAATTGATGGGTAACAATCAAAATTTTTTTTTCCCTTTTTTTCTTTCCTCGCCTATCGAAAATGGAAGTGAATTTCTCAATGATTTTGAGAATTCCTAATTACCTCTAAAGCTTATTAATGTGTGGTGAATTTTTTTTCCAGGATAAAGTAATTTTCTCATGGGAGAAAATGAGGAAGGAAGTGGCTTGCCCACTGAACTGTGTTCATTTAGACTTGGATGCTCTGCCAAAGAATTCAGTGACTCCGAGTTACATGGATTTAGCTGTGACTGGTTCATTATCTGGTATCACTTGGCACTGGTGGGATTGGTCTGTCAGGGATTGCAATGCTCCATTAGACACCAACCACTCATCCACAACTGCCTTTGAGGCTTTCAAACCGTTTGCCTGGCACTACAAATAAATAAGCAAAATACTGTTTCCAGGTTCAATATAACTGAGCAAAATCTCAGTCCAATATAGTGTTATTTTTCATTTCAAAGGAAATTAAAGAATTAATCGGAAGCCGAGAGGGGCCAGGTCAAAATGAGAAATTAATGTAACCAAGACACTAATATTTCATTTTATCCCAGTTTCAGTTTTCCAAGCTCAATAGGTGGTGAAAACAACAGAAGGAATATTTTTTTGGTTCGAAGACCTGTTATTCTATGAATTATACTCGATCTGGAACTGGCTGTAAGAGTGATTGATGCTGTTTAATTTCCTGAATTCTTCATCCAAGTTCTGGATGATGACCCTTGTCTGTTTCAAAGATGACAAAGCTAATTTAATCGCAAAGGAGTGTACACTAAATGCGTGTTAAATAAGTTGCATATTTTGCTGTTAAAGTAAAATAAATGTTGACTAATCTGGTTTAAGAATTTAAAAAAATGTAATTTTTTTCTTGTGTAAATGTGAAATTAGATTGCTCCTTTTTCCAGGAGTTACTTGAGTAAGAATATTAAATTGCATTGGGATGAGAGGATCAGTCCCAGGTAATTTGGAGACAAAGATTGACAAGCTAAAGGCAGACTTTGTTTCATTTTAAGAGATGGTCCAGGTATGTTCCCCCAAGGGGGAATGGTGGATCCTTGGCTTTATTTAGCTCCAAGTCATGCCGATATGATCTTTCACACACTGAAGGGAGATGGCTATTCTTTCTCTTAAGGAAACAAGCAGGTAGCTGCTGAATGAAGCTTTGCACCTCTAACTGCTACTTTTCTCAGTGCTGCAGTCAGCAGGATTGTGGTGGTATGTGCTGAATACTGACCCTCTTTTATTGCTTCTGATATTGGTACTCATTACTATCTACACATCAGCTGTCTAATGGAACTAGTGACTATCCTTCTGTGGGAAGCTAAGCACTGTCTCTTTGGGGTCAGATGGAGTCCAAACAGGCCTGCTGAATCGTCAAATTTAAAATGTGAAAAAGTATAAAATACACCAATATAATTAAGCAAGTTGTAAATCCAACCTTATCCCTAATAAGAACTGATGTAATTAGACAATGAGAAAAATCAACCTTGGAATAAGAAACAGTATCACTCTAGCATTGGGAAAAAAATTATTTGGCCACAGGACATTGGTATCACTGGCTAGGCCAGTATTCACTGCCTATCCCTAGTTGCCCTTGAAGCTGGGGGAGTGGGGTTTGAATTGCCACCTTGAAATATTGCAGTCCATTGCAAGTCACAGGAATAGAAGAAACAGTGCCTTGTCCCACACCACTTTCTATATATTAAAAATTCTCTAAGCGATCAATTCCCAGAGATATTGCAAGACATTCAGCTCACTATGTAACCAGTTCTTTAAACTGTAGCAATTCATACCCTGTGGGAGCTTTCAGCTTTTGTTGTGATCTATGAATCACATGTCCTCATACTGATATTTGGTGCTGCGCTGTATTTAAATGATAGATCAGTACTGAACAAAGAAAACTTGAGCACTATCCAATAGATCAATGCTGGACCTCAGATGTAACTGTAAACCATACTCAAGGGTATGTGGGTTTGAATCTCTAGATTAGTTTGAGCTTGCTGCATAAGGATTGATTTTGTATTGAAATTGGTTTTGTCAACACCTCTGTATAATGGAATGAACCCACCAGCTCCAGTGCTCTACATTGTCACAGGAGGTTTAACCCTCCACCTCCTATGGATGTGGGAATATCAGTCTGGACATAGCTGAACCATTTGTATCATTTTTACCAAGTTGGAGCTACATGTAATTAAAAAGGAAAACAGAAGCAAAACAACACAGTATAACCATAGGTATTTATTTTAGAATAGAGAATTCTAAATCAAATTTATAAATAATTTGTTGATTCCATATAATCAACTCTCTTCATATAAATTTATTCATAGATAAAGGTTATAGAAATAAGACTTTCTAATCTTAAAGCAATGACAATATGCAAGTAGCAGTACAAGTGGATTTGTACAACCAGGGCTATTTCCGTTTATTTCATTGACAGATGAGGAAAGAGGAGAAACGAGGACAGAAAAGGAGATGGGGGATGCTGAAGTATTTGTAAAGAGTAGGCACCAAACAAGTGGACAAGCGAATACAGTCAAGAGCTGGGCAAAATTGAAATATCTGATTGCTGGAGGACACTCATGAAGCTGTATTTAAGAGTTGATTGGTTATGATTACAGCTTGATGAATCTGGAGATTTTAGCCAAATTATGACAGGAATTAAAGAACAAAAAAGCGTATGGCACACAACTTCTAAAAATTTGACAGCTGATAGGTGGAAAGTGTGTGTGTATGTCAGGGTGGGGAGAAACACAGAGTAAAGAAAAACAGACCCAAATGAGAATAAAATTACAGAGTTGACACACTTTTAAAGGCCACTTCAATTATATGTCAAAATTCACATCATTTCCCCACAGTTGATTAACATTTTATGACACTTGTGTATCATTTCCATTTGAACAGACGTCTGAATGAATCATAAGCCAAAAGTTTAAAAATTTTCTGAATTTTACAACGCAGCAGTTGTTGACAAAAATGTACAATGAGGGGCTATTTAATGGGACCCCATTACTGAGAACATCTACCTAAAAGGAACCTTTACTTGGAAGGATTCATGTCCCTCATATCTGAGGTGGAAAGATCAATGGTTTACATTGAACAGAAAGGTTAGAACTCCACTCCAAACCTGATTGTAATTGATTCAATGTTAGATTACATTATCTGCTAAACAAAACTTTGTTATGCTCCAGAATAAGCCAGAGTTCTTAGAAGCTGGAATTATAATTGTTGAAGCAGATTCTTGTTTTTAAGAAAACATTGTTTCTGAACATAGTAAATAACTAGATGAATACAAGTTCTTCTTGCGCTTACAGAACACTTCACATAAGTTAAGAAAGTACTTCGTTAACAGAAACCTTTTGATGGCAAGATTACTTCACAAGGTGAACGGTCCCATTAAGCAGTCACTCATTTAAAAAAAAAGAAACATTCCTTCAAAACATCTTATGATCCCCAAAGTTCAGTAGTCGTTAAAAAAATAATCAAATCTATTCATCGGTTGAAGAATTCAGTTGACCATCTGAGGTTTGTACCGTGTCGTTATAGTGCAGCTTGGGTCTTCATTCTCAATATGATTCTGAAAATCAAATCCACAGTATATATTGTTACATATTTGCAACTGACAATACCGACCATGGAACACTGCACTGAATTCGGGCGGCACGGTAGCACAGTGGTTAGCACTGCTGCTTCACAGCTCCAGGGACCTGGGTTCGAATCCCGGCTCGGGTCACTGTCTGTGTGGAGTTTGCACATTCTCCTCGTGTGTGCGTGGGTTTCCTCCGGGTGCTCCGGTTTCCTCCCACAGTCCAAAGATGTGTGGGCTAGGTTGATTGGCCAAACTAAATTGCCCCTTAGTGTCCCAGGATGCATGGATTAGTGGGTAGGGATATGGGGATAGGGCCTGGGTGGGATTGTGGGTTGGTGCAGACTCGATGGGCCGAATGACCAATTTCTGCACTGTAGGATTCTATGAATTGAGTTAGCTGATCATAGCAGGGTTAGAATGAAAGGCTTTACCACCCCTTCTGCCATGGGCGGGGGGTGGGACATAGAAATGTCTGTTGACCTCGGGTGGGCTTTTACAGTTTTGGGACGAGCAAGGCCATAAAATCCCACCCATACCTGGGCAGCACGGTGGCACAGTGGTTAGCGCTGCTGCCTCACAGCGTCTAGGACCCAAGTTCGATTCCCGGCTTGGGTCACTGTCTGTGTCCATGGAGTTTGCACATTCTCCCCGTGTCTGCGTGGGTTTCCTCCGGGTGCTCCGGTTTCCTCCCACAGTCCAAAGATGTGCGGGTTAGGTGGATTGGCCATGCTAAATTGCCCCTTAGTTTCAGGGGGACCAGCTAGGGTAAATGCATGGGGTTGTGGGGATAGGGTGTGGGCGGGATTGTGGTCGGTGCAGACTTGATGGGCCAAATGGCCTCCTCCTGCACTGCAGGGATTCTATGATTCGTATCTCTGGATCAGTGAAAGGCAGGAATCAGCTCAAGTCGCAGCTCTGGGTGACCCCTGCTGGCCAGCATGCAACTTGCAGCTGACTCTGTCCTTTGCAGCAATTTGATTTTAAAAACAAGGTGCCCAGGAAACGTACTGGGAGCTGAGAATGTGGATCAGAGCGAGAAAGAGCACTTAAACAGCATGACATAAACCATGCAACTTCAGAAAAATACACAGCCCTACAGAAACGTAAACACGAACAAAGTTACATACAGTTCCCAGATCCAGCCCTCCCACCACCCATTTTAATAAATAGTTTAGAAATCTCACTGCAGTCCCTACAGCAGAAAACCCAATGAGACAATTGAACTTTGAGTGGAATTTTCTCTTTTTTTTGCAGAGTGGCACAGCGGGTGGGAAAAACATGGAAGCCACCGCAGAATCATAGAAACCCTACAGTGCAGGAGGAGGCCATTCGGTCCTTTGAGTCTGCACTGACCACAATCCCACCCCATCCCCACAACCCCACACACATTTACCTCGCTAATCCCTCCAACCTACACTTCCCGGGACACTAAGGGGCAATCTAGCATAGCCAATCTACCTAACCCGCACATCTTTCGGACTGTGGGAGGAAACCGGAGCACCCGGAGGAAACCCACGCAGACAGTGATCCACGCCGGGAATCGAACCCGGGTCCCTAGTGCCGTGGGGCAGCAGTGCTAACCACTGCGCCACCGTGCCGCACCAGCGCCAAGGGCAGCTTCCTCTGCCCAGTTTTTCGGATCATGGAGTAAAGTTAGGGGGTGTGCCCATCCCACGATGTCATGTTTGCAAAGGGGGAGGAGCTAGGGGGCTCAATGAGCAGCTTAGTCTGTCAAATGTCAGGTGCTGACATGGATTGACAATCTAACGGCGGGAGGAGGGAAATCATCATAGAAATCATAGAAACCCTACAGTACAGAAAGAGGCCATTCGGCCCATCGAGTCTGCACCGACCACAATCCCACCCAGGCCCTACCCCCATATCCCTACATATTTTACCCACTAATCCCTCTAATCTATGCATCCCAGGACACTAAGGGGCAATTTTAGCATGGCCAATCAACCTAACCCGCACATCTTTGGACTGTGGGAGGAAACCGGAGCACCCGGAGGAAACCCACGCAGACACGAGGAGAATGTTCAAACTCCACACAGACAGTGACCCAAGCCGGGAATCGAACCCAGGTCCCTGGAGCTGTGAAGCAGCAGTGCTAACCACTGTGCTACCGTGCCGCCCACGGGGGTGGTTAAAGCCTGATAATAAATACATTCAAATAAAAGCACCGCGTCGCTGGAAGGCAGGATTCTCATTACACCATTGGTGGGTTGGACAATTGGAGCGGAAAATCTCGCCGGCTAATCCGCGTTTTATGACTCCCAAATGATTTCCCATTCCTGTTGCTAATTCAGCATCCTTAAAACGGGAATGGAAAATCCCAACCCCCTCCCACCCACCCCTCCCCCCTTTGTCTTTTTCCCATCATTGACATTTTACCATTTAAAAAACTCTGGTACTTTACAAGCCCGGAGTTGAAAGTACAATGTTGTTCATTGGTGGTTGAACTACAAGTAAAATAAATGCACAATATTGCAGAAACATGAAAACAGAAAGTGGTAGGAAAAAAAACTCAGCAGGTCTGGCGACATCTGTGGAGAAATCGAGTTCACGGCTGGGGTTCTTCACCCACACCACCCCATGGCGGATTTTCTTGTGACGGATGCAGTGAGACCTTGGTCACCGGCAGGATCTTACAGATCCACTGAAGTCCATGGACTCTCGTGTGGCTCGCCAGCTCCGCAGCCAGGGAACCCACTGCGAGGGGTCGACTTCACCGGGACTGGAAGAGCTGGAAAATCCCTCCCAACATTTTGAGTCCACTATGGCTTCTCCGGAACGGAAGAATCATATTGGACTCAAAACGTTGGCCTGGGTTTTTACAAAGGAACCTTTTTAAAAAAAAACAATCAGCCAGGACCCGATTCCATGAATCCCAATCCCATTCCTAGGAATTTCTGATTTTTACCAGGGCCTTTTAAAGGATGTGGACTGGTTCAGGCCATGATCTCACCCCCTCTGCATTCTGGACCGGGCTGTGATAAACATGTCCTGCAATTTTGATGGAGTTGGGCCAGTTTTTCAGTTCACAGAACCTCAGGAGACATTGGGAACCGATGTCTGCAGGAGGAGACCATGTCCATGTCCCCCATCCAACCCCTATGACCCTTCATACCAAGGCATACCCCCACCCAGTCCCTATTGCTCCTTATGCCTTCCATGCCAACCTGTGGCAGTTCTATTCTCATTGGCCAACTATTTACTGTATAGAACCAATTTTGCACCTTTAAAAACTTTTATTCTGGGCAAATAAAAGTGTCAATCATCCAGACCCATGAAAGTATCAATTGCAGAAAGTGAAAGCACTTGAAACCTCTTCATTTGGTGTAAATAAACAAAAGCTTGGATGATCAGAGCTGTTAAACAAGCAATGTTTTCACTTCCTCTCAGGTATTTCAACAGTCTAATAGATTTCTGGGCCCTGAATCAAGCTTTATTATGCATTCTTGGCTGAGAGCCCAGACATCCATTAAAGGACTAAAACACCTGAGCTCTGGCTGTCTGCTTGATGCCATCAATTGTACAATGTTTATTTACACAAGCTGAAGAAGTTTCACGATCTTGAAGTTGCCGCTTTTGGTAATTTAAAGGTTCTGGATGATTGAAACATTTAGTGGCCTTGAGGCAAAAACATTTTTTTTGAGAAAGTGTAAAGCTATCAATGGATGACCTTTCTTAAAGCTTTCTTTAAAATAAAACACATCCTGTCGCTATAAGGTTTGTTGGTTCCAGAGGGTGTGCTGAGTGAATGGGTATGGAAGTGCCATGTCTTGGCATGAGGGGCTGCGTGTGGAGAACATTTTTTGCATGTGGGGGGCATAAGGTGGTCCAGATGAGGAATGGGCAGCGTGTAGAGAGGGATGAGAAGGCTTTTTCTCATTACAACTTTGACGGACTCCCACAGCGCTGAAATCGGCCTTTTAAACATCCCACCTCGGCACCCGGTTGCTACTGTAGCTGCCTCTGAGCTCTTTCCCCAGTCGGCTGGTTCAACTGCAGCCTGTACCCGCCACTCCACAATAAAAATCCCACCTTTCTGGGCACTTTCTGCTGAGGTGGGCAAGCCTGACTCCCGCTACCCGCCTAGATGATGATAACTGAACCCGTTAACTCTCCTTCACTCTCCACAGAGACCGCCATGCCGGAGCTTTTCCAGTATTTTCGCTTTTAATTTAAAACAGAAACCAAATCAGGAAGATTTCAGATTTTAAAATCAAGGAACATGAAAATCACTAACGAAAAGCATAATGCTAAAGAATAACTATAGGGTTCATGGTGGGAGATATAGGAAGGATATCAGAGGTAGGTTCTTTACACAGAGAGTGGTTGGGGTGTGGAATGGACTGCCTGCAGTGATAGTGGAGTCAGACACTTTAGGAACATTTAAGTGGTTATTGGATAGGCACATGGAGCACACCAGGATGATAGGGAGTGGGATAGCTTGATCTTGGTTTCAGATAAAGCTCGGCACAACATCGTGGGCCGAAGGGCCTGTTCTGTGCTGTACTGTTCTATGTCTATGTCTAATCATCAGTGATAGATTAGAACCAGTAAACTGATCCTTTCCAGTGACTCATGCCCATAATTTAATTTATTGCAAGCTGTGACCTCATCAAATCTACATTATAATTAACCAAGATATTTTTATACAGATTTGATTGACTAATATGAAGCAAAGCTACCTTAGTCACTGGACAATAAGACACAGTTTCATTCTGGAAAAAAGTCACCTAAAATTATCATGTCTCTTCTAGTCCAAAAGGCACACCGATTTCCTTCTAGAATCCGGATCCATTTTATATTCCAGCAAATATAAAATTAAATCATATGCATGAAGTTCTCATACATGTTAAAATAACTTGTGACCTTACTCTTCATAAGGTGACCATTTAACTCAAGCGATTAAACTTTCAGCATTCTTAAATGAACAAAATGGTGCCCAATGTCTGGGTAAAACTCAGATAGTTTTGCTAAACTGTAATGCTAACTCAATAAATGGAATATTTTTTATTCCACCTTTCAAGTCCAAGAAAGGTGATTAATTTAAAAGAATACAAGAGATCCTGTGCAAAGGGGAACCCTTCATAACTAGTAAACAGAATCCTGCCTAACAAAACACAAATGTCTAATGGGAGAGCATCTTGGGGATAGCGATCATAACTCTATCTCCTTTATGCTTGCATTGGAAAAAGAGAGGATCAGGCAAGCTAGGAAAGCGTTTATATGGAGTAAGGGGAAATATGAAGACATAAGGCAGCAAATTAGAGGAGTAAATTGGAAGGAGGTATTCTCGGGGAAATGTATTGAAGAGAGGTGGCAGTTTTTCAAGGAATGTCCAGAGTTCTACAGGACAACGTTCCGAGCAGACAGGGAGGAGTTGGTAGGTTAAAGGAACCGTGGTGCACGAAAGCTGTGCGGGACCTAGTCGAGAAGAAAAGGAAAGCATACAAAAGGTTCAGAGAGCTTGGCGAAGATAGGGATCGAGATGAGTATACGGCTTGTAGGAAGGGACTAAAGAAGGAAATTAGGAGAGCCAGAAGGGGTCATGAGAAGGCCTTGGCAAGTAGGATTAAGGAAAACCCTAAGGCGTTCTATAAATATGTGAAGAGTAAAAGGATGAGACGTGAAGGAATAGGGCCTATAAAAGGTGAAGGAGGGAAAGTCTGTACGGAACCAGTAGACATGGCAGAGGTGCTTAATGAGTATTTTGCCTCGGTTTTCACAGAGGAGAAGGAGCTGGGTGGATGATGTACTGCGGGCGTGCGGTGAACTGAAAGGAATGAGTATGTGGACTTTAACAAAGAGGTTGTGCTGGAATCTTTGAATGTCATCAAGATAGATAGGTCGCCGGGTCCGGATGGGATGTACCCCAGGTTACTGTGGGAGGCGAGGGAAGAGATTGCGGAGCCTCTGGCGATGATCTTTGCATCGTTGATGGAGACGGGAGAGGTGCCGGAGGATTGCGGATGTGGTTCCTATTTTCAAGAAGGGGAATAGGGATAGCCCAGGAAATTATCAACCGGTGAGTCTAACCTCAGTGGTTGGTAAGCTGATGGTGAAGATCCTGAGGGACAATGTTTATGAGCATTTAGAGAGGTTTAGTATGCTCAAGAATATGCAGCATGGCTTTGTCAAAGGCAGATCATGCCTTACGAGCCTGGTGGAGTTCTTCGAAAATGTGACTAAACACATTGACGAAGGGAAAGCGGTAGATGTGGTTTATATGGATTTTAGCAAGGCGTTCGATAAGGTCCCCCACGCAAGGCTTCCAGAAAAAGTGAGAGGGCATGGGATCCAAGGGGCTGCTGCCCTGTGGATCCAGAACTGGCTTGCCCAAAGGAGGCAGAGAGTGGTATAGATGGGTCTTTTTCTAAATGGAGGTCGGTCACCAGTGGTGTGCCCCAGGGATCTGTTCTGGAACCCTTGCCGCTTGTCATTTTCATAAATGACCTGGATGAGGAAGTGGAGAGATGGGTTGGTAAGTTTGCCGACGACACGAAGGTTGGTGGTGTTGTGGATAGTCTGGAGGGATGTCAGAAGTTACAGAGGGACCTAGATAGGATGCAGGACTGGGCGGAGAAGTGGCAGATGGATTTCAACCCAGATAAATGCGTAGTTATCAATTTTGGCAGGTCAAATGGGATGAAGGAGTACAATATAAAGGGAAAGACTCTTAGTACTGTAGAGGATCAGAAGGACCTTGGGGTCCAGGTCCATAGGACTCTAAAATCAGCCTCGCAGGTGGAGGAGGTGGTTAAGAAGGCGTATGGTGTGCTGGCCTTTATCAATCGAGGGATTGAGTTTAGAAGTCCGGGGATAATGATGCAGCTATATAAGACCCTCATCAGACCCCACTTGGAGTACTGTGCTCAGTTCTGGTCGCCTCATTACAGGAAGGATGTGGAAAAGATTGAAAGAGGAGATTTACAAGGATGTTGCCTGGATTGAGTGACATGCCTCATGAGGATAGGCTGAGGGAGCTCGGTCTTTTCTCCTTGGAGAGACGTAGGATGAGAGGAGACCTAATAGAGGTATACAAGATGTTGAGAGGCATAGATCGGGTGGACTCTCAGAGGCTTTTTCCCAGGATGGAAATGGCTGCTACGAGAGGACACAGGTTTAAGGTGCTGGGGGGGTAGGTACAGGGGAAATGTTAGGGGGAGGTTTTTCACACAGAGGGTGGTGGGCGAGTGGAATCGGCTGCCGTCAGTGGTGGTGGAGGCAAACTCAATAGGGTCTTTTAAGAGACTCCTGGATGAGTACATGGGACTTAATGGGATGGAGGGTTATAGGCAGGCCTAAAAGGTAGGGATATGTTTGGCACAACTTGTGGGGCCGAAGGGTCTGTTTTGTGCTGTAGTTTTTCTATGTTTCATCCTTTCTTTTTTCTTCCTTCAAAATGAACTCCAAAACACTCAGCATTGGATTTAAACACTCTCTCATAAACAAACCTAATTTATTTCTCTACCCCCCGCCCACAAGACGAAACACCAAAATGAATGGGGCACAACAAATATGGTACCATCTCACCACATTGAAGATGTGCTGGTTAAGTAAATTGGCCATATTAAATTCCCCCTTAATGTACTCTTCCACAGTAACATCATTACATTGCTAATGTAAGCCTAGATTGGACACTAATTAATTAATAAACAAATAAATTGCCAATGAAGTAATTTTTGTACTGCCAATAAAAGCTCTATCCTCATATCAAACCCATAAACCATCCAAATAAATGAGGATGTCCCTACACTAACTTGCTCCGTCAACCAGTGCCCCCACACCAATCCGATACATACTTCCCGAATCCACACCACACCATCCGACCCACCACAAGATGAAACACCCACAAAAAATGAAAACTCACCCCATTCTCACCAGCTCTGGAAGCCCCCTCACACCACCCACCCTAACAGACACACATGGGAGACAAAAGTGCCAAGGCAAGGGGAGGACAACAAACCACCCTCTAACACACACACACCACTTTGACATCCACCCCAGCCCCCGGAAACACAGAAACCCCCAATCGAGCAGCCCCCTCCTCCTAATACACATCACCTCAACAACCACCTAAAATATGGCACAAGCAGACCATCACCCTCCTTTCTCTTTTGCCAGACAAGGGTACTCCCCCCCGCCCCCCCCCCCCCACGACTCACCACCCCACACAAGAATAGTAATATACAAGAAGAAGAAGGCCCAGGAGACAAGAAGACAAACAAGCCACAAGATAAGGACCAGGCATCACAGGGGGCAACAAGGGTTGGACGTGAGCTGAAAGAAAAGTAGCAGAGCTCACGAAGAACAGGGGACATGTCCTCTCTCTGTCCGACCCCAAAAACCCAACTATTTCCTTTTAGGATCCGAGTCCATTTTATGTTCCAGCAAATATCAAATTAATTCAAACGCATGAAATTCTCATGCATGTTAAAATAACTTGTGATTTTACACTTGATAAGGTGACCATTTAACTCAAGCTGTTAAACATTCAGCATGCTTAAAAAAGTGCCCAATGTCTGGGTAAGACTCAACTAGATTTGCTAAACTCTAATGCTAACTCAATAAATGGAATATTTTTTTCCATCTTGCAAGCCACATTACTTAAAATAATAGATGTTACAATCTCAATAGTGACTAGGAATTTTTAAAAATCCTGAATCCCCAGTTTAGGGAAAATATGAAACCATGACATGGTTTAAAACAGAAGAAGTTTTACTATACAAGAGTCAAACCAAGCAAACACTAAACACCATCATACTCTACCTATATCACCAATGCTTTAGAATCAACACAAGTCAAAAATGTGAATTAAAAGGCAAATTGTAGCTGATTCTAAATTATAATTGCATGCCAAATAGTATATACAACTAAGAGGACTAATTGACTCAGCAGTACACTTAGCACATATGTATCAATCTCAGTCAAAAAGGTCCTTCAAAACTCTTGCCCCATGTGTTAGCTTATCTTTCAAAACAAAACAACAACCAGGATTGGAGGTCCACAATATAATCCACCCTGACCATTTGAAAAGAGCAAGAAGTTTAACAACACCAGGTCTCCACATCATTTGAAAAGACACAACTGGGAGTTGCTGAAGTCCGGATCCCTGAAGATCCAGCAAACATGTGAATGAAACTGGATGCCAGGACGCTCTTTGCCAAGATCATCAGAATCAGAAGTGAAGGAAAGTGAACGGAGTGAAAAACAGCGCTTTTGTTTTTGAGCAAGGGAGGAGAAATGAACCATGTTATAGAAACTATAACAAAATGAAATTGGATTTCTCAGTAAACGTCTCCACGTAAATCAGTCTAAACACCAAACGTGCCAGTATATGCTGGATAGGAAGTTTATACAACTGGCGAACAGGACACCATACAACACGACCCAGTCATTTATAAGTTTACTTTACTCATTATGTAACCACGTCTCCCCTGAACCACTCCTGATATTTCCAGCAGTAATTGCATCTGCGACAGCATTGCCAGTAATAATTTCGAATGTTTGCATATATCAGGGCAGCTTCCTTATTTAATCACAGCTGGCATGATTCACAATCGACTTACCTTGGGAGTTAAAAGGTGAGAATGTCATTTTCAAGCCAAGATTGAGTAGTAACAAGCATACCAGGCCGCGAAGCAGACAGCAACCCCCCCTACCCACCAACCAACTTTCAGTTCGACTGTTATTTCATATAAAAATATATGAAAGTTTTATGAATTTTGATGTAAATTGGACACAGCCTGCACCAAAGTCAACAATAATGATCCAAAACCATCAGTAGAGTTATTAAAATCCAGCCGATTTGTTACCTCACCAGACCTTAAATTTAGTCCATCCTAAACGAGCCACAAAACACCAGGAGATTTGATTCCCGGTGTTGCTGTGTTAACTCTTCTGAATTGGGTTGGCAGTAAGAGCATGGGAAATTGGTCCCAGTACCCCTGGGAATGGTGTTCTGATCATTAGCATCCAGCAATTCCTGCATGTGGTTGCATATCAGCTGAGGAAAGGATTGGAATCAATCGCGATGGCACAGTGGTTAGCACTGCTGCCTCACAGCTCCAGGGACCCGGGTTCGATTCCCGGCTTGGGTCATTGTCTGTGCAGAGTCTGCACGTTCTCCCCGTGTCTGCAGGGTTTCCTCCGGGTGCTCCGGTTTCCTCCCACAGTCTGAAAGATGTGCTGGTTAGGTGCATTGGCCGTGCAAAATTCTCCCTCAGTGTACCCGAACAGGCGTCGGAGTGTGGTGACTAGGAGATTTTCACAGTAACTTCATTGCAGTGTTAATGTAAGCCTACTTGTGACTAATAAATGAACTTTAGCTTTAATTGGGCAAGGTACAGGAGGTGAAGAACATCTGACTGACCGTAGTCCAGCGTGAGCTGGTGTTAGGAAATGAGTTCATAATGACGAATGAAGTTAGGTGTCTCAATATTCATTTAAACCACTTTGACGGCGGCTTTGAGAAAACTTTAGTGGGACTTTGACTTAATTGTCTCAGTTTTGATTGTTATCCACAGAAGACTAGAAAAACACGATTATGCAGCAAAATGTCACGCTCAGCTTTCAACTCCGTCTCCAGAGCAACTTACTCAGTAGAAAAAGAAACCTAGTGTCAACAATTCAGGGAATGTTTTTTGTGATAACCTTGGAATAAATAGGCCAAACGTCAGAGCAGAAAATGAAAAAGATTTAGTCTATTCTATTTCATACACGTTGAGGATAACAATGTCTAATTGATTTTTTTTTCAATGGCTCTGAAGTTCTCTTAGAACTACAGATACTGTCAGACCTGCTGAGATTTTCCAGCATTTTCTGTTTTTGTTTCCTTGGTGGCACAGTGGGTTAGCACTGCTGCCCCACAGCTCCAGGGACTCGGGTTCAATTCCGGCCTCGGGTGACTGTGTGTGGAGTTTGCACATTCTCTCCGTGTCTGCGTGGGTTTCCTCCGAATGCTCCGGTTTCCTCCCACAGTCCAAAGATGTGCAGGTTAGGTTGATTGGCCATGCTAAATTGACCCTAATGTCAGGGGGATTAGTAGGGTAAATACATAGGGTTATGGGGATAGGGTCTGGGGGAGGGAGGGAGGGGGGGGGGGTGATTATTGTCAGTGCTGGCTTGATGGGCCAAATTCTTTCTGGTTGTATCACAGCTTGGTATGGCTCCTGCTCTGCCCAAGACCGCAAGGAACTACAAAAAGTTGTGAATGTAGCCCAATCCATCACACAAACCAGCCTCCCATCCATTGACTCTGTCTACATTTCCCACTGCCTCGGCAAAGTAGCCAGCATAATTAAGGACCCCATGCACCCCGGACATTCTCTCTTCCACCTTCTTCCGTCGGGAAAAAGGTACAAAAGTCTGAGGTCACGTACCAACCAACTCAAGAACAGCTTCTTCCCTGCTGCCATCAGACTTTTGAATGGACCTACCTTGCATTAAGTTGATCTTTCTCTACGCCCGGGCTATGACTGTAACACTACATTCTGCACTCTCTCGTTTCCTTCTCTATGAACGGTATGCTTTGTCTGAACAGCACGCAAGAAACAATACTTTTCACTGTATGTTAATACATGTGACAATAATAAATCAAATCAAATGGCCTCCTTCTGCTCTATCGGGATTCTATGATCTCATCTTTGACTCTTTTTCCCACTTATCTTACATCTGTATCCACAAGTTTCTGATGCTTTGCCAATTGAAATGGTTTCTCTGTTTATCTTACCAATAGCCTTGGTGATTTTGTACAGCTTCATTAAATCATTCCTCAATATCTCGGATTGAAGGAGAAAAATCCTTTATCATCTAATTTTGTCACATAACTGAAGCGTCCAGACCTAGTACCATTCTAGTCAATCTCTGCCGCGCCCTCTCCAAGGTCTCAAAATCCTTCCAAAAGTGCAATGCTTGGTGTGTTTGTCTCTGGTATTTTTGTACGATAGGCCTTGATGACTAAAGGAAGAGCTCCCAGTTTCCAATCCAATTGGCTAATTAGGATTACTATTTCAAACTTATCCTTTTTTTTGGGTTATACATGGTCTTGTACGTCACTGCATATCAGAATATCAGAACAGGGACAGATAGATCCACTCCAAACACCTGCATATTAAAACTTGGTCATATTATCAAATTTGTTTTGTATTACATTTTATATACCTGATGATAAACAGCTTTCGTTTGAACCTTCAAACTGTTGGACTGTCATCTTCTTTGCCTTTTCTAGATCTACGTCTCAATATTCCGGGTACTTGCACAAGAGTCCGTGTGGCCATCTCCTGTGAAATCAGCAGCGTTAGTTGAAGCAGGGTATTTTGGCCAAAAAAGTCACGCATTCCACAGAGCTATGAACAGGTTAAAGCCAGTCCCTAAAGATGCTATTACACAGGATTATGACATCTTGTTAAATTATCCTCATGGAATTCTTGTCTGTTTTATATCTAAAAAAGGGACTTGTAGCTTACCCAAGCCCAGAAATGGATTCCAGGCCTTCAATGACTCCAGTCACTGTAAATTTCTGATACAATTTTACTTTGGCCTTGAACAATTAATTCTCATTGCACAATTATTCCCCCAGACATCAAATTATGTGAAAAGGTTACTCAGTGGAGACACACGTTTCAAATATTTGCTTCTTATATTAGAGATTTTGCAGGGAATCTTAAACTGGTACAACGTCATGGTAAATTACACATGATTTTGTAATCCTCACTCAACCAATTACATATTTATCTCAACTGATTCTTTTCTGCCTTAAACCTTACACCTTCGGTCATCTGCCCTTCTAGGTTACGTGACACAGTGGCAACATTTTGTTTGATAATGCTTCTGCAATGTTCCTTGGGTCATTATATTGTATTTGTGTAGTAAAATGCTGCAATACATACCTTTGTTGATGTACTGTGAAACTATTTATAGGAAAATCAGGAAAATAGTGCATTGATTGAAGCAAACCAGGAAACCATCAAAGAAATCAAAATTCAAGTGTATAGCTGATCCCACACCCGCAACAGCTGGTTAGGAATGGGTTAACTGCAACTTTCCACTTTCAACCTAATTTGTATGTTAATTGTTTAATAGTACTCACTGGGATTTATAAAGGGTTTACAGGTGGCACTGGGTGTGTATGTGGAGTTGTAAAAGAAAATAAAGTTTGTAAAAATTGTAAAATAAAAATTGAGTTTGTAAAAGACTTGCATCGTCTTTTATTACTGGACTGCAACTGAGAGGCTCAACACAGGTGACAGAATGAAATAGAAATCAGAAAGGTTACAGCACAGAAAGAGGCCACTTGGCCCACTGTGTCTGTGCTGGCCAAAAATAAAACCAGCCGCCCAGCTTATTCCTATATTCAGTCCGTAGACCTCAAGATTACTGCTCTTGAGGTGCATAAAGGTTTATAAAATGATGAAGGGGATAGATAGAGTGAACGTTCAAAGACTATTTCCTCGGGTGGATGGAGCTATTACAAGGGGGCATAACTATAGGGTTCATGGTGGGAGATATAGGAAGGATGTCCGAGGTAGGTTCTTTACGCAGAGAGTGGTTGGGGTGTGGAATGGACTGCCTGCAGTGATAGTGGAGTCAGACACTTTAGGAACATTTAAGCGGTTATTGGATAGGCACATGGAGCACACCAGGATGATAGGGAGTGGGATAGCTTGATCTTGGTTTCAGATAAAGCTCGGCACAACATCGTGGGCCGAAGGGCCTGTTCTGTGCTGTACTGTTCTATGTTCTATATCCATATACCCTTTCAATGTATTGAGTGTTCTGCCCCTAAGACTCTTTCAGGCAATGAATTTCAGACCATGATCATTCCCTCGGTGAATTTTGTTCCCTCATCTCTTGCCTAATCTAATCTTACTACCAATGCTTTTAAATCTATGCCCCCTAGCTACAGACCTCTCTGCTAATGTAAATGGGCCCTTCACATCCACTGTATCCAGGCCCCTCGCAATTTTGTACATGTTTCTATAACAGGAGGAACGGTTCCATACATTTTATTAAATCAGGTCTATTAGGCTCTTAGGGTTTATAGTAATTGAGAATTTGCATTGGAAAATAGGAGCAACAGATTTCAGGTTAAAAACGCAAGTTTTTCTCCGTTAAATCTTTCTTGGAATTTAGAATTGATAATTTCGCAATCTCTTTCTAAAAAAATGTTACACATTGTACAATCTCACTACCAACTAGGAAAACTAGAGGGTACAAATATTTCTTTTATCACTTTATTTAGACTCAAGGTACCAATAATCTGCCCTGGTACCAATTCAGTTCTGCTCTCCTACACGATATTCCTATTACTGGCTGTTCATTGCATTCTGTAAAGATATTATTAGCAAACTATAAAATCTCCTTTTTCAAAGTGCCACTAAAAGGTTTGCTGGTTGCCGTGGTACATCAGACTAGGTATGAAATGAATGCTGTGTCATCTTAAATACAGATTAAGCAAGCAAAATAGGGCAGTAATATTTGAGACCGAGTTACTGCAAACAGTGCATTTATATCTATACATGTTGCATTGCATTAATGCACCATTTATTGCACACACCTCTCCACTGGCACTGAGGAGTATCACCCGGATATCATCTCCTGTTCCCCAGGATTTCTGTCCCTTCCATACCAAGTCAACCGGAGCACGTTGGGAAGCATTAGCACCTGCAGCCCAGATCTAACAAAGAAAGGCAACAAATTAAACAATGTTACTTCAAGATCCGCACTGTTAAATTTGCACCGCTAACGAAGTGCACAATTCTAACAAACTTCAAAGCCATTGTATTTATCTGTCACAAGTAGGCTCACATTAACGCTGCAATGAAGTTACTGTGAAAATCCCCTGGTCGCCACACTCCGGCTCCTGTTCGGGTACACCGACGGAGAATTTAACATGGCCAGTGCACCTAACCAGCACGTCTTTCGGACTGTTAGAGGAAACCAGAGCACCCGGAGGAAACCCATGCAGACACAGGGAGAATGTGCAGACTCTGCCCAAGCCAGGAATTGAACCCGCGTCCCTGGCACTGTGAGGCAGCAGTGCTAACCACTGTGCCACCGTGTAAAGTACATTCGAATCCCCATCCAACAAGTCAAGAAGTTCACAAGGTGAGCGTAGGTGGTCTGCACTCACACTGCACTTCTACCTATACACAAGTTAAAAGTGTCCATTTACATGAGGTGGCTTAAAAGCAGGTTAACTTGAAAATTCATCAGCTTAGTGCATTCAGACAGATCCTACAGGTTAAACCAACCACTCCAGCGATAATGGAAATTGAATGTTATGTTAAACTCATTGATCTCTCATGGTACAGATTCTTGAAATTGCAAGTCTTCTTTTTTCCTTTTATCCACTTGTTCTAGTACTCATTCACACTATCCCCTCCTAGCCCAATCACAGCTTTCCCTATGACTGTTACAATGCAGTCTCTTCTACTGACTCTGTCTCACACTTGGATTGAGAGCAGCAAACATTGTAATATAATTGAAGATAAAATTAATTAACTTTAGACCGGCAAGTGTAGTCAGAGAATGGGTAGAACCATTATTCCCACAAAGTACAAGCTCTTCAGAGAGTGTGACCATGGTTTTGGGAAAAGGTAATGGATATCTAATTAACCCAAGAGCATTCATGGAACTCCGAGTAGGATCAATTGTTGGTATATGGCAATGATATTGGATATGGCTTCATACAGTGATCAATAGGTGACATTACAGCATATGGACCCACATTGCATGAACACAAAGAGGATACAAGGTGAAGAGTATAAGAGGGACACTAGTAGCAAGTAAAAAGTAATACCTAGGGAGAGAGTCATTATCAATTACCTAGATTTAGGATTTGCCAGTGGACTAGTAATCCAGAGACCCAGGGTAGTGTTCTGGGGACCTGGGTTCAAATCCTGACACAGCAGATGGTTAAATTTGAACTCAATAGAAATCGGGAATGAAAAGTCTAATGATGGCCATGAAACCATCGTCAATTATCACTAATGCGAGGTTCACTAATGTATAGGGAAGGAAATCTGCCATCTTTACCTGGTCTGGCCTACATGTGACTTCAGATCCACAGCAAACCCCCTCTGAAATGGCTGAGCAAGCTATTCGGTTCAAGGGAAATTAGGAATAGACAACAAATGCTAGTCCAGCCAGTGACACCCAAATCCTGTGAATGAATTTAAAAAAACCCTACAGAAGTAAGTTGATGGATAGGCACATTAAAATTTCTTGGTATATATTGGGAAGCCTGGCAGAAAGACAGTAATCAAAGTAGTACAGAGCTTGTGAGCCCTTCCTGTTTGAATGGAAATAGTAGTCAGCTTTATTTGCACACTTGTGGAACCAACCATGATGCAGCAGCACCAGCAGAAACCACAAAAAGTCTGAACATTGCCTGGAAGCTCATGTGAGCTCAGATGGATGGTATTGCGCCTGTAGATCAATGTGCAAATGGTCATCAGAGCACTCCAGCAATCCGTCTTTCAACAGATTACTTGGATCGTTGAGGTCTTGGGGAAATGGCAGTGACTCTACGGAGAATGAATCAAAGGTCCGCTCTGAGGAAGAATGCGTTCACACTCTCACTCCCTCAGTGCCTTACTGTTGCCTGTCAGCCAGCCCAGATTGGGCATGGAAGGACCACACCGAGGTGTCCAGGGTTTTTCTCCAAGGCCATTTGCAACCTCCTTCACTGAAAGTCAGTCTTTTATTAGCCATGCTGCAGCAACTGGGGTATAAATGTAACAGTGTTAGGATAGGAAAAGGCTGACACCAAGGGAATCACAGTAAGAAGTTTAACAACACCAGGTTAAAGTCCAACAGGTTTATTTGGTAGCAAAAGGGAATCAGACAGTAATTAGTTGACTCATTCCTGAAACACAGCATGATTTCATTTATAAATGTGATTCAAAATCTCGGTCTGGTAGAGACATTTAGTTTTGCATTGTGCTGATGGTGTGATGGTCATTGATGTAGGAATTTGGAGTTGTGGGACTTCCAGTGAATGAGGATTGTTGTTCCTGATATTGCACTCAGATGGACAGCCCGGGCAGAGAGGCACGATCTATGTTCCCCCCTCCCTTCCTCTTGCTCCCTCTTCCAGCAGTTTGCCCTACTCTGCACATCCTCTGCTTCATTCTAGTGCACTCGTCTACAATGCACCCGTATCTGGGAGTAATTGGCTTGTGCAGTAGCTTTGAAGTCAGAATTAAATTCCTGCAGCACCTGCCACACCACTTCCTCCAGATTTCAGCAACTTAAAAAACAGAAAACACCACTTTTAGAATGGTAACAACTAGCAAAAGAAAATCAACCAAGTAGTTGATGATCCCTTTAAATAGATGAAGTCCCATTGTGACAATACTGTGCCTTTAAAAAAATGTATTCATATCATGCTTCTTGTGGGGGGTAGGTTTAAAATTCAGCTCTGTTTACACAATGCCGATTTGTCTGCACCAGGCAGCTCACGGGTTGAGAATGCAGGCTTATAATTGATCTTAGTTAATGGGGTTTTTGTTTTAATCTGAGTCAATGCATTTTTGTTTTTTCCTGCCTGGGGTTTCAAAGTAGGGTTCAGTTAGGTTGCTTGACAAGAGACAGATGTGCTGATGGCTTACAGGGTAAAGGAGGCAGTTTCTTCTTGGTTCTGAAAGAATCAAGTGGTCTCTCTCTCTCTGGAGGCTACTGTTTTGGAGCCGTCAGAAGACAGGTGTCTCTCTCTCTCTGGGGGTGGGGGAAGAAAACGTAAACCTGTTTTGTTTGCTAACCGATTTTGAAGAGGAATTTAAGTCTCTATGGGGAATATTGTTTAAATTGGAACTAATAGAGATAGATTAGCAGTTTAAAAAAATGTATCTTGTCTTGTTTAAGTATTTCAATTGATAAAAGTTAAGCTTAGATTTCACAGAATCCCGAGTGCAGAAATAGGTCATTCGGCCCATCGAGTCTGCACTGACAACAATCCCATCCAGGCCCCATACCTGTAACCCCACATAATTACCCCACTAACCCCTCTAACCTACGCATCCCGGGACACTAAGGAGCAATTTAGCATGACCAATGTGCCTAACTTGCAGATCTTTGAACTGTGGGAGGAAACCAGGGCACACGGAGGAAACCCCCACACAGACACAGGGAGAACATGCAAACTCCACACAGACAGTGACCCAAGCCAGGAATCAAACCCAGATCCCTGGCACTGTGAGGCAACAGTGCCAACCACTCTGCCACTGCGCTGCCCCTAATTCATTCATTATAATTAAACTCTATTGTTAAAAAAGTTGATTCGATAAAGCTTCCTAGTGTGTCAATAGAATCATACCTGGAGGGAAACACCTTATCTTCAACTAATGCCAAGATAAATAAAAAAGTTTGGGATAAAGTCAGGCTTCATAACATACCTTGGGGTTTCTGCTCAGGTAGCCTAACACCACCCTGCTGCTGAACATTTGGCATGTAAAAAATCAGTATTTAATCAAAAGTACATGAAAGGGAAAGGAATGGGTCAAAGGGCCTCTTTCCTGTGTTGTAAAACTCTGAGTCAGCATGCTTCACATCTTACAGACCTTTCCCGGATCAACAAACGTATTTTCATGACAGATCTCTCTTTTTTAAACAGATTTCCTGGGTGGGTATTCACTGCAGAAGCACCAATGCCTGCACACATGCTACTTTGGAGCTTTAAGGACACTTGCAGCACCCAAAAGAATGGGTGCTAACAAGTCCAATCTCTTACCATTGCCATTTGATTTTTGTAAAAGGTAATAACTTTTGATGAAATTCCCACATGTTACAACCTTTTTTTCCAGGCTACAACTACAAACCCCTTCCTCGTGTTAGACAACTGCTGGGAAAAAAAAAAGGCGAGGGAAAAAGACTGTAAGGAAATGATTACAAGATTAATTCATCTAAATTCAGTTGATGGTTGGAAACTCGGGGAAATTCATCAGTTACCCTGATACTGACATTACTCACAGCATTCTCGGAGCATGGAGTTTCCACGCAACTGAACAAGTGATTGTTCTCACGTTTCCAGTAAAGTACATTGCATACTGCTAAAAACTGTAGTGGACTTGGTATTGAAAGCATTACAGCTCTCGGTGAATGCTTACTTTTGCTGTTTGGCCAGCTTTAATTGTAAAACGTGCAGGAAACTTGTATGTAATCCGGGTCAGATCGTCAAATTGTCTCTCTATGGTCCATCCATTTAATGACTGGTCCTACAAGGATATTACAAAATTTGAAAGTTTAATGTTTATTAAAACAATAACAATTTCATAGAATTCTTCCAGTGTAGGAGGAGGCCATTCAGCCCATCGAGACTGCACCAACTCTCCAACAGAGCATCTTACCCAGGTCCTGTCCCCATAACCCGACATATTTACCCCGCTAATTCCTCCAGCCTTGGGACACTAATTTCTGCGCAAGACTAATTTTTCACACAGTTCTCAGAGAAAAATATAAAGCACCTTTCATTAAAACTTGTAATTTGTTCTAATTTAAAAAAAAAATTAACTCACTTATGGCAGGCATGTTACCTTCGTTACATGTAATGTGTAACTGTTACATTACAATACTGTTACATTACAGTACTCAATACAATATGTTCTGCCATTGTACTAGACAGCAGTGTCCAAGAGACAAGTCATTGGCAAAAGCTCATTTCACCCCAATCCTAGTTCTGTTCCTTGTGCATAAAGACCAACTTGATCTAAACGTCCTGGCCCACCCTAAAGGCCAATGAAGCAGCAGCTTTTTTTTTTGCTGTAAACAGGAATCTACTGAGGATTTAAGCAAATTACTGCGGATGCTGGAATCTGAAACCAAAAGAGAAAATGCTGGAAAATCTCAGCAGGTCTGGCAGCATCTGAGAGAGAAAAGAGCTGACGTTTCGAGTCCAGTCGACCCTTTGTAAGGTTGCTTTGACAAAGGGCCGTCTGGACTTGAAATGTCAGCTCTTTCCCTCCTTACAGATGTTGCCAGACCTGCTGAGATTTTCCAGCATTTTCTCTTTTAGTCTACGGAGGATTTGTACATATTGAGTCCCAGTTAGTCATAGAATCCATGCAGTGCAGAATAGGCCATTCAGCCTATCAAGTCTGCACCAACAACAATCCCACCCAGGCCCTATCCCCGCAACCCCACGTATGCGCCAATTTAGCGTGGTCAATCCACCTAACCTGCACGTTTTTGGACTGTGGAAGGAAACTGGAGCACCCGGAGGAAAGCCAGGCAGACTCGGGGAGAACGTACAGACTCCACACAGACAGTCACCCGGGGCCAGAATTGAACCCGAGTCCCTGGCACTGTGAGCCAGCTGTGCTAACCACAGTGCCACCCTACACCGTGCTGGACGAGAAATCAGTTTTTCCAACACGCTTACTATTTCATCTTGAAGGAATAAATAAACAATAAAGCAGTCATTCTACTGCACACGTCAACAACATCAGACGATGACGCCAATTAATTTGGTGGAAGGATAAGATGATACGCACCATTCAAAGATCTTATACTTGAAGCACTGATTTAATTAACAAATCACCAATGGCTACATACAATTGCATTTTAGATGTGCCTAAACAAAAGGCATCAAACTCTAGATGGGCCTTTACCTTATCAGAAATATTCTTCACTTTGACAAATTTTCCTTCATCATCAATTTCTTCCAAGGTAATTTTTCCGATAGTAAACTCATGTTCATGCATTTCATAATTGCTGCTGGCAATTTTGACTTCATATAGCTTCCGCTTCGTTCCTCGGATCGAACTGATGCGACTCGAGATGCGTGGCACATTGCATGAAGACGGACTGGGAGTCAAGTCAAGTCTGTAATATTGGACAGTGTGGAAGGTGTTAATAAGTAGTTGATTCCACGTAGAAATTTACCAATTTCATTTTCTCACATCTCCACTGTGTAAACACAGAAGCGCTCAATAAAAACAAACCACATTACAGTGTGAATAACCTTTCCCTGCACCTCCGACACAGTGAGGTTGCACACCCATTCCTTAACAGCAGAGGAATTTTTACACTTTTCATTTTCCTGTTTTAAAGGAAATTTTGATCCAGTCTAAGAATATGCTGGCTCCCCCCCCACTGGAGTTACATACTCGATCCCACTTCTCTCCACTTTCCACACATCTTTTCATAGTTATCAGTGATTTCCTTATTCCCACTTAAATGCTATCATTGACTCAAAGATGTGAGGGTTCGGTGGACTGGCCACGCTAAATTGTGCCTTAGCGTCAGGGGGATTAGCAGGGTAAATACGTGAAGTTACGGAGGTATGTTTATTCATTAGTGTCACAAGTAGGCTGACATTAACACTGCAACGAAGTTACTGTGAAAATCTCCTAGTCGCCACACTCCGGCGCCTGTTCGGGTACACTGAGGGAGAATTTAGCATGGCCAATGCACCTAACCTGCACATCTTTCGGACTGTGGGAGGAAACCAGAGCACCCGGAGGAAACCCACGCAGACATGGAGAGAATGTGCAAACTCCACACAGACAGTGACCCAAGCCGGGAATCGAACCCGGGTCCCTGGCGCTGTGAGGCAGCAGTGCTAACCATTGTGCCACCGTGCCACCCACAAACTGTTCATAATCTCACTTAGTGATTACTACATGGATGAGTGAAAAAGTGAGGCAGAGTACTGATGAGAGTACAGTAGTCCATGATTTGAGGGTGAGGATGTATTGACTTACACACCAAGTATATTGTGGGTAACATGGTTGCACAGTGGTTAGCACTGCTGCCTCACAGCGTCAGGGAGCCGAATTCAATTCCGGCCTCGGGTCATTTTGTGTGTGGAGTTTGCACGTTCTCCCCGTGTCTGCGTGGATTTCCTCCAGGTGCTCCGGTTTCCTCCCACAGTTCAAAGATGTGTGGGTTATGTTGATTGGCCATACAAAATTGCCCTTTAGTGTCAAGGGGACTAGTAGGGTAAATATGTGGGGTTACAGGATAGGGTGGAGGTTGTTGTCGGTGCAGGCTCGATGAGCTGAATGGCCTCCTTCTGCACTGTAGGGATTCTATGAAAACCTGATTATTGGGCTGGAAAAACTGGATCATTTTATATGCTGAGTTGACTTATACATCACAACTGATTTGATTTATTATTGTCACATGTGTTAACATACTGTGAAAAATATTGTTTCTTGTGCGCTATACAGACAAAGCATACTGTTCATAGAGAAGGAAACGAGAGATTGCAGAATGTAGTATTACAGTCATAGATAGTGTGTAGAGAACGATCAACTTAATGCAAGATAAGTTCATTCAAAAGTCTGACAGCAGTAGGGAAGAAGTTTTTGAGTCGGTTGGTGTGTGACCTCAGACTTTTGTATTTTTTTCCTGACGGAAGGTGGTGGAAGAGAGAATGTCTGGGGTGTGTGCGGTCCTTAATTATGCTGGCTGCTTTTCCGAGGCAGCAGGAAGTGTAGACAGAGTCAATGGATGGGAGGCTGGTTTATAGTGAACAAAGCAATTTAAGGTGAACAAAGCAGAAATTGCAAAGAACTCGCCTTTGTTCCTCTCCTTCCAGCATCTTCCGGTAAGCAGCTATCTCCATGTCCAATGCCAGCTTCACGCCAAGTAGTTCATCATGCTCTTCCAGCTGGGTCTGCATCTTCTCACGAATTTGAGCGATTTCGTCATCCTTGTCCATCATCCGCTGTTGGTTCTTTGCCTTTTCACGATCTGACGTCGCCTCTAGATCCTGAACTTTTGTTTGCAGAGCAGAAATCTGAGCAAATAAAAGAAAGAAGGAAAAGGAAGAATAACAAAGAGAACAAAAACAACAGGGAAAACTCCTCGGAAACAAAGCTTCCCTCTTGTGGTCATATTCAACCCCTGACTGAATCTTTTTGAGAAATGCATCTGTAGAAGCAAAAACTATTCCAACTAGGTTTTTTTTATTTTTAGATCAATTTGGGAAACTATCTTGGGAAAGTGCAGCAGTGTTAGGCAATAATAAAGTGCTTTCATAAATGTAAAAGAATCCCATATAGCTTCTGAATTTGGTCAATGAGGAAGATTATCCCAAACACATACATTTCTAACTTCTACTTATTACACAGAGGATTTAAAATCCAATCATACATTCACTCCATCCCCTTTGACAATCAGAAACTGGATGCAATTTTATTTTCCCACTAGTGTCAAGTCAGAGACACATTAACAGAGGATGTGGCTTAAACCAGACCTTAAACACCAACATTAGAGACACCCCATCAACGAAAGAGTGTAAAGAGCTAGTTCTCCTATAGTTACTGGTTATTCATTCAACTCTGGCTGTTATTCCTTACTTAATGAGTTGAAGAATTAGCTCTCTGCTGTTGATAAACTCAATGAACTCCCTCTTAGTGCAAACCCAGCACAAGATCAACCTGATATGTTTTTCATTGGTGAGACAAGGGCGTCACTGGCTGGCCAGCATTCATTGCTCACCCACAGTTGCCCGAGGGCAATGGTTTCATGATCATTAGAGACTTTCCAGATTTTTATTGAGTTAAAATTTTACCATCTGCTGTGGCGGGATTCGAACCCAGGTCCCCAGAAAATTACGCTGGGTCTCTGGATTACTAGTCCAGGTGACAGTACCACTATGCCACTGCCTCCCCTATGAGGCACAATGACATCTCCCACGCTACCAGTGATCACTAACCAGTTCCGCATCACACATCCAAAGCACTGATAAATCAGATAGCAAGATTGGCCAGATTCAACTCAGAAATCTGAGAGAGACAAAAAGCACGCAACAAGTGGCAGACTGAGATGATGCATTAAAAAATTGCTTCAATTTGTTAGTTCTTGTAGCCCCCTTGAAAACTTCTTATGGACCAATAGATAGCTGCCACCCTCAGTTGAGAATTCCTATATCAATCCAATTTATTGCAGTACATTCAAAACTCAAGTATACCTGGTAATCAAAATGTTAATTCACAGAATCTCTACAGTGCAGAAGGAGGCCATTCAGCCCAATGAGTCTGCACAAACTGTCCAATATAGCATCTTAGCCAGGCCCTATCCCCATAACCCCATGTATTTATCCCCACTAATCCCCCTAACCTACATGTCTTGGGACACTATGGGGCAACACTGCGGGACAATTTAACATGGCCAATCCACCTCACCAGCACATCTTTGGACTGTGGGAGGAAACCGGAGCATCCGGAGGAAACCCATGCAGACACGGGGAGAATGTGCAAACTCCACAGAGACACCCAAGACAGGAATCGAACCTGGGTCCTTGCCGCTGCGAGAGTGCAGTGCTAACCACCATGCCACCCAATTAATATCCAAAGAGAGTTCGTCCTCTCCTCAGAATAAGTAACTAGACAATATAGATTTAAGATAAGTGGCAAAAGAATCAAGGGCAAGCAAAGAAATGAAATTTAAGCAACAGACAATGAACTGGAAAACAGGCCCTAAAGGGTCGTAAAAGCAAGTTAAATAGTAACTGTCAAATTAAATATATAAAAAGTGACACTTCCAGGGACCTGGGGAAGAGCCGGAACATAGGAATAGGATTAGACCATTCAGCCCATCTCTCACTTAATGAGATCATGGCTGATTTGTGGCGTAGCTCCAAATATCTGCCTCTGGCCCATATCCCTTAATACCTTTGCTTACCAAAAATGTATCTATTGCAGATTTAAAATTAGCAACTGATCTAGCATCCACTGCCGTTTGTGGAAAGGAGTTCCAAACCTCTGACACCCTGTGCAGGTAGAAATGCTTCCTAACACCTCTCCTGAACGACTGGCCCTAATTTTTCGACAATGTCCCCTAGTTCTGGAATTGCTAACTCTTCCCAAAGAGCTGATACAAGCACAATGGGCCAAATAGCTTCCTTCTGTACTACATGATTATTCTATCGTCATAAGTTTCCACCCCACAAGTTCTGGTTGCTTGCTCATTTTGAACACGTGGAGGTTTTACCTGATTGCGACATTGATGAAGCTGCGGTGATAGGGTCTCCATCCTTATTCTTGCCGCCGTCGCGTCTTCCTTTGCGGCTTCAGCCAAGTCGTTGCTCCTTGCAGCAGACAGTCGGGAACTCTCCAGCTGTTGTACAGAGAGAGAGAGATGAGTGAGAGAGTGAGAGTGAGGGGGGAGAAAATGAATTGCTGGTTCTGAATTGTGCATGATGTTCTGACAATATACATTACAACAGTGCTACACTTCAAACATGTCCAATGTGCAACAACTGAGGACACGAAGGACGCGATATGTTGCATGTTTTTTTCAAATAGTGGAACACCTCTGTGTGGTGAACCATCGTTGGTTCCCACCAGGTAGTGCTGAGCCAGGGTCTGGCCAGTACTATGAGTCTGTATATATGTTACTGTTGGGGTTAGGGTTGGGCTGTTCTACATGTTACTGTTGGGGTTAGGGTTGGGCTGTTCTACCTGTAATATAGTTCTTATGGTACATCCCAGTCGGGCTCCGCCTCCTGGGAGAGGTATAAAGGTCACTGCTCTGTCTGGGACCCTTTAGTCTGGGATCATGTATTATATATGGTAGCTCTATTGTTGTAGTCAATAAAAGCCTTTATTTCCTCAAGTACCTCTAGCCTCGTGAGTTATATCGTGCATCACTCTGCTTTAGCTTATAAGCTGTGGCTCAGTTGGTTGTACTCTCAGAGTCTCAAGTCTGTGTGTTCAAGTTTCATTCCAAGACTCCAGCACAAAAATCAGGGCTTACATTCCAGTGCAGCACTGAGGGAATGCTGCCCTGCCAGAGGGGCTGTTTTTCAGTTGCGACATTAAGTCAAGGCCCAACTTATTCTCTCAGTTGACAGAAAAGATGTTAAGGTGCTATCGTTATGAGCCTAATTGATTTAATACTGGACAGATCCCAGAACGAAACCTGGCCTGATCGATCCTAACTTTTTGTTTTTGAAACCATAAAGGAAAGTTACTGAACAAGTTCACAAGAGTCTGCTGATGAACTTATAACATAGAGAATAAAAGATTTATTCAGGAAATTGAATATTACACCAGACAGAATGGTTGGAAAGATCTCAACAAGATCGTAGAATCATAGAGTCCCTACAGTGCAGAAGATGGCCATTCGGCCCATCGAGTCTGCACCGACCACAATCCCACTCAGGCACAATTCCCGTAACCTCACATATTTACCCTGCTAATCCCCTGACATTGGGGTCAATTTAGCATGGCCAATCGTCCTAACCTGCACATCTTTGGAGTGTGGGAGGAAACCGGAGCACCCGGAGGAAACCCACGCAGACACGGGGAGAAAGTGCAAATGTCACTCAGATAGTGACCCGAGGCCATAATTGAACACGAGTCCCTCGCGCTGTAAGGCAGCAGTGCTAACGACTGTGCCATCATGCCACCCCAAAGATGATGATTCAATTTTCCAATATCCCTGTACTCAACAATAGCTGAAATTCTACGGCTGTTCACACCGACAGATTCTCGGGCACAACCAGAGAATCTCAACACCAGCAAACAACGCTCCACCTCCCGCTGGCGGGAAACACGCTACTAGGAGGCCGGAGAACCTCACCCGACATCTTTACAGACACAGAAACCAGTGAAGAGCTACCAACGTCTTGACACAAATACTCCTTGCTTGGGACTGGCACACATGCAAATGGCTCTCTTCTGGCGAGTTCCTGAGCTTACACACACCCAATTCGCATCTCTCCCCAAGTGACACCCAAAATCAACTGCAGTTTAAACTCACTGTTTCAGCAGCAGCACTGCTAAATTGATCACCTTAGTGAGTCCTATAACTGATTATCCAGTTAACTACTGTCCCACTAGCCTTGTACTTTTCTCTTCTAAAGAGCTGAGAAATCCCAGTCTTCACTCTCTGACACACATAGAACTCTTCCCCATCTTTGTGTCTCTGTCATGTAGTACTGTCGCTAGGCAAGGCCAGTTTTTCCTCCTTTGCTTTTTTCTCCCCAAATCATTAAATGTCTGAAGCCTTTTAACCCATCCCTTTCACTTCAGGGGTTGAAAGACCTCACATAGATTTATCGTACACACATATTTATCATATACACATGCATTTATCATATGTAATAAAGATTAGCATATGTCTTTATATACATTTATCATATGCTTTTAATAACCAAACCCAAAAACTGATCTTTCAATATAGGTCCATTTTCTAGGAATCTAGGCCCTTAAATCACCTACATGGAACTGAAATCCATCTGCCTTTAACATAAAAGTATATATATATAAAATTATACATCGTTCACACTATTTCAGGAAACAGGAGATTTCCCCAATGTTCTGGCCAATAATTATCCCTCAATCAACATCACAAATACAGATGTGCATTCATTATCACATTGCTGTTTGAGAGAGCTTGCTGAGTAAAATTGGCTGCCGTATTTCTGATGTTGCGACAGTGCTACACTTGAAGAGTAGGTAATTTACTGTAACGCACTTTGAGATGTTCAGCAATCACCCCATAAATATGCAAGTCTTTCTTTCTTTTAATTATATGTCAGAATTGACATGGGACAGGAGAGAAAGAACTTGCAACCTTGACAACCGCATGGTGCGGCACGGTGGTGCAGTGGTTAGCACTGCTGCCTCACAGCGCCAGGGACCCAGGCTTGACTCCCGGCTTGTGTCACTGTCTGTGTGGAGTTTGCACATTCTCCCGTGTCTGTGTGGGTTTCCTCCGGCTGTTCTGGTTTCCTCCCACAGTCCAAAGATGTGCGGGTTAGGTGGATTAGCCATGCTAAAATTGCCCCTTAGTGTCAGGGGGACTAGCTAGGGTAAATGCATGGGGTTATGGGGAGAGGGTCTGGGGGGGAAATTGTGATTGGTGCAGACTCGATGGGTCAAATGGCCTACTTCTGCACTGTAGGATTCTATGATTAACTTTACAGTTAATTATGTATTTTAGTCGTAATATCACAACCATAAAGAAAAAAAACGAGCAAACAATTTGCATACAAGGTCCTACAAATTACAATGAGGTAACGATGGGCTATTTTATTGATTGTAGAGAGTAAATACCTGGGGCAAGTAATCACCTTTGTTTTTTTTTAAAAACCCATTAAAAGCGGACTTTGATTATCTAAATTGGGACAAAGTAAACACACACACCTTTTAGATATTAACTCACTCATCACGGTTAGAAAGAGAACACAAATTCTGTCGGTGAAGTTGTCCGTTCAGTTTCACTAGTTTGTTGCTATACGACAGATGTGTTTTTATTGCAGTGATAGATTATAGCACTTTGTCTCTACAAATCAATAAATTAGCCAATCGTAAGCATTGTAACTTCTGGGACCATGTGTGCAAACTGATTGCTAGATTTCTTTACTTCATGGTTCTGATATCACAATAAAAATACAACATTAACTGTAAAGTTCCTTGAATTTGTCTAAGTTGCAAGTTCTTTCTACCCTCATATACCGAAGCAGTCTATGTCCAAATGTAAAAGACTTGGGATAATATCCAGGCTTGGGTTAACAAGAGGGGAGTAACATTTCCACACAAGTGCCAGGCGATGACCATCTCCAACAAGAGACAATCCAACCATTCCCCCCCCCCACCCCTTCACATTCAATTGCATTATTATCGCTGAACCCTCCCTGCCTTTTATCAACATCCTGGGGATTATCATAGACTAGAAATTGAACTGTACCAGCCAACTAAATGCTGTGGCTCCCAGGGCAGCTTAAATGGCTGAGAATCCAGCACTGAGTAACTAATCTCCTGACTCCCCAAAGCCAGTCCACCATCTACAAGGCTCAAGTCAGGAATGTGATGGACAATGCTCCACTTGCTTGGATGAGTGCAGCTCAAGAGGCAGCTGGACATGGCCCTTGCAGCTAAAGGGATCAAGGGGTTTGGAGAAAAAGCAGAAATGGGATACTGGATGATTTGCATGATCAGCCATGATCATATTGAATGGTGATGCAGGCTCAAAGGGCTGAATGGCCTGCTCCTGCATCTATTTTCTATGTTTCCAACAACACTCAAGAAGCTCAACACCATCCAGGGCAAGTAAACCTGTTTGATTGACATCTCATCCAACACCTTCTACATTCACTCCCTCCACCAATAACACACAGTGGCAGCAGAGTGCACCATCTACAAGATGCACTACAGGAACTCACCAAAACTCCTTCAACAGTGCCAACCAAACCTGCCACCTCTTATCAGCTAGCAGTCAAGGAGAACAGATACAGGAGAATCCCACCACCTGCAAACCTGCACCCCTCCAAACCACTCACCATCCTGACTTGGAATATATCACTGTTCCTTTACTGTAGCTGGGTCAAAATCCTGAAACTCCAGAAGCTCACCAGCACATTCTCAAGGACAATTAGTGATGGGCAATAAATCCTGGCCTAGGCATTGCCCCTAGAACATTTTAAAAAAAAGTTTGGTTGGCTGTAATATATCTTGCAACCACATTTCCAGGAGAGTAATTCTCTGGTGAGCTTGAACGTACCCACATTCAAGGTATTGCTTTATATCATCTTGGCTTTTTAGATAAAGGACAGCTGGCTTGATGGCTTTCTGATGGAACTGTAAATCATAGAATCCCTGCTGTGCAGAAGGTGGCCATTTGGCCCATCACGTCTGCACCAATTCTCCAACAGAGCATCCCACCCAGGCCCTTTCCCCATAGCCCCATATGTTTACCCCAGTAATTCCCCTAACCTTTACACCTTGGGACACTGTGGGAGAATTTAGCACAGCCAATCTAACCTGCACAGAACAGCTTCTTGATGTTGTTTTAAAAGCTGACAACAAAATGGCTTCCTTGCCACATGACTTGTACAAGTTCAGTTATTTTTCCAAAAAGGGGTGGAGCATTGATTTCACATCTTGCCTTGTTCTTTGATGTCTTGAAATTCACACAGCCTCATTTGAATGAGGGACCCCGTAATGTATGTTGATGGGATCCATTCACATTCATTTAACAAAGAGTTTCAATGTTTCACAATGGACAAAAGAAACAATACTGCTGGCTGAGAAGCTACAATTCTTGGTCCATCCTCAAACAAAGAATGTGTGAATTCCCCAGTGGCTGTGGCATATTTATTTAGGTATTTGCTGGAGAACGAGGACTGTCTGGAGCTCGAAATGCCAAAGGTCAAATGATTTCCAATGGCCATTTTAATTGTGTGTTCAAAATTGATTGAAAGTTCAATTTACAAGAACACAAAATGAAGAAAAATAATTCTAGGAGCAGGCGGATGGTATTTCCAAACCCCCCCTCTCCCATATTTCACATGATACTATGAACCACATCGCCTACCCAAACAGACTCATCAAAGAAAAATAATGGGGATGTTCCAAAATTCCCACCCCAGCAATAGAGTGGGCAAGGGTGTGAATCCTGCATGCAAGGCTTACGACCCACACTCTCATCCCGGGATCATAACAGTCCCATATCACAGGAATGGGGATGGGTGTCCCAGAGTCAGATCCCATTTACCATGTTTAAGTCCTCCCACAGCTCCTGCCTCTGGACAGATATATGAAAACCTGGTAACATTCTGATGAATCTTTACCAGACACCTCCAAATCTACTATAATCTTCCCAAGGTGTGCTGCCCAGAACTGACCACATACTACCATTGAGGTCTAACCAGAGCTTTATACATTGACCACATACTGTAACATCCACCCCACTGTATAACAATTCCTTTGAGAAAGGGGCAAACACTCCATGAGCTTTCTAAAATTACTTTTTGTACCCGTTCACTAGTTTCTAGTGGCTTTGTCAAAAGCAGATCATGCCTTACGAGCCTGGTGGAGTTCTTCGAAAATGTAACTAAACACATTGACAAAGGGAAGGCGGTAGATGTGGTTTATATGGATTTTAGCAAGGCGTTCGATAAGGTCCCCCATGCAAGGCTTCTAGAAAAAGTGAGAGGGCATGGGATCCAAGATGCTGCTGCCCTGTGGATCCAGAACTGGCTTGCCCAAAGGAGGCAGAGAGTGGGTATAGATGGGTCTTTTTCTAAATGGAGGTCGGTCACCAGTGGTGTGCCCCAGGGATCTGTTCTGGGACCCTTGCTGTTTGTCATTTTCATAAATGACCTGGATGAGGAAGCGGAGGGATGGGTTGGTAAGTTTGCCGACGACACGAAGGTTGGTGGGGTTGTGGATAGTCTGGAGGGATGTCAGAAGTTACAGAGGGACATAGATAGGATGCAAGACTGGGTGGACAAGTGGCAGATGGACTTCAACCCAGATACATGCGTCGTGGTCCATTTTGGTAGGTCAAATGGGATGAAGGAGTACAATATAAAGGGAAAGACTCTTAGTACTGTAGAGGATCAGAAGGACCTTGGGGTCCGGGTCCATAGGACTCTAAAATCAGCCCCACAGGTGGAGGAGGTGGTTAAGAAGGCGTATGGTGTGCTGGCCTTTATCAATCGAGGGATTGAGTTTAGGAGTCCGGGGATAATGATGCAGCTATATAAGACCCTTGTCCGACCCCACTTGGAGTACTGTGCTCAGTTTTGGTCGCCTCACTATAGGAAGGATGTGGAAAAGGTTGAAAGGGTGCAGAGGAGATTTACAAGGATGTTGCCTGGATTGAGTGGCATGCCTTATGAGGATAGGCTGAGGGAGCTCGGTCTTTTCTCCTTGGAGAGACGAAGGATGAGAGGAGACCTAATAGAGGCGTATAAGATGTTGAGAGGCATAGATCGGGTGGACTCTCAGAGGCTTTTTCCCAGGGTGGAAATGTCTGCTACGAGAGGACACAGGTTTAAGGTGCTGGGGGTTAGGGAAAGGGGAGATGTTAGGGGTAAGTTTTTCACACAGAGAGTGGTGGGCGAGTGGAATCGGCTGCCGTCAGTGGTGGTGGAGGCGAACTCAATAGGGTCTCTTAAGAGACTCCTGGATGAGTACATGGAGCTTAATAGGATGGAGGGTTATAGGTAGGTCTAGAAGGTAGGGATGTGTTCGGCACAACTTGTGGGCCGAAGGGCCTGTTTGTGCTGTAGTCTTTCTATGTGTCTAGTGATTTTTGTACATGGAGCTCTAGATGTCTCTGCTCCTCCACAGTTCCTAGATTTTTACTGTCTAGAAAATATCTTATGAATCCAAACATGTTAAAGCAAAAATATTGTTGATGCTCTAAACCCAGGATACAAACAAAATGTTGGAAATACGGAGCGGGTCCGATATTTTTGGCGAGAGAAACAGCATCAATGCTGGAGGGCGATGATCGCTGATCAAATCTGGGCATTGTCTCGACAGTCACATGAACAAACATGAGCACTCTGTTTGCTGTTAACAGAGTCTCCATTGTATAGTTCATTTCCTTTCGCTATAGCTATTACACCACGTGATTCAGCAATTGTGCACATAGAGTATCCAGTAGAGTAGAAATATTATATTGTTGCTTGGGAGTTTTAAGAGCTGTAAGATCAGAGGACATGAGCTGCATGTGGAGGAGAATAAGTTAAACATAAAACATTATTTCAGTGGGTGCGTGTTAAATCTATAATAAATAGAGTCCCGAGGAAGATAATGGACACACTCCATTATCAACTGTATGGACATACAGATGATTTTGCCTCAGGTGGGTTAGAAAGGCAAATTCGCGATGTGTGTCGGTTGCCTGACATGTTGCCACTTGCATGCCACTTTTCCCAAAAGGTGGCTTCTTGGGAAAGAATACCATCCGTTCAGCAGTGACCCATAGCAACGACAGGCCATTAGCCCCGTTGAGAGAGGAGAGCACTGCAGAGACAAGTGGGAGAGTATGAGGGCACCTCAACATGGAACTGCCCCCAAGAAGAGATAAATGCAAGAGACCCAAAGCTGGCATGGCCATTGGATTGAAGGGAAAACCTTCCATGGGAAGAATTAAATGGGGGAGCGGGGATGGGTGCAGCCTTTCACCCACATGGCCTGAGCATCTTTAAAAAAAAACTCATTAATTTGTGGGACATGGGCATCGCTGGCTGACCAGCATTTATTGCCCATCCCCCATTGCCTGAGGGCAGTTGAGAGTCAACCACATTGCTCTGGCTCTGGAGTCACATGTAGGCCAGACCAGTTAAGGACGGCAGATTTCCTTCCCTAAAGGGCATTAGTGAACCAGATGGGTTTTTCTGATAATCGACAATGGTTTCATGGTCATCAGTAGATTCTTAATTCCAGATTTTTTTAAAAAATTCAAATTCCAGCATTTGCCATGGTGGGATTTGAACCCAGGTTCCCAAAACATGAGCTGAGTTTCTGGATTAATCGTCTAGCAACAATACCATTAGGCCATCGCCTCCCCAGTGGGATTCTGGCCTTTGCTGGAAAGCTGCCCCAGCAGAGCGGCCTCTGCTCACCACAGGTACCATTCATGTCAGTAAACACACTGCTACACAATGCCCCTTAAGTGGGGCTTGAATTGTCCCAACTGGTTGACCCCTTCCACAAACAGCCAGCTGGCCTGTATTCCAGCCCACACCAAGGAAGCCTGCCGGAATACATCATGGAGACGTCCCCATGTGGCTCCCCGCATCTCCAAAGGGAAATACAGCCCTAGGACTACAGAGACCAACACCAGGGCAAATAATAATGGAAAATGCTGGAAATAGTCAGCAGGTCTCGCAGTATTTGCGGAGAAAGAATCAGAATTAATGGGCTGCATTTACCTCGTTTGGGGGGGGGGGGGCGGCGGGGAGGTGAGACACAGATTTCAGGACTGTGGGGGTGGGTCAGTCACTCATTGGGATTTTCATCAAGCCATCTTGCATGGAGACAGGTTTCCTGTCCAATTAAGATTGACAGTGACTTGATTTATTGTCACATGTATTAATATACAATGAAAAGTGTTGTTTTCTTGCATACTATAAAGATAAAGCACACCGTTCATAGAGAAGGAAAGGAGAGAGTGCAGAATGTAGTGTTATAGTCATAGCTAGGATGGAGAGAAAGATCAGCTTAGTGCGAGGTAGTTCCATTCATAAGTGGCTTCTCGCAGCTAAAGTACCAATCAAAAGCCTTCCAATTTGAAAGGACCATCAAGCCATGATGATGGGCAAATAACAGAAACAGCATAAGCGTGCCCACTCACCAACATTTTTAAAACTTTAAACTTCAAGGTTCCTGATGAGCCCACCTGCTACCTAGGGGTTGGTAGTCCTGCCACTCTGAACCCACCTCCTCCAATGAGAATGGCATTGGGAAACTGGCATGCCAGCCTGCACCAACCAGTGTTTCCAGGTCCCTGTCTACCTCCACTCTCGCGCCCAAAAATTCAGCTCATACTTTCCATCGGAACTGGGAAAAGTTAGAAAAGGGGAATTTCACAGTAACTTCATTGCAGTGTTAATGTAAGCCTTACTTGTGACTAATAAATAAATAAGATAAACTGTATTAGGCTTTTGAGTGAGTGCAAAGGGGGATGATGGACAAGCAACAGAAAGGAGCCTCTGCGATTGGGTGGAGGGCAATAAAGATTAAATGACAACAGAGTTCATGGTGTTGGGTTAAAGGGATTGGTAATGAGACAAGTAGTGCTAACTTTATTTCTCTTTCCAGAAATACTGCCAGATCTGCTGAGCATTTCCAGCATTTTCTGTTTTATTGCCACCATTTAACAGTTTCTTACCAATTGAAAAATATTCGGTCTTTCTATTCTTCCAACTGCAGTGTATAACCTCACATTCCCCGACATCATGCTGCAGATTTGCCACATTCTTGCCTACTTGCGTAATCTGTCGTATCCCTTTGCAGACTCCGTGTCTAGAGGTGGTGTGAATGGCAGAATCTTGAACAGCTGCCATCAGAAAGCAAAGTGAAAAGGAAATAAAAAGAGAAACAAGAGAAAAACAAACCCACCGACGGAAAGGAAGCAAAATGTGTCAGAGGTTATGATTCAAAATTGTTGGGCCCAGAAGGCCATGAAGTGCCCAGTCAAGAGGTGCACTGCCACTGAGCTGTGTTGGAACATGGTAGCAGGTCAAGGCAGGAAGGTCAGAGTAGGAGCAAGGTGGAGAATTGGAAATGACCTGCTCAAAGGAAGCCCACACTTGCGGACTGAGCAGAGGTGTCCTGCAAAGTGGTCACTCACTCTGTGCTTAGTCTCCCCAGGGTAGAGGAGACCACATTGTAAACAAAGAATACAGTATGCTAAATGGCAAAAAGTACAATCAAATGACTGTTTCACTTGCAAAGAGTGTTTGGGATCTTGGATGAAGAGAAAGGAGAAGGTCAAATCGGATGTGTTGCACCTCCAGCACTTGCATGGAAAGTGCACAGAGAGGTGACTGAGGAGTTGACCAGAGTGCCGTAGAGGGGATGGTCCCTTCAGGATGCTTAAAAATGAAAGGGGAAGGTTGTAATGTCTTAATTATGTCAGCAGTTCTGTGTGTGTTTTAACAAAATGAAAAGACGTGGTTTGTACACGTAGATTCAAACTAACAGGTTTTACTGAAGGATGTTCACTGCACCACAGAATATAAACACAGCAGCCTCTGCAAGCAGCCTAATGACATCACCATCAAATCATGTGATCAGCTCTTAAAAGCAATCTGCAAGCCTTTAAAAAATATAACAAAGATAAGGGGCGGCACAGTGGTTAACACTGCTGCCTCAACAGCATCAGGGACCCCGGGTTCGATTCCCGGCTTGGGTCACTGTCTATGTGGAGTTTGCACATTCTCCCCATGTCTGCGTGGGTTTCTTCCGGGTGCTCCGGTTTCCTCCCACAGTCCAAAAGACGTGCTGGTTAGGTGCATTGGCCATGCTAAATTCTCTCTCAGTGTACCCAAACAGGGGCCGGAGTGCGGCAACTACGGAATTTTCACAGTAACTTCACTGCAGTGTTAATGTAAGTCTATTTGTGACACTAATAAATAAACTTTAAAATAAACTTTAAGATGTGGTGGTGGCATCACCTTGGTGATGGGAAAATGGCAGATGATGATCCATTGAAAATGGAGGCTGGTGGAGGGGATTGTGAGGTCAAGGGGAGCCCTATCGTGCTTTTGGGAAAGAGTAATTCCCGCACTCACTGCTTTTCAATTACAATGGTTATGGAAGTGGGGCGGGGGGGGGGGGGGGGGGGGGGGGGGCGGGCGGGGAGGGGGGGCGGTGGTGGTTGGACTGGAGTCCTCCACATTTCTCATTGTCTTGACCTGAAACATTAACATTATTCCTCGCTTCAGATTCTGCCAAAACCTGCTGAGCAATTTTTGTTTTCTTAACATTCAATAGTTTCTCACAATTAGAAGATATTCTGTTTTTCTCTGCTTCTGACTGAAGTGAATAACCTCACATTTCCCGACATTACAATCCATCTGCTGCCTTCTTGCCAACCTGTGTAATCTGTCACTTACGTATTCTAAACTCTGTCTCCATCTTACTTTGCCACCTAGCTTTGCATCTTCAGCAATCTTGGTTAAGTTACACATAGTTCTTTCATCAGATGCATTAATGCAGAGAGTGAAGTAGCTGAGACCCCCAACTATTGAGAATAAAGCTTATGGAGGGCCTGGATTCTCCACTCAGGAGTTACAGATACAGGTGAGGCAACCATATTTTTGAACTTGTAGTGGCAGAAGACCTGGAACAACCCTACTAATGATTCCTTCCCAGTGATCACAGTATAACATTTATTGCAACCTAATGTTTTTTTTTTTAGGTGGGCTGGGGGGGTGGAGGCTGAAGTGTAAAGGGTTAAATTAAGGGGAGAAACAGAATCTGGACACATGATTTCCAAACCAATGGAACTCACCGAGTTTCCGCTTTCATTAGATGGCGCAGCGGTTAACACTGCTGCCTCACAGCACCAGGGTCCTGGATCCAATTCCCAGCTTGGGTCACTGTCTGTGTGGAGTTTGCATGTTCTCCCCGTGTCTGCGTGGGTTTCCTCCGAGTGCTCCGGTTTCCTCCCATAGTCCAAAGATGTGTGGGTGAGGTGGGTTGGCAATACTTTGTGTCAGGGGGTCTAGCTAGGGTAAATACATGGGGTTATGGGGATAGGGTCTGAGTGGGATTGTGGTTGATGCCGACTCAATGGGCTGAATGGCCTCCTTCTTCACTGTAGGATTCTATGATGTTTAAAATTTTGACAATCTCTTCCAGATCATATAAAATGTATGAATAGAGTATGGCAACACAAAAATAAATAATTTATTCTTTTTCCTGCTGCCTGATAATAGTGAAGCATCAACAGAATGGTTGCCTTACAACATAGATATTGATATAAACAAGGCCCTGAAAGAAATCCCTCCACTCACCATCAGGTGGAGTGTATGGAATCTTGCCTCTAGGGGGTTACGTAACAAGTTCATAGAGTAGTAACGAGAGGAAGAATCGACAGGGCCAGCAATCTCCCAACAGCACAGCTGATGTCACTGCAAGGCCAACCCAGTCCATAATGTGTCAAGACAGATAGCACTATAGCATCAAGACTGGTTCTGCTCCAAGCGCATCTTGATTCGACAGTAAAAGAAAACAGCAACAAGTAATGCTGAAATTCCAGAATCAATTCAAATGACTTTGCTTCTTATCCTAACCCTTCCATCTTTGCTCTCTCTGAGTGACTTGGTGCTTCTGTTCCTGGCATTCTAACGTCATAGATAGAGGCATAGATAGGGTGAACGGTGGGAAGCTTTTCCCCGGGTCGGTGGTGACGTTCACGAGGGGGTCATAGGTTCAAGGTGAAGGGGGGGAGGTTTAACACAGATATCAGAAGGACATATTTCACACAGAGGGTCGTAGGGGCCTGGAATGTGTTGCCGGGCAAGGTGGTGGAGGTGGACACACTGGGAACATTTAAGACTTATCTAGACAGCTATATGAACGGAGTGGGAATGGAGGGATACAAAAGAGTGGTCTAGTTTGGACCAGGGAGCGGCGCGGGCTAATTGTTCCTGGTTTCTCGTTTCAAGGCTTCATTCTATGATCATCTTGCTGGTGCCAGTACAGAGCGAGACTGCGGATAGTTGGGAACCTGTCTCGGGGGCAGGGAATTCATATGGTGTTCGTGGAAGTGGAAATGACTAGGGTTGGGAAGCATTTTCCGATCAGGGCCATTGTGATCTCCTGAACTCGTTTCGATCGCCTCAGGGGGTCGGAGAGGAATTTCCCAGATTTTTTTTCCCCATATTGGCCCTGGGGTTTTTCACTCTGGGTTTTCGCCTCTCCCTGGAGATCACATGGTCTGGAATGGGGGGGTGGAGGTGAGTTAATGAACAAAGCATCGTAGCTGTGAGGGACAGCTCGGTGGATAGGATATTGGTATGTAGATAGGCTGGAAAATTGGGCGGGGATCCTGGATTCAGGATTCAATCCTGGACCGGGGAGCGGCGCGGGCTTGGAGGGCCGAAGGGCCTGTTCCTGTGTTGTATTGTTCTTTGTTCTTTGTCTCTGTGACACTAATAAATAAACTTTAAAATAAACTTTAAGATGGGGTGGTGGCATCACCTTGGTGATGGAAAAATGGCAGATGATCCATTGAAAATGAAGGCTGGTGGAGTGGATTGTGAGGTCAAGGGGAGCTCTATCATGCTTTTGGGAAAGAGTAATTCCCACACCCCCAGCTTTTCAATTACAATGGTTATGGAAATGGGGGGTTGGACTGGGTAGTCTTTACACAGTTGGATTTATCCCCCTCAGGCTTTTCCAATTCTACAAGGTACCTCTTTCTACAGTAGAGATCTCACACACACATTTGATTTTAATCCGTCGGCGGAATTGTGCTCATGCGTCCAAGAATGGGAGAAGAGTATTCTGCTACAATTGAACCGCAGTGAGAATAGCAGTACAACAGAGGATACATCATGAGGCAATATCTACCTCCCTCTTTGTAAGGTGTTAACTACAGTCTGACAATATTGAAAATATACATGGTAAACGTGGGGTTACAGGGGATAAGGCCTGGGTGGGGTTGTTGTCGGTGCAGGCTCGATGGGCCGAATGTTCTGTAGGGATTCTATGATTAAAAGAAAACGACAAACTGAAACAATTTTAATTTAATTTTCTGATTACACACACACACTCACACATTGATTTTCACGAATGAAAAATCAAATTTGCTATATGTATAATGAAAGCCTTTTACAATACTCTAGTCAGAAGTGACCTTTCTTGAAAAAGCAATGGGTAAACACAAACAAGCTCCATGTCTGCAGTAGTTTGCTGAGTAGTGGCTCCCACACCTATGCAAAATAAGCTATATTCAAGTGGACTGAATGAGCCAATGCCGTTTATTAATCGATTGAAAGTTGCATGCAACATGGTGGAATGCTTTGTACTGCAGCTACATTTGCGTCGGGTGTCCCTAAAGAGGGAGCATGCAGAGTTCACGGGCATCACCGGGGTCTTCGATAGGGACTAGGGTATAGTACTGACCCTTTTAGTTTGATGTTTAGGTTTCATTTGTGATTTGTTTTTGTTTAAGGCAGTTGCCCTTTAAGGGGCTGCCCCTTTTTACTTTATCCCTCAGTTTATTTGATTTAGTTTAGTGGGAATGCTTCGCACTAATGTTTTTAAGTTAAAAATATTGATCTTTAACATGGCAGAGAAAAGGAAAAATTACATGACAACCAAACTTAAGGTGACAGAAGTTGTTGAAAAGCAAAGTAACGGGACAGCAGCAACAGAAGATAAAAGCAATGTACTGCAGATGCTAGAAAACAGAAAATGCTGGAAAATCTCAGCAGGTCTGACAGCAACTGTGGAGAGAGAATACAGCCAATGTTGCGTCTGGATGACCCTTCATCAGAGCTCACTAGAAGATGTTATGTAAATTTTGATCTGATTTGTCACATGTATTGGTACACAGTGAAACGTATTGTTTCTTGCGCACTATACAGACAAAGCATACTGTTCATAGAACACATGTGGGGTAAGGAAAGGAGAGGGTGCAGAATGTAGTGTTACAGTCATAGCTAGGGTGTAGAGAAAGGTCAGCTTAATATAAGGTAGGTCCATTCAAAGGCTTTTTCCCAGGGTGGAAATGGCTGCTACGAGAGGACACAGGTTTAAGGTGCTGGAGGATAGGTACAGGGGAAATGTTAGGGGGAAGTTTTTCACACAGAGGGTGGTGGGCGAGTGGAATCGGCTGCCATCAGTGGTGGTGGAGGCAAACTCAATAGGGTCTTTTAAGAGACTCCTGGATGAGTACATGGGACTTAATAGGATGGAGGGTTATGGGTAGGCCTAAAAGGTAGGGATATGTTCGGCACAACTTGTGGGGCCGAAGGACCTGTTTTGTGCTGTAGTTTTTCTATGTTTCTAAAAGTCTGGCAGCAGCAGGGAAGAAGCTGTTCTTGAGTCGGTAGTATGTGACCTCGGACTTTTGTATCTTTTTGAGGACAGTGACTCAGCCTCAATATAGTTACGTAAATGCAACAACGCTCTTAAAACACAAGTATATAATTGCCAAAAATGAATGAAAATTCTCCTTTTTACCTTCATTAATTAATTTAAAATAAATACCATTGAAGTGCAACATTTCCAAAGTAGGCATTATTGTTCCCAATGTGTCTGGAAAAAATGTTCTTAAACAGCTGCATAATTTTGATCCAATTTTGATCCTGTAATTCATGTATTACAGGCACAAGATTAATTCTAACCAACTCTTGGATATATTTTGAAAGAACAATAGTGTATTCAGGAGATTACGGTAGATTTCACTGCATGGAATTTCCTTGAAAAGTTTTCCTGATCAGGTGCCATAACGTTTCCACCAAAATTAACAGTGATCAATCAGAAGAATGCTCAAGGAAATTCCAGGCATATAACTTTAATCCCAAGGAAACTGGCCAATATAAGCATTTAGTTGTGGCGTAAAATTATAGACATGAGCAAATGAGCTGCAGGGAGGAATTGCTTTTGTTAAATAGTGCGTTTGTCTCACTGCAGAAGAGCATAACTAAGAGGTAAACTTGATTCAAAACCTGCATCACGACAATGGTGCGGATGCATCTACACAGTATAGGCTAATATTATGGAGCAGAATCAGCCTTGGATTCAGATTGGACATTAGCTGTGCTACGTCTGACTCACCGCTGTGCTCACTGGAGAGCAGGTGATGGCCTAGTGGTATTATCGCTTGCCTATCAATCCAGAAACTCAGCTAATGTTCTGGGGACCTGGATTCGAATCCTGCCACAGCAGATGGTGGAATTTGAATTCAATGAAAGAATATCTGTAATTAAGAATCTACTGATGACCATGAAACCATTGCCAATTGTTGGAAAAACCCATCTGGTTCACTCATGTCCTTTAGGAAAAGAAATCTGCCATCCTTACCTGGTGTGGCCTACATGTGACTCCAGAGCCACAGCAATGAGGTTGACTTTCAAGTGCCCTCTGAAATGGCCTAGCAAGCCACGCAGTGTCAAGGGCAACTAGGGATGGGCAATAAATGCTGGTCAGCCAATGATGCCCATGTCCCACGAATAAAAAAAAACAAAGATACAGTGAATTCTCCACTAAATCTCAGTTTAATAGTGAGCTCCATGGTGTAATAGATGGCATTCTTTGACAATATTGCCAAAGCAGTGAATTCCAGGCCACTGACTCAAAGAGAAGTCTTTGTGGAAAGGCCAGAATCATCATAATACAACTTAAAAAGTCAAAGCAATGCAAAACTACAAGAGCCTCGCTCAGACAAGCCCCGATGGGACAATTGCAAAGCCCACAGATTGGAAATGTGACTGATGGGGTGATCAACATGTTAGTTATTGCCAACATGTGGGTGGACTCTTGTGTTTAATGCCTTTGTGGAAGGGAAGAAGCATGAAGGGGCCTTAAATCAAACATGCAGTCACTTAATCAACCACTACTACTTTTTCTGGGCAGGATGCGGGCTGACTACATCACTCAATACCAGTACATGTTAGACCCTGTGAATCGGTCTTGGGTATTTTGTGTCACCTGTCACTCCTATGATGGCACCACTTCCCTCAGGATCAGTTTGTTTTGCTATCCAATATTTAAATTGATGGCTCTCAAATCTTTTTTTTTGGCTGAAGGACCCTGTTCCAAATGTATCATTAATCATTGGCTCCCCCGTTTATCGTATTTGAAAAATGAAAGGTAAAGTGTGTTTTCATCATGCTTTTGAGAAAATAGGATTTACTTACAGACACCAGCGAGGTGGGTGTGTCTCTCTTTGCTTAACAGGAGCTGAGAGAGAGCACGAGGAGAGGGGCAGGAATACTGGGGGAGCAGAGAGAGAGAGAGCGCAAGAGTAGAAACCGGGAAAAGCAGGAACACTGTGAGATCGTGGGGGTGGCAGGGTGGGTAAAAAGAGGGCAAAGCTCAGAGAGAGTAAGAGAGGTGCAAAAGCAACAGGATAACAGACCTGGCATCCAGCCCCACTTGCTCACTCTTGACCATGGCATCTTTTGATGCCACCCATCTAGAAGGTCAGCCCTGTGCTGTGGACTCCTGGAAAGGTCTCTGTGGATCACAGTGGCATGCACACTCACTTTAGAATCACAAATCTAGATGCGCAATAGCATAATTCAGCGATGGAATGATACGATGGCAGACTGGTGACCACATTGCTCACTCAGGGCTGTGTGCTCCGCCGATACTCAGGAAGGCAGATTAATTAACAAAGTTTTAGTGAGAATAATATGAATTATTAAACTTGTATGGGCAACACAGTGGTTAGCACTGCTGCCTCACAGCGCCAGGGACCCAGTTCAATTCAGGCCTTGGGTCACTGTCTGTGTGGAGTTTGCACATTCTCCCCATGTCTGTGTGGGTTTCCTCCGGGTGCTCCGGTTTCCTCCCACACTCCAAAGATGTGCGGGTTAGGTTGATTGACCATGATAAATTGTCCCTTAGTGTCAGGGGGATTCGCAGGATAAATAAGTGGGGTTATGGGGATGGGTGCCTGGGTGAGATTGTGGTCGGTGCAGTCTCGATGGGCCAAATGGGCCTCCTACTGCACTGTAGGGATTCTGTGATTATTTATTTACAGATGAAAAATGCACGCACAGAACAGAGCAACAGTTATAGCAATTCACACTTTTCCAGAGTTCCTTCTGCCATTCATACAAAATATGTCCTATTCCAAAATTGGGATGTGCCTTTAAGAGGGAGTAGCATGCCATCTCAAAAGGGGAAGTATGTCATATGATTCAGTTTGAGTTTCATTTTAGCCTGTGTGCAGAAAACAGCACACACAGCTCTGCTGCTGAAGTCTTCAAGCTTTCTATCCATGTTCCCATGTGCTGAGTCTAAATAAACCCACGTTTGCTGTATTACAACACAGCATTGTCATCAGCAAACAGCCTGGTAGCAAGATTAAGTACAGGTACAACATGGAGAGTGGAGGTCTTGTGTTGTAGCGTCCCTGCCTCTGAGCCAGAAAGGTTCGAGTCCCACCCCAGGACTTGATGGTCAAGGAAAGTGGGTTCATAACGCGGCCAAACAGGTTGAGTGTCAACCTGCAACACCCTTTCAAACATGCCAATGGCTGGGAGCAAGAGCAGGAGAGACTCCTACTCAGCCTTGCTTGATATGGAGTGGCACCCCTCAAGCTATAAGCTTCTGGTGACAGACTGGTGACTTGTTCCAAGTAAAAAATTGCCATGGGAACACATGGAAGTCTGTCTTGTGGACCATTAGGTGTGGGAAGTGAAACAAATCCCACTCCTGACATTTCCATTTTTTTTTTTAGGCGGCTCAGTAGCACAGTGCTTAGCACTGCTGCCTCACTGCGCCAGGGACCCGAGTTCGATTCCCGGCTTGGGTCACTGTCTGTGCAGAGTCTGCAAGTTCTCCCCATTTCTGTGGGTTTCCTCCCACAGTCTGAAAGACGTGCTGGTCCAGTACATTGGGCCATGCTAAATTCTCCCTCGGTGTACCCAAACAGGCGCCGGAGTGTGGTGACTAGGGGATTTTCAAAGTAACTTCATTGCAGTGTTAATGTTAGCCTATTTGTGACACTAATAAACAAACTTAAAAACCTTCAAGAACCTTAACAACAACATGTTGTACAACCTTAGACCACATTACCTGACATGAGGTGACTCTCAACATTTAGGTCAGACTGCAATGGGTTTGCAGCATCAGGGAGTGTTGAGATCGCACAGTGACTGCATAGAGAAGCTTAGAAGACACAGTGAGGCAAGAGCTGGTAAGCAGATGGATACCTCATGGTGAGGTTGCAATGCATAGCCTGTTGGTTGAATGTGACAGCGCATTGAGAGGATGAGCACTGGATCGACTCAGTCAGGAAAGGTGAGGGTCAGATCGATAGTGAGCAAGGGGGGGGGGGACGGAGGCTGGGGTGAAATTATAACAAACAAAACCATCAGAAAAAGCAGGCCAGAAAAAGGTTGTGATTATTGATGGGTGTACCTTGTAGACGGCACACTCAGCTGCCACTGTGCAGCAGTGATAGAGGGAGTGAATGTTTGTGGATGGCATGCTAATCAAGTGGGCTGTTTCGTCCTGGATAGAATTATACTTCTTGAGTGTTGTTGGAGATGCATTCATCCAGGCAAGTGGAGAGTATTCCAAAACACTCTTGACTTTTGCTTTGTTGATGGTGGACAAGCTTTGGAGAGTTAGGGGGAAGAGTTCACTAGTGACAGGGTTCCTAGCTTCTGGACTGTTCCTGTAGCCATAATGTTTATATGGCTAGTCTAGTTCAGTTTCTGGTCAATGGCAAACCCCAGGATATCAGGTGGTTCAATGATGGTAAAGCCATTGAATGTCAAGAGCCAGTAGTTAGATTCTCTCTTGTTGGAGATGGTCATTGAATGTTACTTGCCACTTGTCAGCCCAAGCCTGGATATTGTCCAGGTCTTATTGCATTTGGACATAGATTCCTTCAGTATTTGAGAAGTTGCTAATGGTGCTGAACATTGTGCAATCATCAGTGAACATCCCCACTTCTGACCTTATGACGGGAGGAAGGTCATTGATGAAGCAGCTGAAGATGGTTGGGCCTAGGACACTACCCTGAGGGACTCCTGCAATGAAGCCCTGGAACTGAGCTGATTGACCTCCAATCATCACAACCATTTTCCTTTGTGCCAGATATGACTCCAACCAGTGGAGAATCCCCTCCACCGCCCCGATTCCCATTGACTCTAGTTATGCTAGGGCTCCTTGATACCACACTTGATCAAACGCTACCTTGACGTCAAGGGCAGTCATTCGTACCTCACCTCTGGAATTCAGCTCTTTTGTCCATGTTTGGACCAAGGCTGTAACGAGTGATCCTGCCAGAACACAAATTGAACATCGGTGAGCAGTGTATTGCTAAGCAAGTGCCCTTTGATAGCAGTGTTGATGACCCCTTCCAACACTTTACTGATGATCAAGAATAGATTAATGAGAACAAAGAACAATACAGCAGAGGAACAGGCCCTTCAGCCCTCCAAGCCCGCACCGATCATATGTTCCTAACTAGACCATCCGTTTGTATCCCTCTATTCCCAGACTGTTCATGTGGCTATCTAGATAAGTCTTAAATGATCCTTGCGTGTCTGCCTCAACCACCTTGCTTGGTAGGGCATTCCAGGCCCTCACCATCCTCTGTGTAAAAAACGTCTCCCGCATATCTATATTGAACCTTGCCCCCCTTACCTTGAACTTGTGACCCCTTGTGGTTGTCATTTCTGACCTGGGAAAAGCTTCCAACTGTTCACCCTATCTATGCCCTTCATAATTTTATAAACTTCTATTAGGTCGCCCCTCAACCTCCGTCTTTCCAGGGAGAACAACCCTAGTTTACTCAATCTCACCTCATAGCTAATACCCTCCATACCAAGCAACAGTCTGGTAAACCTTTCCTGCACTCTCTCCAAAACCTCCACATCCTTCTGGTAGTGTGGTGACCAGAACTGGACGCAGTATTTTAAATGTGGCCTAACCAACGTTCTATATAACTGCAACATCATATGCCAACTTTTATACTCTATGCCCCGTCCAATAAAGGCAAGCATGCCATATGCCTTCTTCACCACCTTTTCCACCTGTGCTGCCACCTTTAAGGATCTGTGGACTTGCACACCCAGATCCCTCTGTGTGTCTATACTCCTGATGGTTCTGCCATTTATTGTATAGCTCCCCCCTGCATTAGATCTACCAAACTGCATCACTTCGCATTTATCTGGATTAAATTCCATCTGCCGTTTCTCCGCCCAATTTTCCAGCCCATCTATATCCTGCTGTATTCTCTGACAATGTTCATCACTATCCGCAACTCCAGCAATCTTTGGGTCGTCCGCAAACTTACTAATCAGACCAGCTGCATCTTTTTCCAAATCATTTATATAGATCACAAACAGCAGAGGTTCCAGTACAGAGCCCTGCGGAACACCACTAGTCACAGACCTCCAATCAGAAAAAGACCCCTCCACTGCTACCCTCTGTCTTCTATGGCCAAGCCAGTTCTGTACCCATCTAGCTAGTTCACCTTTGATCCCGTGAGATTTAACCTTTTGCACCAGCCTGTCATGAGGGACCTTGTCAAATGCTTTATTAAAGTCCATGGAGATGACATCCACGGCCCTTCCCTCGTCAATCATTTTTGTCACCTCCTCAAAAAACTCAACCAAATTTGTGAGGCATGACCTCCCTCGTACAAAACCATGTTGTCTATTGCTAATGAGACTATTCAGTTCTAATTGGCCAGGTTTGTCCTGCAACAACCTTCAGCCAGAAGTACCAAGTGGATGATCCATCTTGGCCACCTCTGGAGGTCCCAAGGATCACAGATGCCAGTCTTCAGCCAAGTCAATTCACTCTTTTGATATCAAGAAATGGCTGAAGGCACTGGATACTGCAGAGGCTATGGGACCTGGCAATATTCTGGCAGTAGTACTGAAGACATGTGCTCCAGAATGTGCCGTACCCCTAGCCACGCAATTCCAGTACATTGATGTCTACCCGACAACGTGGAAAATTGTACAGGACATACCTGTGGTATCTGTAAACATGATTATCGATTAGCACCATCAAATAGAATTACAGTTTAAAAAAGTTTTACAGAGTTAAAAACGACCTGATTTTAGTGTTGGGGAAAAGTGGTAAATGACTTGTGTTTAATGATAGGATTGCTGCAGGTGGGGAGAGGGCGCGCCTTTTTGGTTTTGTGCAGTTCGAACGAAGTCCATATTGAGCATACGGCCAGTGCCGGATCTAGGCATAATCTAAACAAGCTACAGCTTAGGGCCTCACAAAATTTCAGAAGGTTTACAATGAAGAGAACATTTAAGAGCGGATACCAGAAAAGAAAAAGAAAGCACCAGCTTGAAGAGCAACTCAAAAAATTACCAAAATCCATGAGAGATCAAGCCAGCCAAATGATAAATATGTAATCAGCAAATGCATTCATTTGAAAATAATTTGTATTTTTCACTTTAAATACCTTGCTATTAAATAATTAAAAGGCATAATTATGTTTTCAATTTTTTTGTGGCGACCCAAGGTCCTGTTTTGGTACGCACCTTTGTGAGACCTTTTGGTGTAACTTTTTAACAAGGGGCCTCCTCGCTTTATATAGCTTAGGGCCTCACCAAGTCTAAATCCGGCACTGCATACGGCAGCTCTGTCTTTGCGACTGAGAGACACGGCACTCGCCCATTGCGGTCAATTCCTGTCTCCCACCCTCGCTTTTGTGCAATTTAACAAAACCAAACATGCCGCTGGCTGCAGTGCCTTCACTTTCCTGACCAGATCTCCACATTTGCTCTTCCAGAGATTCCGGTTTCTGGTAATGCAGAAATAAACTGGCAACTGAAGTGGCACAGCCAATCACAACTTTAACCAAACTGAGAATGGCCTTTAGACTACACGGTGCCCGTTAATAAATGATTCCTGAGACTTTTATCTGGCATGTGCCAAATGGATAGTTCTGTAAAGGGCCAGAACATTCTGATTGAGTAACTTGGCACATCATAACATTCAGGGCTATGGGCCAAGTGCTGGCAGATGGGGTTAGGTGGGAGTTCAGGTGTTTCTAATGTGTCGGCGTGGACTCGATGGACCAAAGGGCCTCCTCTGCGCTGTATGATTCGATGAAATGCTCCTGGAAAAGTCATCCCCAGACCCCTCACAAAGAATAGGAGCCATTCGGTTTTTCAATTGCTGGAACTTTCATCCAGGCAAGTAGCAGTGATAAAGAGACAAAGTCAATAGCTATTTTTGACAACTTATCAATCATTGTTTGCGAGATGAGGATCACATAGAGGCCCATAAACCATTCCAAAAAACTGGTGCGAATTGAGGGAGGGCGATAGGGATGAATGTCGGAAAGCAAGATCTACCAAAATAAAACCATGTCAATAAAGAGGCAGATTTGACCATAAGTGTTATATATATAGAGGATTAAATATATGCATGTAATCTTCTTCTGCTTCTTATGCATATGTATCCAAATAACATCCACTTTGCATATTCATGTCCCATAATTTGTGAATCACTTCCTCAAAGTTGGGAGGCACCCAAAATAATATTTTTAACATTAGGAATTTTGACGGATTCTCTATCAGTTATCCATAATTTCTAATGATCCTTCTTTTGGAATAATGCAATTCATAACTAGCTGGGATTATCCAATTACACTGACACGTTCTGGTAGAACAAAAGGTTGGGTTATAAAGGCGGAGAAGGTAGGTTTGCTGGGATGAAGCTCTGCTGAGTTTGAAAAGGAACCATATTAAAATTAATAATGAATGAATGGTGTTTTCTAGACTGCTATTAAACAGCTGCTGAGGGAACTTTCAGACAAAATTACCATTAGAGAATAGATTCTGGGCCAGATGAATAAATAAATAGTGTTAATTATTTGTATAACTAGGGTAGCTGGGGACATTGATAGGCAATTAGATTTTTGGGAAGGTGGTTAAATTATAATGCCATTGCTGATAATATTCAATGAACCTGCAGGGCAAAAATGCACAATTTTACGACTTTGCTATTTAATTAGACTCACAACAATTAATCAATAACAAACACATTTCTAGTGAATTGCAGGCACAAAGGAGACAGGGGGCATTGCGGTTTAAACTGTAATAAAATTATTAAACATTGGAGCCGGACCTTACTGTGTTGGTGGCACAGTGGTTAGCACTGCTGCCTCACAGTGCCAGGGACCCGGGTTCGATTCCCAGCTTGGGTCACTATCTGTGTGGAGTTTGCACATTCTCCCCGTGTCTGCGTGGGTTTCCTCCGGGTGCTCTGGTTTCCTCCCACAGTTTGAAAGACGTGCTGGTTAGGTGTATTGGCCATGCTAAATTCTCCCTCAGTGTACCCGAACAGGCGCCAGAGTGTGGCGACTAGGGGATTTTCACAGTAACTTCATTGCACTGTTAATGTGAGCCTACTGGTGACCCTAATAAATGGACATTTTAGAAGGGTAAAGCAATACGAAATTGTTAAACTCCGATTCAGGAGGATTTAATCATTTCCTTTGTTACAGCATCAAGGTAGAACAATAGAACCATAGAACCATAGAAAATTACAGCTCAGAAACAGGCCTTTTGGCCCTTCATGTCTGTGCCGAACCATTTTATGCCTAGTCCCACTGACCTGCACTTGGACCATATCCCTCCACACCCCTCTCATCCATGAACCCGTCCAAGTTTTTGAAGGTCCAAGGTGAAGTGAAAATCTTTTTAATATCCGCCTGCAAGTGTGGAATGTTAAGGTCTGAGGGGAAAAGGACGGGGGTGGGGTGGAGGCGCTAAAATGAAGCTGTACACACACTACCTTTAAATCCACCACTAATTAAGGGGTAAACATTTACTGGAATGTTTTGAATATGTGAATGGCTTATCCATTAGTTTCCATCACAAAAAAGATAGCTCATTGGCTCCCCTGCAAACTCCAACCCTTCGAAAGTGAAATGATACTGGATCTTGATAAAACAGCATTTAAAGATAAAACATAAAGATAAACATAAAGACAAACATAAATCAGCTGATCTCACCACAAAACACCCCCATAAACCCATTAATATACTCTTTGAAAGTGAAAGAAAGGATAAAGCAGAAACATGAATCAGCTGTTCTGAACATAAAACTCCCCCATCTTTGTACTTTATACTTGCTACGTTTTGATTATTTATATGTCAACTAGTTTTTACGGTAACACAGTGAGCCTGAAAACAAAGTTATCTTGAGGACTAGCAATCCAGGGCTTGTATTAAGGCTGCAGATAAATGAGTTCAAATCCCACCATGGCATCTGAGATGTTTTAATTCAGCTTTTCTTTTAAGTAAAATGTGGAATAAAAAGCTATCAGTGATAGCAATCACGGAACGACTGTAAGTAGCCTACTTTTTCTTAAGCCTTTCATGGTACGTGGAAGGATTTGTGCCCATTCCTAATTGCATGTGAACGGAATGGTGTGATAGGCCATTTCAGAGGGGGTTAAGAGCATTGCTGTGGATCTGGAGTCATCAGTAGGACAGACCAGGTAAGGACGGCAGATTTCTTTCCTTAAAGGGCATTAATGAACCAGATGGGTTTTTACAACAGTTGACGATAGTTTTGTGGTAATCACCACTGAGACTAGCTTTTATATTCCAGATTTTCATTGAATCTAAATTTCACCAGCTACTGTGGTGAGATTTGAACTATGTCCGCAGGGCATCAGCGCTGGGCTTCTGGTGACCATTACCAGTGTGCCTTGTCTTACAATTACCACGCAGGGAAAGAAATCTGCTGTGCCCCGACAAGCCATCAACTCATAGCATTCTGTCGGATTCTGAATTGGCCTAGCAAATCACTCTCAACACGACCACATACTAGTGGGCAATCAGGAATGATGAGTACTAGCTATGGATGAATAAAAAGTGAATACATTTCTCATCACATGATGGTCATTTTCTCCACATTGTTTTAAACAATAACTCCACCCGGTTGGAATCCGATTAGTATTTTGAGTGTTAGAATATTCGACAGAACTTTTGAGACAGTACATGTTACCTTGGCTTGAAAGTTTCTTTCCAGGTTCTCTCTGTACTGTTTGACTTGTTCATATTGTTCTTGTCTTAGCTGTTCAAGTGCCTCAGTTACTTTGCTATCATATTCCTGTCGATTATCACACTCCACGTTTCCCGGTCTATCTTCATACTGCTTCTTAAGATCCTCAATTTCCTAGGTGGGCAAACGTTAGCACAAAGTTAGAGAATATTCAAACAGTTCACTGGATCGAGCATAAATATTCCAAATACGCACTTTTAAAACAGGAGATTAAACATAAAAACATACGAGGAATCAGTCAGCCAAATAGGAAACCTTCAGGCCTCTGAGGGCAGCACAGTGGCACAGTGGTTAACACCGCTCCCTCACAGTGCCAGGCACCCGGGTTTGACTCCCGGCTTGGGTCACTGTGCAGATTCTGCACATTCACCCCATGTCTGCGTGGGTTTCCTCCAGGTGTTCCGCTTTCCCCCCTAAACTCTCCCTCACTGAAGTTTATTTATTTGTCACAAAAGACTGACATTAACACTACAATGAAGTTACTGTGAAATCACCTAGCCGCCACACTCCGGCGCCTGTCTGCGAACACTTGAGGGAGAATTTGGCATGGCCAATGCACCTAGCCAGCATGTCTTTCGGACTGTGGGAAGAAACCAGAGGAAACCCGCGCAGACATGGGGAGAACGCACAGTGGCAAGCATTGCTGTCTCATGGCGCCAGGTTCAGTTCCGGCCTCGGGTCACTGTCTGTGTGGAGTTTGCGTTTTCTCCCCATGTCTGCGTGGGTTTCCTGCAGGTGCTCCAGTTTCTTCCCACAGTCCAAAGATGTGCAGGTTAGGTTGATTGGCCATGTTAAATTGACCCTAGTTTCAGGGGGATTAGCAGGATAAATATGTGGGGTTACGGGGATAGGGCCCGGGTGGGATTGTGGTCGGTGAAGACTCGATGAGCCGAATGGCCTCCTTCTGCACTGTAGGGATTCTATGAACGTGCAGACTCCACACTGTGACCCAAGCCGGGATTCGAACCAGAGTCCTTGGCGCTGCGAGGCAGCAGTGCTAACCACTGTGCCACCTTGCATCTCAGTGTACCCGAACAGGTGCCGGAGTGTGACGGCTAGGGGATTTTCACAGTAACTTCATGGCGCTGTTAATATGAGTTAACAACTTGTGACACTAACAAAAAAAACCTAAAAACTTTAAGTTTGACCGTTTTTTAACGAATTGCTGGAATTTCTGACAACAAAAGAAGCATTTGCAGCACAGTGGCAACAGATCTTGAATCAGGAACAATGGAGCGCAAGATGAAGATGAGGTTATCCAGTGCACTTAGCTGCTACACTGAGAAAGAAAGGAAAATTAGCGATAGACTCAATGGATCAATGTGGCGATTCGAGGAGCAGCTCAATTATCCATCATTCTGGTGGTAATAAGGACCAATATGCAGGGAGTGGAGGGATGAAGTGAGACAGAGTGAAAATATATACAATTATTTTAGAAATATCTTTTATCATCGAGGAAGAAAACAGCATTCCTTTAATGTGCTCAACTGATAGACCCCTCAAATTTTAGATCTCATCCTTCCAACGTTCAACTCTACTGGCTCAAACACACAAAAAACATTTATTGCCAAAGGAATCAGGGTTTTTTTGTCCTATCCACAAGTGGAAATTTCAGACAGAATTTAATGCCTGCCCATGAAAAATTTAATGGTATTTAAATTGGACATTGTTTAGCGGTGGGACCCTTCCATCTTCCTGCCTCTGCTCCGATCAAGTCCATGGTGGGAAAGTTCATGGTCGGCCTTCCCACACCACTGGCTTTAAAGTGGACCGTAAATGTCCGCATTAACCCAACAGCAGTTGAGTTGAGGGGGGGAGGGGGGGCTTCCGTCATTGGCTTGATGACTGAAGACAGGTGGTTGTACAGGGTTGTTTTTTAAACTGGAAGCCTGTGACCAGCGGTGTGCCTCAGCGATCAGTGCTGGGTCCCCAGTTATTTGTCATTTATATTAATGATTGGGATGAGAATATAGGAGGCATGGTTAGTAAGTTTGCAGATGACACCAAGATTGGTGGCATAGTGGACAGTGAAGAAGATTATCTTGGATTGCAACGGGTTCTTGATCAATTGGGCCAGTGGGCTGACGAATGGCAGATGGAGTTTAATTTAGATAAATGCGAGGTGACGCATTTTAGTAGATTGAACCAGGGCAGGACTTACTCAGTTAATGGTAGAGCGTTGGGGAGAGTTACAGAACAAAGAGATCTAGGGGTACATGTTCATAGCTCCTTGAAAGTGGAGGTACAGGTGGACAGAGTGGTGAAGAAGGCATTCAGCATGCTTGGTTTCATTGGTTAGAACATTGAATACAGGAGTTGGGATGTCTTGTTAAAGTTGTACAAGACATTGATAAGGCCACACTTGAAATAGTGTGTGCAATTCTGGTCACCCTATTATAGAAAGGATATTATTAAACTAGAAAGAGTGCAGAAAAGATATACTAGGATGCTACAGGGCCTTGATAGTTTGAGTTATAAGGAGAGGCTGGATAGACTGGGATTTTTTTCTCTGGAGCGTAGAAGGGTGATCTGAGAGAGGTCTATAAAATAATGAGGGGCATAGACCAGCTAGATAGTCAAGATCGTTTCTCAAAGGTAGGGAAGTCTAAAACTAGAAGGCATAGGTTTAAGGTGAGAGGGGAGAGATACAAAATGGTCCAGAGGGGCAATTATTTCACACAGAGGGTGGTGAGTGTCTGGAACAAGCTGCCAGAGGTACTGGTAGAGGCGGGTACAATTTTGTTTTTTAAAAAGCATTTAGACAGTTACATGGGTGAGATGGGTATAGAGGGATAATGGCCAAATGCGGGCAATTCGGACTAGCTTAGGGGTTTAAAAAAAAAGGGCGGCATGGACAAGTTGGGCAGAAGGGCCTGTTTCCATGCTGTAAACCTCTATGACTCTATCACTCACCCATGACCCCTGGGACTCGGCTGAGTGCAATACTAATGGCAGCCACTGCCTCCCCAGTGGTACTACTGAGCAATGAAGTGGTGCGGGCCTCTGATTGACCATCTCTTAGAGGACAGGACTTCCATCCATGTGGTCCTTAGTCTCAGGGAGGACCCATCATTGCCCTAACTGCCTGATAGGCAGCTGGCCATTTTGAAAAGAGGTGACACGGAGCTCAGACCCTCATCCCCGGCATTAAATTCTTCCTCACCTTCTCAATATCTACCCTATCAAATCACTTCCTAATCATCTCTTTCCTGGAGGAGAGAGCTCCAGTCTGTTCAAACTGATTTGAAATTTGGGTCCATCACGCACTCCCATCCATTGACTCCGTCCACACTTCACACTGCCTCGGAAAAGCAGACAGCATAATCAAGGACCCCATGCATGCCAGACATTCTCTCTTCCATCTTTTCCATCGGGAAAAAGATACAAAAGTCTGAGATCACATCCCAACTGACTCAAGAACAGCTTCTTCCTTGCTGCCAGACTTTTGAATGGTCCTATCACATATTAAGCTGATCTTTCCCTTCCCCGTATTGTAACTCTAACACTATATTCTGCACACTCTCCTTTCCTTTCCTTCGCTACAAACAGCATGTTTTGTCTGTATAGCATACAAGAAACAATACTTTTCACTATATCCCAATAGATGTGACAATAATAAATCAACTCAATTCAATGATCGGCTGAACCTCTGCTCAGAAACTCCGTTTTGTTAATCATATCTCCCTCCCAACCCTTACACTTCAGATAAGGATGTTCTGTGCATTGCTATGCAAGAATTTTTTAAAAAAGTTTTATCAGTGACGTAGCATTTTATTATTGCTTCTGATAGCAACTGCTGATCTGGGAATACACACTTTATTACCAAAAATGTTGATCTTTGCTCTCTTCCACTTGCAACAGAGAAAATTACAGCACAAGAACAGGCCCTTTGGCCCTCCAAGCCTGCACCGTCCTTGCTGCCCGTCTGAACTAAAACCCCCTACCCTTCCGGGGACCATATCCCTCTATTCCCATCCTATTCACGTATTTGTCAAGATGCCCCTTAAAAGTCACTTTTGTATCTGCTTCCACTACCTCCCCCGGCAGTGAGTTCCAGACATCCATCCCTCTCTGCGTAAAAAGATTTGCCTCGTACATCTCCTTTAAACCTTGCCCCTCGCACCTTAAACTTATGCCTCCTAGTAATTGACACTTCCACCCTGGGAAAAAGCTTCTGACTATCCACTCTGTCCATGCCCCTCATATTCTTGTAGGCTTCTATCAGGTCACCCCTCAACCTCCGTCGTTCCATGAGAACAAACCAAGTTTCTCCAATCTCTCCTCATAGCTAATACCCTCCATACCAGGTAACATCCTGGTAAGTCTTTTCTGTACCCTCTCCAAAGCCTGCACATCCTTCTGGTAGTGTTGTGACCAGAATTAAATACTATATTCCAAATGCGGCCTCACTAAGGATCTGTAAGGCTACAACATGACTTGCCAATTTTTAAACTCAATGCCCTGGCCAATGAAGGCAAGCATGCTGTATGCCTTCTTGACTACCTTCTCCACCTGCATTGCCACTTTCAATGACCTGTGTACCTGTACACCCAGATCCCTCTGCCTATCAATACTCCTAAGGGTTCTGCCATTTACTGTATATTTCCTATCTGTATTAGACCTTCCAAAATGCATTACCTCACATTTGTCCGGATTAAACACCATCTACCATTTCTCCGCCCAAATCTCCAACCGATCTATATCCTGCTGTACCCTCTGACGGTCCTCATCGTTATCTGCAATTCCACCAACCTTTGTGTCATCCACAAACTTACTGATCAAATCAGTTACACTTTCCTCCAAATAATTTATATATATTACAAACAGCAAAGGTCCCAGCACTGATCCCTGAGGAACGCCACTTGTCACAGCCCTCCATCCAGAAACACACCCTTCCACAGCTACCCTCTGTCTTTTTTGACCAAGCCAGTTTTGTATCCATCTTATTAGCTCACCTCTGATCCCATGCGACTTCACCTTCTGTACCAGTCTGCCATGGACCTTGTCAAAAGCCTTACTGAAGTCCATGTAGACAACATCCACTGCCCTACCCTCATTCATCTTCATCACTTCTTCAAAAACCTTGATCAAGTTAGTGAGACATGACCTCCCCTTCACAAAATCATGTTGCTTCTCGCTAATACATCCACTTATTTCCAAGTGGGAATAAATCCTGTCTCGAAGAATCCTCTCCAATAATTTCCCTACCACTGATGTAAGGCTCACCGGCTTGTAATTACCTGGATTATCCTTGCTACCCTTCTTAAACTAAGGAGCAACATTGACTTTTCCCCAATCTTCTGGAACCTCCCCTGTAAGAAGTCTCACAACACCAGGTTAAAGTCCAACAGGTTTATTTGGTAGCAAAAGCCACTGGATGACTACCAAATAAACCTGTTGGACTTTAACCTGGTGTTGTGAGACTTCTTACTGTGTTTACCCCAGTCCAATGCTGGCATCTCCACATCATGACCTCCCCTGTAGCCAGTGAGGATGCAAAGATTTCTCTCAAGGCCCCAGCAATTTCCTCCCTTGCCTCTCTCAGTATTGTGGGGTATATCCCATTAGGCCTTGGGGACTTCTCTACCTTAATGTTTCTCAAGACCCCGAATACCTCTTTCTTTTTGATCTCAACATGACCCAAACTATCTACACACCCTTTCTCAGACTCATCATCCACCAAGTCCTTCTCTTTGGTGAGTACTGATGCAAAGTACTCATTTAATACCTCACCAATTTCCTCTGGCTCCACGCATAGATTCCCTCCCTTGTCCTTGAGTGGGCCAATCCTCTTTATACATGTAGAAAAAGCCTTGGGATTTTCCTTAATCCTGCTGGCCAATGACTTTTCGTGACCCCTTTTAGCCCTCCTGACTCCTTGCTTAAGTTTCTTTCTACTTTCCCTGTATTCCACACTTGCTTCATGTGTTCCCAGCCTCCCAGCCTTGACAAATGCTTCCTTCTTCTTTTTGCCTAGGCTCACAATATCTCTCATTATCCAAGGTTCCCTAAACTTGCCATACCTATCCTTCATCCTTCCAGGAAAGTGCCTGTCCTGAATTCCTTTCAACTTACACTTGAAAGTCTCTTGCACGATGTTGATTTCCCCTCAAACATCTATCCCCAGTCTACATTCTTCAATTCTTGCCTAATATTGCTGTAATTAGCCTTTCCCCAATTTAGCACCTTCACCTGAACACTATATTTATCTTTATCCATCAGTACCTTGAAGCTTACTGAATTGTGGTCACAGTTCCCGAACTGCTCCCCTACTGAAACATTGACCACCTGGCCAGGCTCATTCCCCAATACCAGGTCCAGTTTGGCTCCTTCCCTAGTCGGATTATCTGCATACTGTTTCAAGAAGACCCCCTGGATGCTCCTTACAAACTCTGCCCCATCCACACCCCTAGCACTAAGTCAATCCCAGTCAATATAGGGGAAGTTAAAATCTCCCATCACAACAACCCTGTTACTTTTACATCTTGTCAAAAATCTGCCTACACATCTGTTCCTGTATCTCCCTCTGGCCTTTGGGAGACCTATAGTAAGCCCCCAACATTGTAACTACACCCTTCCTATTCCTGAGCTTGACCCATATTGCCTCGCTACATGAGCCCTCCAAGGTGTCTTCCCGCAGTACAGCTGTGATATTCTCCTTAATCAGTGCAACTCCCCCACCTATTTTTACATTCCCCTCTATCCCACCCGAAACATCTGCATCCTGGAACATTAAGATGCCAATCCTATCCTTCTCTTAACCAAGTCTCTGTAATGGCAACAACATTATAGTTCCAAGTACGAATCCAAGCTTTAAGTTCATTTGCCTTGCCTGTTACACTTCTCGCATTAAAACAAATGCATTTCAGTCCTCCAGACCCTCTTTAATCAGCAACAGCACCCTGCCTGATCTTCCTCTGAGTCTTACTGGCCCTACTCTCTAGTTCCCCTTCAGTTAATTCACCTTTGCTTTGGTTCTCACCCTCTGCCAAACTATTTAAATTTAGGATCACCAAAACCCCACTCTGCCCTTTGCCCTCACCATCTCTATGCCCTTTGCCTGGCTTAAATTCCTTTATATCATAGAATCATAGAAACCCTACAGCGCAGAAGGAGGCCATTCGGCCCATCGAGTCTGCACTGACTACAATCCCACCCAGGCCCTACCCCCATATCCCTACACATTTTACCCGCTAATCCCTCTAACCTACACATCTCAGGACACTAAGGGGCAATTTTAGCATGGCCAATCGACCTAACCCGCACATCTTTGGACTGTGGGAGGAAACCGGAGCACCCGGAGGAAACCCACGCAGACACGAGGAGAATGTGCAAACTCCACACAGACAGTGACCCAAGCCAGGAATCGAACCCAGGTCCCTGGAGCTGTGAAGCAACAGTGCTAACCACTGTGCTACCGTGCCGCCCATATATATATGGGCGGCACGGTATATATGGCATATATGGGCTAATCATTTCTATTAAATGTTATCTCTGTAATATGCATCATGAGCTTTCACTGACATTTCATAAGAACGAAACTGCAATGTTCCTTTTAGGGTGACATAGGACAGAGAATAACATTGAGGCAGAAACGTTGCCATCAGGTGCACTAGGACCCTCCTCACAAAGGGGCTTCATGAGATGTGTTGAACATCTGGCTGCTAGTCACCAAGAGCAACAGACGGGACAAATAAAAAATTGTCGCACATCTGGCTGCAAGTTTGTCAGGCATTCACGATCGCTGGCCTGTGCAGATCCCCATGTGTTACTGGAAACATCCCATCTGATTTTAAAAAAAAGAAATCTGTTCACAGTTTTGTACTGGCTGCGCATGCTTGAATGTAAAAGGGACATGGATGAACTCTGGCTATGGTGTTTCTGTAGCATTTTTGAGCGAGGCGATTCTAGCCAACTGAGCTGCTCTGAAATTTGGCATCACTTCCAGATCTTTAACCATAGTCAGTGCCAATGAACAATGTGAGCTCACCCTGCCGACGGATCCAGCACAGTTGTAACGTGAGATGCCTTACCTTCTCACAGAGGCTTTTCTGGAAATCCAGCTGTTCCTGCAACGTTTGTACTTGGTTTGCCAAGTCACACCTTTGTAACATTTCATCATGCAGTCGCGCTTTGGTATCATTGGCAATCGAATTAACCTGTAGGAAAACAAAACGTATAGCGGATGGATCAACTTCCCTTTTTTTTGAGGTGGGGAAGGATTAAGGTTGCCGGCTTGCCATGCTTACGTTTGCAAGCTGAAGTTTAATATCGGTAAGCTCTTTCTCCAAGCTCCTCTTCTCACTCCGACATGTCGCCAGCTGAGCATCTTTGGAATGCTGAGAAATTTCCAGATCTCTTGCTCGGGCCAAAGCAGATTTCAACTCTGATTCCGTTTTGGTATTCCTGAAGGAATATCACATTATTTGCAGCTCAATTGACTGTCATTTCAAAGATCATAGAATCATAGAAACCCTACAGTGCAGAAGGAGGCCATTTGGCCCATCGAGTCTGCACCGACCACAATCCCACCCAGGTCCTGCCCCCTTATCCCTACATATTTACCCACTAATCCCTCTAACCTACACATCTCAGGACACTAAGGGGCAATTTTAGCATGGCCAATGAACCTAACTCGTACATCTTTGGACTTTTACTAGGACTGAAATTAATTTTTTCTACTAGTTTGAACATGATATATTTAAATCAAAAACAACCTGATGGATTTATACTAACAAAATAATTAAGAAGGAATATTGATTGATTTATTATTGTCACATGTATTGGGATACAGTGAAACACATTATTTCTTGAACGCTATACAGACAAAATATACCAAAGCGTGCACAGGAGAGAAGGAAAGAAGAGGGTGCGGAATATAATCTTGCAGTTACTGATAGGGTGAGGAGAAAGACTAACAAAGCAAAAGCACACTTCATTTTTTTAAAAGTAATGCTTCTCACAATTACATTAAAAAGCAGTCAGCAGTCTATGACCAGATCAATGTTACATCTAGAATTTGCTTCCATACAGAAACATAGGCCCAATTAAATTTCCAGGAACAATGTTAACAGAATTGTTGGCTAATCATAGCAATCAATCTCGGTTGGTACCTAGCCTCAGGCCTTTGTATCTTTTTCCCGACAGAAGAAGGTGGAAGAGAGTCCAGGGTGCAAGAAGTCCTTGATTATGCTTTCTGAAAGAAATCTGTCCAGTTTTCCTTTGAATTAATCTATATTAACAGCTTCCAACATCTCCCTTGGGATCAATACACCGATTGGCACTCAATCACTGAAATATTGTTTCCACAAATTGGTTCTCAATGAAACGTACAATGTTCTCAGGTTCTACTATTGTGGGCAAGATAGACTAGCTTAGAACATAGAATCCTTAACGGTGCAGAAGATGACAATTTGACCCATCGAGTTTATATTAGCTCTCCAAAAGAACAAGTCCACCACCACCCACCTACACCCAACGCCCCCACCCCGCCCTTTCCCCTTAAGCCCATGCATTTACCATGACTAATCCACTTAACCTCTTGGGACACTAAGGGACAACTTAGCATGGCCAATCCTGTACATCTTTGGACGGTGGGAGGAAACTGGAGCACCCAGAGGAAACCACGCAGACATGGGGAAAATGTGCAAACTCCACACAGTCACCCAAGCCCGGAATTGAATCCGGGTGCCTGGCGCTGTGAGGCAGCAGTGCTATCTTGTTCCTTCACAATTCTACCAACAGCAATCATATCATCTCCCAATCTTTGCTCTTTCCTGTCAGAATATTCCAATCTGAGATTCCCCTATCCTGTGGTATCCTTTTTCGCACTGTAACGATCTGAACTGTTAGTCCAGTCATGACAATACTTTATAAAGAGTGAGAGCTACCTCACAATTGCAGCTCCATATCGAACTTTCACTGCACCCCATACAATATGGTTCACTCATTGTTGCGATGGATTACCGTATCAGTGCCAACAACCCTCAGGGAAAATAACACGAGTAAATATGATTTGCCATCCAAAAGATATGCGAGATGCTTTATTTTAAAAAATACCTGTTTAAAAAAAACTCAACAAATGGTATTTTATCTGCAAACATATGTTTAAACAGGAGCTGCACTGGCAGTGGGGGGATTTGGAGAGAAGGAGATCATACGAACTTTCTACAAAATTATTTTGACTGCCTTCCCAACAAAATGCCTGAAAGCATCAATTGTGATGAAATAATGAGTGCCACTGGATATTGTTACATGCTCAAACCAACAGGGAGGGTATAAAGGTATTGCTCGGGGAGCTGTACTCTACACAGGTCATAAGCTACTTATGCAAATACAGGTTTATTCTTGCTAGTGCAACTGTAAATCATATGGATGACAAAAATTCCCCATGAGCAACTGGAATGCTGAGCTGCCAAACCTGGATTTGCAAGGCCATGAACAGGTTAAGAATATTATGTCTACGTGCATTTCCTGTCAACTTCCCCACCCCTACATTATAAATTCCCCATTTCCATATTTATACTGGTAGTTGCCAGTGGCGACTTCTTGCACAAGCGACATATTGGGTGGTATCTAATGGAGGCGACAGAGCCATGGCAAATGTGGAGTAGGGCAATGTTCGGGGCTGGGCAAGATGCTCTTTCGAAGAGTCGGTGCAGATTCAATAGTGCTGAATGGTCTCCTTCGGCACTGTCGGGATTCTGTGGGTGTCACCCACCTACTGGAAAGGGGCAAGGAGCCCTCATGGCTCTGATGAGAAAGGCCCACTACACTCAGTGCCAATGAGGCACTTAATTGGCAGAGTCATGTCAACCGAAAGCTGTGGGATAATCAGATTGGCAGCTGTGCTTTGCTCAGCAGTGCCACTCGGAGTTCACTGACTGCTGCTGGAAATGCATCTACCCAAGGCCCAGGATTTCCAAGGGACCCAGGCGAGTGACGGTTGAGAAGGGTCAGCAATAAGAGCAAGGGAGTGGATGGGGACAACTCTCAGCAGGCCCTCCTTTCCAATGATGCTGGGTCCCTCAATTAGCCACAGAGTATGTTTTAATGAGTGACCCCCACTCGGGTAGCTCACCCAACCCGAGAGGGTTTGCTTCTTGGGCTTCCCATATGGCGAGTCTCCCACTCACTGCTGGGTAAATCTCATTGAGATGAGACTCTTAAATGGACATTAATCACCCACCCAAGAGTCACGATTGGCAGCGGGTCAAGAAGGTCACCCAGGAGTCTTCCCATCCCGGGTATCAGGACAGAGGTGAGGGCCCCACTCGGCTCCCTCCCACCCAATGAAATGTCCTTCCACCAAATTGCCGCAAGAGAGATTAAATTCAACCTATACCCCTATTGGAGGTGCTGCAGGCAGCATGTTGTAAATACAATGTGACATGCATACTTTATGCCAAGAAACTGTGATGTAATAAAACTCACCAGAGGACTGCTCTCAGATTTAATTTTCTGTGCAAAGTCAGTTAACAACAACCAGCAAATTCGATATGAAAATGACAGGGTGACCAGAGAATACAAATAGAAATGCTCATACTGACAGCTTAAGAAATGGAGAAAATAGCCTGGCAACTCTGCACCACATTTTGGGAATGTTTAAAATGGGGATTCACAGCGTAGCCTGGGGTACATTCATAACATCGGAAAGCTTGTTCTCTAAACTCTGTAAACAATCGAACAGGGAAAGTTACTGAAGACGTTTGCTGTGCTGTGCTGTAGGACAACTTTGACTAACATATTATGTGGAGTTTATCCAGTATCCTCTGTTTTTATTTCAGATTTCCAGCATTCATAGTATTTTGCTTTTATATCTAAGTTTTGTGCTGTTTCAATATCGATTTTTAAAAATTAAAACATAAAAATCGTGGAACCAGTTACACTGCATCATCTCATTAGCACATCACTCCAGCCTACAGAATGAGCAAATAGAATGATGAAATGGAAAGGTGTCCAAATGAATCATTCCAACTCAGTTGCGGTGTATATGTTTTGTCAGGCGTTTGGGCATTTTGATTACATTGTACAAGTCGAAGTGGTTTGGTAAGCTTTCTTTGGAACGGTTGCATTTCCACTGGGAACAAAGCAAGTTTAAGATTGAAACAATTGCTTTGGTTCAGGTCCACGGAGTTCAGTTGGGCGAGAAACTGATCGGCCGAAATTGCTCACAGCTCTGGAGACAGATCTATAGCCAGCAAGTATTGAATGCACAAAATAATCCAAGTACAACCCAAATCTGGAAGACACAAAACTATTGTTTCACTCCCTCATGCTCACAAGCAGCTGAATGAAAATTTCAGGAACTAACAAAGCAGTTTATTTGAAACCTAAGTGACGTTATTGCAGCCCATTCCTTAAAAGAAAAAAAAAATCAACGTTAGCTCTGGCTCAGTCGTAGATTCTCACCCAAGTTAGAAGATTGTTGACTCAAATCCCAGTCCAGGAACTTGAGCACATTGGGAAATTTTGAGATTATGAAATGCACCATAAAAATGCAAGTTTGATTTTCCTATAAGCGCATAGATGCCAACTTTAACCCAATGAGACAATCAATGTGTTAGGTTAGAACAATAGCTGCAACCAACATACTTGCATGGAATATTCTAACTTGGACTAATTAATATCTTGTGCAAATTCAGAATTGCGTTATTGCTAATATTCAATGCTCCCATGCATGGACTCCAGAATTTTATATGCCTCTTGTGCCTACGTTTTTATACATCTAGCGAAGTAATAACGCTGCATTCAATGGCATTTGTCACCTATTCCAGGAACCTACATTTGTCACCTGACTATTCCAGGAACCTACCTAGGACAAGATATTAATCTGTCTTTTATGATCAGCTGTGTTATAATTTGTAATCAGCAACCTTCAATATTATTCTTCCTGAGGTGGTGTCCAAATATTTAGCTACCTGGAATTTGGTTTACAACCACACTTTAAAAAAATGGATGATTACCTGCTGTCTCACAGCACCAGGGACCTGGGTTCAATTCCTGGCTCGGGTCACTGTCTGTGCGGAGTCTGCACGTTCTCTCCATGTCTGCGTGGGTTTCCTCTGGGTGCTCTGGTTTCCTCCCACAGTGTGGAGATGCCGGCGTTGGACTGGGGTAAACACAGTAAGAAGTTTAACAACACCAGGTTAAAGTCCAACAGGTTTATTTGGTAGCAAAAGCTACCAAATAAACCTGTTGGACTTTAACCTGGTGTTGTTAAACTTCTTACTGTGTTCCTCCCACAGTCCAAAGATGTGTGGCTTAGGTTGATTGGCCATGATAAATTGCGCCTTAGTGTGTGGAGTTTGCGCCTTAGTGTGCGCCTGTGTGGAGTTTGCACATTCTCCTCGTGTCTGCGTGGGTTTCCTCCGGGTGCTCCGGTTTCCTCCCACAGTCCAAAGATGTGCGGGTTAGGTTGATTGGCCAGGTTAAAAAAATTACCCCTTAGAGTCCTGAGATGCGTAGGTTAGAGGGATTAGCGGGTAAAATATGTGGGGGTAGGGCCTGGGTGGGATTGTGGTCGGTGCAGACTCGATGGGCCAAATGGCCTCCTTCTGCACTGTAGGGTTTCTATGATTCTATGATTCTATAGTGTCAGGAGGACTAGGAGGGTAAACCTGTGGGGTTACGGGGATAGGACCTGCTTGGGATTGTTGTCAGTGCAGGCTCGATGGGCCAAATGGCCTCCTTCTGCACTGTTGATTCTATGATTTTATGAACTTTTTCTTGCACAAGAAAGCTGATTCTTGATGTAATTTGACAGAGTACAAGGCTCAAAATTTTCATAGCTAGCACAAAGGAAGATGTTGTGGTTGTTGGAGGGCAATTATCTCAGCAAAGGGATATCACTACAGGAGTTCCTCAGAGTAGCATCCTAGGCCCAACCATTTTCAGCTTCAATGATCTTCCCTCCCTCCATAAGTCAGAAGTGGGGATATCGCTGATGATTGCATAATGTGCCAGAACTTGCATTTATATAGCACCTTTCATGATGGCTCAAAGTCCTTTACAGTCAGTCAATTAAGTACTTTGAGACTACTGCAATAGTAAACATGGCAGCTAATATTTGCTCAGTAAACTCGCCCTCAGTATTGAACTGGTCTATCAGCCTCGTTTTTTGGACTCAAGTGCTGGAATGGGATGTGAACCGAGAGCTAAGCGATTCAGAGGCAAGTGTGTTACTAACATAGCCACAGCTGACACAATGGCATTACAACAGCTAAATCCACCAAACATCAAACAGTCTAGGCATTACCATTGACCAAAATCTGAACTGTTCAAGAGTAAGTCAGGAGCTGGGAGTTCTGTGGTGAGTGACTCACCTCTAAGTCCTCAAAATCCATCCATCATCTCCAAGCCACAAGTCAGGAATATGGATTACGCTCACTTTTCTGGACGAGTACAGATTCAAGAAAACTGAAGGTGCTTGATGCCATTCAGGACAAAGCAGTCTGCTTGATTGGCACCACATCCATCACCTTACAACATTCAGTCCCTCCATCACTGACATACAGTGGCAGTAGTGTCTACCATCTACAAGGTGCACTGCAGCGATTCACCAAGTTTCCTTCAATAACAGCTTTCAAACCCGCAATCTCTACCACCCAGAAGGACACAGGTAGCAATTGTTCCACTTCAAGATACACAGTACCCCGAGTTGGAATTAAATCAGTGTTCCTTCACTGCTGCTGGGTCAAAATTCATGAAGCCCCTCCCTAACAGCACCGTGGGCGTAGCTACACCACACCATGGACTGCAGCAATGCAAGATGGCAGCTCACCCACCACCTTCTCATGGGTGATTAGTGATGTTCAACAATTGCTGGCCTTTCCAGCGATGCTCACATCATAAGAACGGATTAAAAAAAATTCAACGACCCTGCTCCTTAATTTCAAATCATCTCTACAACTAGTAGATGATATACTCAATATCATCTCAACATCCCTGCTGCAATGTCTATGTACATAATGTGTCATATGCAGTCAGTATTATTTTCTGAAATTCATATCAAATGATATACCTTTGGGTTTTCAAAACTTCTATAGATTGTGTTTTTAAAAATTAAAACTCCAAATAAAAACTCCCAGTTTTTGATTTACTATCAACTTAAATTTTCAAAATGAGTTCCATTTTCTATTCAAATGACACCATTTCTCCAAGGTACTTTGAGAATACCTAAATTATCCAAAAAAAAGACTTGAAATTCTAACTGAATGATTTTGGTAGAAAGTGTATTGCAATAAGTGAGTGTCATCTTATTATCTTGTGGTTCTCAGGCAGATCAATGTGGAAATGACCACCACCTAAATCTGGATCATCACAGTAGACACTCTGGATGTTGAAGTTGATGCAAGCCACCAATCTCCAGTTTTACACAGCTTGTAATGTCCCACGCAAAGGCATTAAGCCCACCAGCAGTCAGTACTCAATTTTTACATTTACAAAATATGGACACCAGCACTGGCAATGATATACCAACTTACATACCTCACCTATTCTATAACATTACCACATCAGAATCCATCTCCTAAACTCTTGGCTTTGGTGTATGATTGTTTCAAAATAACTAGCAACAGCTCCCATTCACTTTGTGAACACCATTTAAAAAGGGAAAGTTCTTTGGTGTTAATAGCCTAAATTAAGGGTACGTACATACAGGTGGGGAGAAGGTGTGCACATAACTTAATGGATAGGTGCCTAACTTCATTGTGGATTGTGATGTTAATGAAAGATTGCAGATTTGAGCCCGACTGTTACCATTTTTTTACGCCTGGCTGGCTCAGGTGATAAAACAAGATATTCTGATGTTATGGGTCCAAACCTCAGCTGTTGTAGTTTAGGTCTTTGCAGAGGTGACATTGCAAAGATAGTGGCAATGCCCCAGTTGGTGCAGAAACCTGCACTGGCCACTGCCAATCACTCTAAGCCTCACCTGGCTACCTTCTGGGAAAATTTTTTTTAAAATACTTTTCCAATTCAATCAAATCAAATCCAATTCAGAGCCATTAAGTTGAGACATTTCAGATCCAGGCTGACAAGACAGGGCAAGCGACCAAACCACCCTGTTCTGGGCCTGATCTACATGAGCCAAGCTGATTGGAGAAGGGGGAGGTTCCTCCTCCAAGTCTTGAGCTCATCTGCATCTTAGCCAAAAGGCCGAGATGCCACTTTAAAAAATTGCTTCATATGAAACATATGAAGCTTCAGTGTAACCTAATGACCTCAACCAAGTGCGGCCGACCATGGGCTGCCAACCATACTACACTTGATCTTAGCCAAAAGGCCACCTTCTGGGAAAATGCTCAGGTGGAACTTACTCCTCCACTTCCTGGAGAAATCATTCCTACTGGCTGTTGAAAGCTTCAAGTGTCTTATGGCATCATTTCAGGGTGGGAGTTACAAACAAATAACTGTAAAGGATGCCCTGAGGAACACATTGGTGGCTATTAAAATTCTGGTTTGGTTTTACATTGGTGAGTTCATTGGCCGACCTGAACACTATTCCATTGTAAATGAATGAATAATATTTCAAATTAAATAAAGCCATTGTTAGGACTTGGTTTTTTTTTTAAATAAAGAGGCGCATCATGCAGTGTTCATGCTTGAGGCTTTCTGCAGCTGGTGGGCACCTTGAGGGCCAGAGTACATCACCAATGGTAATGATGTTCTGAAGTATTAAGTTTTTGTTAAGTTTTTTTTCTTGTACACAAAAATTCCCTTTTAAGGCATCATTTATTTGTTTATAAAGAGATACTTTGACACTGGGGAGGGGTTAGCGGGGTAGGAGTTACCACATCCATAATGTCTCACTTCCAATAATTCTAAAACTGAGTGAAGATTGACTTTTCATAAAATCCCTATAGTGCAGAAGGAGGCCATTCAGACCATCAAGTCTGTACCGGCTTTCCAAAAGAGCATCTTACCCAGGCCCCATCACCGTAACCCCACGTATTTACTCCACTAATCCCAAAACCTACACATCTTGAGACAATAAGGGGCAATTTAGTATGGCCAATACACCTAACCTGCACATCTTTGGACTGTGGGAGGAATCAGGCGCGCCCAGAGGAAACCCACGCTGATGCGGGGAGAACATGCAGACTCCACAGTGACCCAAGGCCAAATCAAACCCAGGTCCCTGGCGCTGTGAGGCAGCGATTGGTTATCGGAGGTTTAACTCGCTTAATACTAAATTCACATCTTCACATTTCTGCAGCTTTTATAATTGCGGTATACAATAGCAAGTGGTTCCATCAATTCAATTTTAAATGAGAGTGAATTTTTTTAAAAAAAGTTTACAGTTATGAAATAGCACCAGGAACCCGGGTTCAATTCCGGCCTCAGGTCACTCTGTGGAGTTTGCATGTTCTCCCCGTGTCTACGTGGGTTTCCTCTGGGTGCTCCGGTTTCCTCCCACAGTCCAAAGATGTGTAGGTTAGGTTGATTGGCCATTCTAAATTGCCCCTTAGTGTCAGGGGGAGTAGCAGGGTAAATACGTAGGGTTACGGGATAGGGCCTGGGTGGGATTGTGGTCAGTGCTGGCTCAATGAGCCGAATACCCTCCTTCTGTACAGTAAGTATGATATGTTTCAAGGCACAAACTGAGTGACAACCAAAACGAAGATAGATACTTTTTCATTTTTGGGACTTCTTCATTTTGTATATTAGAACAAAACATTAATATGACTGATATTCCAAGGAAGTTCAACAGGAAAAATATGAGATCAACATTTGTCACACAGTCATTTCATGACCCATGTTACGCACATTCAAGAGTACAGCCAATTTGAGCTTTTCACTCTACTGTAACCAACCAATTAATTGCATTACCAAAAAATGCCCCGAGTCAGCTGTAGGTCGATTTTGCAAATTGCACGTGAGTTCCGAGGAACATTGGAAGTAGCCATTTGCTCAAAGAGATAATACTCTTTCAAAATGGAAGGGTCTTTAGACAGCCCCATGGTACGTGAAACAATGAATACTTTGGCCTTTCATATCTTCACGTGTCTACAGGAACAGTGCCAGAAGACTGGAGGATAGCAAATGTTGTCCCCTTGTTCAAGAAGGGGAGTAGGGACAACCCTGGTAATTATAGACCGGTGAGCCTTACTTCTGTTGTAGGCAAAGTATTGGAAAGGATTATAAGAGATAGGATTTATAATCACCTAGAAAGGAATAATTTGATTAGGGATAGTCAGCACGGTTTTGTGAAGGGTAGGTCGTGCCTCACAAACCTTATTGAGTTCTTTGAGAAGGTGACCAAAGAGGTGGATGAGGGTAAAGCGGTTGATGTGGTGTATATGGATTTCAGCAAAGCGTTTGATAAGGTTCCCCATGGTAAGCTTTTGCAGAAAATACGGACACATGGGATTGACCGTGATTTAGTGGTTTGGATCAGGAATTGGCTAGCTGTAAGAAAACAAAGGGTGGTGGTTGATGGGAAATATTCATCCTGGAGTTCAGTTACTAGTGGTGTACCGCAAGGATCTGTTTTGGGGCCACTGCTGTTTGTCATTTTTATTAATGACTTGGATGAGGGCGTGGAAGGATGGATTAGTAAATTTGCGGATGACACTAAAGTCGGTGGAGTTGCAGACAGTGCGGAGGGAAGTGGCAGGTTACAGAGGGACATAGATAAGCTGCAGAGCTGGGCTGAGAGGTGGAAAATGGAGTTTAATGCGGAGGAATGTGAGGTGATTCACTTTGGAAGGAGTAACAGGAATACAGAGTACTGGGCTAATGGTAAGATACTTGGTAGTGTGGATGAACAGAGGGATCTGGGTGTCCATGTGCATAGATCCCTGAAATTTGGCACCCAGGTTGATAGGGTTGTTAAGGCGTACGGTGTGTTAGCTTTTATTGGTAGAGGGATTGAGTTTCGGAGCCGGGAGGTCATGCTGCAACTGTACAAAACTCTGGTGCAGCGGCATTTGGAGTATTGCGTACAGTTCTGGTCGCCGTATTATAGGAAAGATGTGGAAGTGTTGGAAAGGGTGCAGAGGAGATTTACCAGGATGTTGCCTGGTATGGTGGGAAAATCGTATGAGGAACGGCTGAGGGGCTTGAGGTTGTTTTCGTTAGAGAGAAGGTTAAGAGGTGACTTAATAGAGGCATACAAGATGATCAGAGGATTAGATAGGGTGGATAGTGAGAGCCTTTTTCCTCGGATGGTGTTGGCTAGCACGAGGGGACATAGCTTTAAATTGAGGGGTGAGAGATATAGGACAGATGTTAGAGGTAGGTTCTTTACTCAGAGAGTAGTAAGGGCGTGGAATGCCCTGCCTGCAGCAGTGGTGGACTCGTCAACGTTGAGAGCGTTCAAGTGGTTATTGGATAAACATATGGATGATATTGGAATAGTGTAGATTAGAGGGGCTTTAGATTGGTACCACTGGTCGGCGCAACATCGAGGGCCGAAGGGCCTGTACTGCGCTGTAATGTTCTATGTTCTAGATGGACAAAAATTACAGACATTACCCAGAAAGTGCTAGTAAGAGCAAGATGGAGAATGGCATTAGAAGGCCAGTTGTAAGGAATGTAATCAGTCAATTCAAATTTACTATTAGACTATCATGCTGTTATTGTAGTGGAGGTACGTAAGATTTTTCCAATGAAAAAGGATATCAGGCATCTCGTCTTCAATTATGACCAACACTGAATTAATAACTCCAAGTTGGTTCCATCGCTTAATATAATGGTTATTTTGACAAAAAAAAATCATGACCACACACTTGTCTCCCTTGGTAAACTAGATGGTAAATGTGCATCAGATGTGTTGATTTTGTCTCAGCACATACTGTTCCCACGAATGGAAACCTCGCCAAAGCAAAATTGGCATGGAAGCAAATAATTCCAAAGGATGATACCAATTCATAGAATTATAGAATCCCTACAGTGCAGAAAGAGACCATTCGGCCCATCAAGTCTGCACCGACAACAATCCCACCCAGGCTGTGTTCCCACAACCCCATGCATTTACCTTGCTAATCCCTTGACACTGGAGTTAATTTAGCATGGCCAATCAACCTAACCCGCACATCTCTGGACTGTGGGCAGAAACCGGAGCACCCGGAGGAAAGCCATGCAAACACGGGGATAACATGCAAACTCCACACAGTGATGCAAGGCCAGAATCGAACCCGGGTCTCTGGTGCTGTGAAGCAGCAGTGCTAACCACTGTGCCGCGCCAAGTTCTTCAACAACAAAAAAAATCAGCTGGATGAATAAGGAGCCAGCCCAAACTGAAAATAATATTCACTTCTTGGGAGCATCCTCGGTGACAAAATGGGTCGTTATTTTTAATGAAACAATGTATTGTAAAGAGTTAGTATCCACATATTGCAGGATTTTTGTTATATTCTTTCAATGGAATGTGAGCAATACCGGCAAGGCCCATTGCCCATCCCTAGTTGCCCTTGAGAAGGTGGTGGTGAGCTGCCGTCTTGAACCATTGCAGTCCATGTGTTGTAGGTACAGCTACAGTGTTATTAGGGAGTGAGTTCCAGGATTTTGTTTCCTATCAATGAATGAACGGTGATTTGGTTCCAAATCAGGATTGACGCGTGGTATAGGCAGGAACCTGCCAATGTCCCATGCTCCCAGTTTCCTTATAGGTGAAAAGTGTCACATGTTTGAAGGATGCTGTCAAAGGATTCTTGGCGATTTGCTGCATTGCATCATAGGACAAACTTATGCCGCAATGGTGGAGGGAGTGAATGTTTAAAGTGGTGAATAGGGTGCCAATCAAGGGGGTTGCTTAGTCCTGGATATCAAGCTTCTTGAGCAGAGCTGCACTCATCCAGACAAGTGGAAAGTACATATTTACACAATTATACTCCTGCCTGGTACGTTGTAGATGATGGACAGATTTTGAGGAGTCAGAAGATGAGTTATTCACCACAGAATTCCAAGCCTCTGTCCTGCTCTTGTAGCCAAAATATTTATATGGTTGGCGCAATTAAGTTTTAGGCAAATGGCAACTTGTAGCTTGTTGATGATGGAGGGATTCAGCAATCTGACGAAGGAGCAGCGCTCCGAAAGCTAATGGTATTTGCTACCAAATAAACCTGTTGGACTTTAACCTGGTGTTGTTAAATCTGTTACTGTGTTTACCCCAGTCCAACGCCGGCATCTCCACATCAATGCCATTGAATGCCATGGGGAGATGATTATTCTCTCGTCATTGCATGACACAAATGTGTATTTAGTATGTTATTTACATGTTAGCAAGGAATAAAAGAATAGTCCATTTTGGTTGACAGGGATTGAAGAAAGGGAACATGCACACTCAACAGGGTGTTTAAATGTTTTGAACGAACAACTTCAGGCCATTCTCTTCAAGGACCATGTATAACCTGACCTAATTATGGACAATATCCAACACACAGAATTCCCTGATAATCACAACCAACCAATACCTTCATGTGGAGCTCTGTCAAACATTCCCAACACCTAGAGTAATCCCACCATACAAGTAAATCTTTACAACTACAAACATGCGCTGCATAGCATCAACTGAGGTAAACTAACTTGTCCCACAGAATATATTTGACAATGTGCAAATCCTTGTACTTTGAAATCCATTTCTAAAGCTATTTTTGTCCTTTTCTCTTCAAAATGAGTGAATAAAATCACCAAATTATTTAACTGTGATGATGATTTCCTCGTCTGTTACTCCTGGGGTGGAGGGCATGGGAATCTGTTTTCTAGTCTCCCCTGTTATTTGAAGATTGATAGTTTTGCGATTCTTCAGTTCATAAGACTACCCAAGTTAACTAACATTTCTTTGTCCAATCTTTCAATAATTCTTATCATACTTTAGAAACAAATTGGATCCCCAAACAAAACCTTCAGTTCTCCCACCCAATAATCAAGGTATCTATAACACACAAAGATTGGGGGAGTTGCAGATAGTGCGGAGGACTGCCAGAGGATACAGCAGGATATCGATAGGCTGGAGACTTGGACGGAGAAATGGCAGATGGAATTTAATCCAGACAAATGCGTGATGATGCATTTTGGGAAGTCTAATGCAGCAGGGAGGTATACAGTAAATGGCAGAGCCCTTTGAAGCATTAACATACAGAGGGATCTAGTTGTACAGGTCCACAGTTCCCTGAAAGTGGCAATACAAGTGGATAAGGTGGTCAAGAAGGCATATGGTATGCTTGCCTTCATCGGTCAGGGCATAGAGTATAAAAATTAGCAAAATGATGCAGCTGTACAGAATTTTAGTTCGGCCACATTTAGAATATTGCATACAGTTCTGATTGCCACACTACCAGAAGGATGTGGAGGCTTTGGAGAGCATACAAAAAAGATTTACCAGGATGTTGCCTGGCTTGGAGGGTATTAGCTATGAGGAGAGACTAGACAAACTTGGCTTGTTTTCACTTGAACATCAGAGGTTGAGGGATGACCTGATAGGAGTTTACAAAATTATGGAGAGGCATAGATAGAATAGATAGAGTCTTTTTCCCAGGGTAGAAATGTCAATTACTAGGGGACATAGGTTTAAGTTAAAATGGGGAAAGTTTTTTTTAAATAGAGGGTGGTAAGTAGGTAGTAGGACCCTCAAAATTTGAGATCTGTGGATGGACCATGTGTGGGGATTGGATTATTAAATACCCTCTCGATAAATCATTGCACGTGATCCCAATGACTTATAGCAGCTCATTTTTTTGTCAACTGATTGACATGACAATTGTCAATTTTTTGGTAATTTGGGGGAAGGGGTCAAATGAAGGCTGCGCACATTTGAATCCTAATTTGTCCCCTTTGGACTAACAGTTCCAGCTACAGACAACCTTTTGTAGAATAAATGCAATGTTGAATGTTGAGGCCTGATTAGGTTCCAATAGTCCCAACAGCAACTGGCTTGGGTCTTCCATATACATTAACAATTCATATCAAATCCTAATCAGAGTGCAGAAAATAGATTGTAATTTTTGTTTGAGAGGCAACCAACCACTGGATAACAGTGACGGGGAGGGTGACTGAATGGTTAGGAAAAGGGAAGGGGAGACAAAAGGAGGGCAGACTCCCTTCCATCTTCTTCTATTGGGAAAAAGGTACAAAAGTTTGAAAACACGCATCAACTGACCCAAGAACAGCTTCTTCCCTACTGCCATCAGACTTTTCAATGGTCCTATCATATATTAGGCTGACCTTTCTCTTCATCCTATTGGTAACTGTGACACTGTATTCTATCCCCTCTCCTTTCCTTCTCCCCTATGTACTCTATGAAAGATGTGTTTTGTCTGTATAGTGCACAAGAAACAATACTTCTCATTGTATCCCAATACACGTGACAATAATAAATCAAATCAACGGGATGGAGGGTGGTAGTAGAGGGAGAGATGGACAGAGGGATGGAGGGAGAAAGGTAGGGATGGAGGGAGAAAGGTAGGGATGGAGGGAGAAAGGTAGGGATGGAGGGAGGAAGGTAGGGAGAGAGAGAGGGAGGGAGGAAGGTAGGGAGAGGGAGGAAGGTAGGGAGAGGGAGGAAGGTAGGGAGAGGGAGGAAGGTAGGGAGAGAGGGAGGAAGGTAGGGAGAGAGGGAGGAAGGTAGGGAGAGAGGGAGGAAGGTAGGGAGAGAGGGAGGAAGGTAGGGAGAGAGGGAGGAAGGTAGGGAGAGAGGGAGGAAGGTAGGGAGAGAGGGAGGAAGGTAGGGAGAGAGGGAGAGAGGGAGGGAGGAAGGTAGGAGAGGGGGAGGCAGGGAGGAAGGGATTGATGGATGGAGAGAGGTGGCAAAGAAGGAAGTAGTAGTGAGGGAGGGTTGGATGAACAGAGCGAGGAAGGGATGGATGGGGAGAGAGGGATGGGGGGAGAGAGGGATGGGGGGAGAGAGGGAAGTAGTAGGGACAGAGTGAGGTAGTAGGGAGGAAGGGATGGATGGAGAGAGGTGGGATAGAGGGAAGTAGTAGGGACAGAGTGAGGTAGTAGGAAAGGAGGGCTGGATGGACAGGGGGAGGTGGGGATGGACAGGGGGAGGTGGGGATGGACAGGGGGAGGTGGGGATGGACAGGGGGAGGTGCCTGGTTCCCCCTCCTCACCTCTCCTGTAGGTGCCGGTGCTCCTCGCTGACTTTGCCCAGCCGCACCTCCAGGCGAGCCCGCTCGTTGGCCGTGCGGTCCAGCAACTCCCGGGCTTCGGCCAACTCCTTCTCGAACAGGGAGCGGGTGTTTCGGAAACCGGAGCTTTCCTCCTCTTGGGACTCGGTTAGCTGCCGCAGCAGCGCCTCTTTGTCCAGCTCCAGGCAGCGGATGCGCTCGATGTAGGCGGCCAGGCGGTCATTCAGCTGCTGCAGTTCCTCCTTCTCCTGCTGGCGGCTCAGGCGGAGCGGGCTCGCCTTCCCGGACCTCCGCAGAGACATGCCGCGGGGCTCTGGCTGCTCAGGCAGCGGGGAGGCTGGCTGCCCCGGGAGAGGGGGCTCTCTCTGCCCCGGGAGCCGGGAGCTGTGGCAGTGCCCGAATTGCAGGGAGATGTCCCAGTCACACATCACTCACTCACTCAAAAGTCAGCAATTGCTCTGAAAGACCATTATCTGAGACTGAACCCACGAAAAGACATATTTCTGCCTCAGAAAGGACAATGAGTGAGTTACTATTGGGGCAGGTTTTATATTCTATATCAGGGCTTTATTACCCCCAGAGCTGTATCCTTTTTAAAGATCAAATTCTAACGTGTTGGAACATTGCCAAGTTCAGGGAATGTGCTCACGTGGTTTAAAGGCCTCATTATTTAGGGCCAAGCACATTGCTTTTTATTTTGGAGTGTGTCTATTTCTGACACAGGACCTGAGTCTCTCACACACACAGTAAAACTCCACTGGTGCCTGGGAGGCAGCCACATCTCTGAATACCCTTCCTCATCTAACTTAAGGAAGCTGAGGGGTGATCTCATAGAGGTCTATAAAATAATGAGGGGCATGGATCAGCTAGTTAGTTAGCATCTTTTCCCAAAGGTAGGGGAGTCTAAAACTAGAGGGCATAGGTTTAAGGTGAGAGGGGAGAGATACAAAAGGGTCCAGAGGAACAATTTGTCTTCACACAGAGGGTGGTGAATGGAACAAGCTGCCAAAGGTAGTAATAGAGGCGGGTACAATTTTGTCTTTTAAAAAGCATTTAGACAGTTACGTAGATGGGTATAGAGTGATCTTGGCCAAATGTGGACAATTGGGACTAGCTTAATGGTTTTTTAAAAAAGGGCAGCATGGACAAGTTGGGCCGAAGGGCCTGTTTCCATGCTGTAAACCTCTATGACCCTGTAACTCCATAATTCATCAGGAGACATTGACTTTCCCTCTTCTCCATCCTGAGCCCATTTTAAAATCCCATTTGTATCCCCATTTCACCTGTCACTTGTTTTGAAGTTTTGCTTTCACTGACTTTTGTTCTACTATTAACACATTCTGCTTTTTATGCCAACATCATCGCTTTGTTTAGTCCTTAACACGAGTAAAGTCGAAACAAACTTGCTGTAGTTTCAACAATAAGCGATTTATTATCAGTATAATTTATGTACAAGATAAGTGTCTTGACAGAACTACAATTCACATCCACCCTATTCTCCTCCCTGGCTCCAACCGAGCTTCCTCACTGAAGCATGCGTCCTTGCTCCCGATTGGCTCGGCTTCCAGCGCAGCCTTTCCGTAGGGTCCAGCCCAATCACATGGTCATCAAAAGACACAAGGCTCTGTCCTCAGCCCCTTGCAATACTCTTTATACACTGTGTGGCCAAATTCCCCTCCAACTCCATTTACAAGTTGATGTGCGATTAATCCACTCGGGAGGCTAGATCGTACCCGGGAATAAAGACTTTTATTCGCAACAAGAATAGAGCATACTGCTTAACAATACAATCCCAGACTAAAGGGTCACTAGGAAGTGCAGTGACCTTTATACTCTTATAGGAAGGCGGAGCCAACTGGAGTGTACCACAGAACAATGCTAACAGGTAGAACACCCCAACCCTAACCCCAACAGTAACAAGAGTAACATATGTACAAGTACCCATAGTGATAACCATCTATGGTTCAGTACCCATAGTGGTAACCATCTATGGTTCACCACACAAGTTTGCTGATGACACCACCGAAGTGGGTTGGATCTCAAACAATGATGAGACGGAGTACAGGGAAGAGAGAGAGAATCTGGTACGACGACAATAATCTCTCCCTCAATGTCAGCAAAATGACGGAGATAGTCATCCACTTCAGGAAGCGTGGTGGAGAACATGCCCCTGTCTACATCAACAGGGACGAAGTAGAAATGTTCGGGAGCTTCATGTTTTTAGGTGTCCAGATCACCAACAACTTGTCCTGCTCCCTCATGCTGATGCTATAGTTAAGAAAGGCCACCAACACCTCTACTTTCTCGGCAGACTAAGGAAATTTGGCATGTCCACTACAACTCTCACCAACTTATATAGATGTACCATAGAAAGCATTCTTTCTGGCCATATCACGGCTTGGTTCGGCTCCTGCTCTGTCCAAGACCACAATAAACTACAAAGGATTGTGAATGAAGCCCAGTCCTTCACGCAAATCAGCCTCCCATCCATTGATACTGTCTACACTTCCCGCTGCTTCGGAAAAGCAGCCAGCATAATCAAGGACACCAAGCACCCCAGACATACTCTCTTCCACCTTCTTCCATCGGAAAAAAGAAACAAAAGTCTGAGGACACATACCAACCGACTCAAGAACAGGTTCTTCCATGCTGCCATCAGACTTTTGAATGGACCTACCTCGCATTAAGTTGATCTTTCTCTACACCCTACCTATGACTGTAAGACTACATTCTGCACTGTCTCCTTTCCTTCTCTATGTACGATATCTATCGTCTGTATAGCGCACAAGAAACAATACTTTTCACTGTATACCAATACGTGACAACAATAAATCAAATCAAAAAAATCAAATCAAAGTATCAGCCCATTAAAGGCTGCATTTGTAGGGGAGGTAATGGCCGAGTGGGATTATCGTTAGACTATTAATCCAGAAACTCAGCTAATGTTCTGGGGACCCGGGTTCGAATCTCGCCACAGCTGATGGTAGAATTTGACTTCAATAAAAAATATCTGGAATTAAGAATCTACTGATGCTCATGAAGTCATTATTGATTGTCGAGAAAAAAACCATCTGGTTCACTGGAGCTTTAACAAAGGGTCATCTGGACTCAAAATGTCTCTCATTACAGATGCTGCCTAGACCTGCTGAGATTTTCCAGCATTTTCTCTTTTCCCATCTGGTTCACTAATGCCCTTTAGGGAAGGAAATTTGCCATCCTTACCTGCTCTGGCCTACATGTGACTCCGGAGCCACAGCAATGTGGTTGAACAGTGTTTCTCCAAAGGCAACTAGGGATGGACAATAAAACGCTGGCCAGCCAGTGACGCCCATGTCCCATGAATGAATAAAAAAGACCCACAAACATTGTCAGCCGGAATTCTCCAGCTGTTCAGTCGTGGCGGATCCTCTGCTTCCACCGACAGTGCAATCCTGTCACAGATTTCCCAGCAGCATGTGGTGGTTACAAGGGAAATCCCATTGACAGTGGCAGGACCAGAAGAACCCGCGCTAGCAAATGACACGCCGTCTCTCGCTGCCAAGAAACCTGCTGATGAGAGGCTGGAAAATTGCGGCCATCAGTAATGCCTCCCCTCCCCCGCCTCCCCTTGTCTAGTTCTCACCCATCCCTGACCTACTCTGCTCTATCCCTTCTTAAACAATATCAAATCAATCACTTTTCTCCCTCTGTTTTGCTCTGAAGAAGAATCATTTGGACTCAAAACATTAACTCTGTTCTTCCCTCCACAGATGCTATCAGGAGGTGGTAAGTTGCCAATAAACATTGACCAGGACACTGCTCTTCTTTGTCTTTCACATCTACCTGAGTCAGTAGAGCCTCGTTTTAACATATCATAGTCCAAAGATGTATAGATTAGGTGGATTAGCCTTGGTAAATATGCAAGGTTACGGGGATGGAGTGGGCTTGGGTAAGATGCTCTTTCGGAGAGTTGGTGCAGACTCAATGGGCTGAATGGTCTTTTTCTGCACCGTAGGATTTTATGCATTGTAGAGATTCTATGGAAGGACAGCACTTCTACGAGTGTAGGACTCCCTCAGTTCTGCACTGGAGTGTCAGCCTTGATTTTTGTACTTAAAATGCATAACTTTCTGATGTAGAATTGAGCAAGATTTCAGGTCATTTTTTTCCTATATTATTTTTTTCATGGGATGTGGGGCCTGCATTTATTACCCATCCCTAATTGCTGTGGAGCTGAGTGACATTACTGTGGATCTGGAGTGACATGTTGGCCAGGCCAGGATGGCAGATTTCCTTCTGTAAAGGACATTAGTAACGGAGATGGGTTTTTACAACAATCTATGACTTCATGGTCATCATTCGACATTTAGTTGCAAATTAATATTGGATTCAAATTTCAATATTTGCCATTGTGGGATTTGAACCTTGGTCCCCAGAGCATTACTCTGGAATTACAAGGCCAGTGACAATACCACTGTGCCACGCCTCCCCCATTTTGATGGAAAACCGATACTGTTTCATGCCAAGATTAAACGTGGAATGCAAATCAGGAGTGAAAGCTTCAACTTCCTGAAGTGAAACAGAGAATTCCCTCCTTCAGGGAGTCTCGGTCTGCTTCATTTCACTGTTCCCTCAGGCTTTGATACCAACTTCCGGCTTCATGTATACTCTAACTGCAGCGTTGGTGCATTTTGTAATTTCTGTACGTTGTATTCTAAATACATTCCTGGTCTCAGCTCCTGATAACACTTGATGCCCTTCCCTATTAGAAATTAAAAGTTCCTCCTTATGTCAACATTCACATTTGAATAATTAATCATCTTCTGCTCAGGTGTTTTCAGCCGTTAAGAATCCCACTAAGCACAGTGCCCTGCCCAATCATTTGAATAAGTGTGCATGAAACTCTGAGACCGATTACTCCACATCATTGAGGTTGATGGGCTGAATCTTTTTCCCAATCCATTAAACCAAATAGCAGGCATTAGATATAAATCTGGCAGGGATGCAGTGTCTGAAGGTGTATAACGTTATGTGACTGTTGCGCACCATTCGCAACTCCTCAGGTACTGAAGCAGTCCATGTCCAAGACATGCACAATATCTGGACTTGGGCCGACATTCGTGCCATACAAGTGCCAGGCAATGTCCATCTCCACAAGAGAGAAATCTAACCATCACCCTTGACCTTCAATGCCATTATCATTGTTGAATCTCCCAGTGTGGAGATGCCGGCGTTGGACTGGGGTAAACACAGTAAGAAGGCGGCCTTCGCGACACACGACAGCGCAGAGTCGCGGAGCAGAAACTGATAGCCAGGTTCCGCACACACAAGGACGGCCTCAACCGGGATATTGGGTTTATGTCACACTATTTCACATAAATATTTCTGCTTTTTTCCTCCTGAGTCTTTATCATGCGATCCTAGAATCAGAATTTATGTCACACTATTTGTAACTCCCACAGTTGCATGGACCTGCAGAGTTTCACTGGCTGTCTTGTCTGGAGACAATACACATCTTTTTAGCCTGTCTTGATGCTCTCCCCACTCCCATTGTTTTGTTTCTTAAAGACTGGATTAGTTGTAAGTATTCGCATTCCAACCATTATTCATGTAAATTGAGTCTGTGTCTTATAAGTTCTGTTTGTGAACAGAATTCCCACTCACCTGAAGAAGGGGCTCAGAGCCTCGAAAGCTTGTGTGGCTTTTGCTACCAAATAAACCTGTTGGACTTTAACCTGGTGTTGTTAAACTTCTTACTGTGAATCTCCCAGTACCAGCATCCTGGGGGTTACAATTAACCAGAAACTGAACTGGACTAGCCATATAAATACTGTGGCTACAAGAGTAGTTTAGAGGCTAGGAATTCTGCGGAGAGTAACGCACGTCCTGACTCCCCAAAGCCTGTCATCCAAACATACGAATTAGGAGCATGAGTAGTGCACTCTGCCCTTGAACCTGCTCTGCTATTCAGTAAGAATATGGCTGATCTGATTGTAACCTCATCCCACCTTCCTGCCTACCCCGATAACCTGTCATCCCCTTGTTAATCAAGAATCTATCTAGCTCTGCCTTAAAAAGATTCAAAGATTCTGCTTCCACTGTCTTTTGAGGAAGAGAGCTCCAGAGACTCATGACCTTCTCCACCATCTACAAGGTACAAGTCAGGTGTGTGATGGAACACTCTCCACTTGCCTGGATGGATGCATCTCCAGCAACACTCAAGAAGCTCGACACTATCCTGGACAAAGCAACCCGCTTGATTGGCACCACATCTACAAACATCCACTCCCTCCATCACCAATGCACAGTGCGTTTTATCTACAAGATGCATTGCAGGAACTCACCAAGGCTCCTTAGGCAGCACCTTCCTAACCCATGACTGCTACCATTTAAAAGGACAAGGGCAGCAAATACACAGGAAAACCATCACCTTGTAGTTCCGCTCCAAGTCACATGCCATTTTGAAATATATCGCCACTTCTTCGCTGTCTCTGGGTCAAAATCAGCACCCCCCCCCCCACCCCACACCGTGGGGAATGCACTGCAGGGAATGCAGTGTTTCAAGAAGACAGCTCACCATCACCTCCTCCAGGATAATTAGGGATGAGAGATTAATGTTGGCCTAGCCAGCGACACTCACATCCCCCAAATAAACAATCTGAAATTTCAAATGACACCTCTTTAACCAAACATTGTCATGCAGCGCTAATTTTCCTCAGCTAAGAAATGACTAAAATTCTCTATATTGTTAAACAATGGATTTTGCAGTATGTTAAATATATAAAGCAATGAAATACAATTGCGCATTAAAAAATAGTTTGTCAAGTATTGTGTGCAGTTTTGGTGTCTTTATCTGAGGAAGGATATCCTTGCTTTAGAGGGAGTACAGTGAAGGTTTACCAGGCTGATTCCTGGGATGGCAGATCTGTCATATGAGGAGAGGCTAAGTCGGTTACGATTTTATTCCCTGGTGTTTAGAAGAGTGAGGGGGATCTCATAGAAACTTATAAAATTCTAACAGGGTTAGACAGGGTAGATTCAGAAAGAATGTTCCCAATGGTGGGAGAATCCAGAAATAGGGATCATAGTTTGACGATAAGTGGTAAACCTTTTAGAACTTTTAGAATTCTTTCACACAGAGGGTGGTGAGTGTCTAGAACAAGCTGCCAGAGGTAGTTGTAGAGGCCGGTACAATTTTGTCTTTTAAGAAGCATTTAGACAGTTACATGGGTAGGATGAATAGAGGGATATGGGTCAAATGCGGGCAATTGGGATTAGCTTAATGGTTAAGAAAAAAGGGCAGCATGGACAAGTTGGGCCGAAGGGCCTGTTTCATGCTGTAAACCTCTATGACGTTAAGACTCTATAACTGAGGTGAGGAGAAATTTCTTCACCCAGAGGGTGGTGAATGTGTGGAATTCACTACCACAGAATGTAGTTGAGGCCAAAACATTGTCTGATTTCAAGAAGAAATTAGATATAGCTCTTGGGGCTAAAGGGATCAAGGGATATGGGAGGAAGGGGGATCAGAATATTGAATTTGATGATCAGCCATGATCAAAATGAATGGCAGAGTGGGCTCGAAGGGCCGAATGGCCTACTCCTACATCTAGTTTCTATGTTTCTATGTTCAAATCAGGATGCCATTTTGATTCCTTGGGAGATTGCCATCAGGCCAGATACTTCTGTGATGAATAAAAAGAGCTGCCACCCAAAAAAGCATATTTGAGCACAGCAGTTAAAATATTTTCTATTTACTCAAGGAGTTATGCTTTATAACCATGCTAACATTTGACTCTACTTATTATTTTATTGTGAACTAAATTTGTTTGCTATTAAAATATATGTAAAGCCATAAAATACAATATGCGCAGTATAAAGTAATTTGTCAATCGGTTGATCATAAAACTTGAGAACAATACTCAAAGGGTTTATCAATATCATTGTGAGAAAAATGAGGCAATTTTTCACATGGCTTAGAATGTTACTTCTTTAATTCTGTGATAGTATATTATAACCAAATAAGCCAGAAGAGATTCCACGAAGCAAACCCTTTCCCCAGATCACCAGTTCACCCATTACATATGAGGTGCTTTGACCCGAACAGGCACTGGAGTGTGGTGATGGGGGAATTTCACAGTAACTTCATTGCAGTGTTAATGTAAGCCTTATTTGTGACTAATAAATAAACTTAACTTTATTTATATACCTATATTCTGAATGTCCTCTAACAAGTGGAAAATAGGGAACATCTGGAATTCTATCCCACCATAAAGCTGCTGATGTTATGCCAGTTGAACATTTCAGAACTGAAATTGATGGATTGATTTTTGTTTAGCAAGGGTATTCAGGGATGGGGAGACACAGTATGTAAATAGAGTTATGAAACGATTCAGAACTGGCTCGAGGGGTTCAATGGCTTACTTCTACTCTTACATTCCTTCCTATGTACTTAACACTACAATCTTGCTTAACTTGGTGCTCCCATAAACCACAAAACAAGCAAAATAAAATCCAATTTACTTCGTATCATGCACATTGTCTAATTTACAACTTTCCTCTTCTCTGCATATTGAATTTAAACAACCCGAGCAATCAGCTTGTGTCTGGCAAAGGTACCTTGACTTGTTCTAGTGATCCTACAAAACCTTCGCCCTGTTGTAGGAGCCAGGGAAGCTACCTGGTTATTGCTGGAGCTGAATTTGACCATGCTCTGTGCTATTGCGTGCAAGCTTCCCGGCAGGCTGCCTGCTACAGATAGAAGATGCTATATGGGCATCTAGATGGATGGGCGCAATGGCGGCACCGTGGTTAGCACTGCTGCCTCACAGCACCAGGATTCAATTCCCGGCTTCAGTCACTGTCTGTGCGGAGTCTGCATGATCTCCTTGTGTCTGCATGGGTTTTGTCCGAGTGCTCCGGTTTCCTCCCACAGTCCAAAAGACATGCTGGTTAGGAGCATTGACCATGCTAAATTCGTCCTCAGTGTACCCGAACAGGTGCCGGAGTGTGGCAACTAGGGGATTTTCACAGTAACTTCATTGCAGTGTCAATGTAAGCCTACTTGTGGCACTAATAAATAAATAAAATAAAAGTATAATGATCATAGAATTACATGGAATTTTAGAGCATAGAAATGGTCTTTTGGTCGTGCCAGTGTTTTTATTCCACATGACCTTCCTCCCACCTTAATTCATCTCAACACTATCAACTTATCCTTCCAATCCTTTCTCCCTTGCGTTCCTCTAACTTCCCCTTAAATTCCTCATAGTCACCTCAACTATTCCACATTCTCACCACTCACTAAGAGCTTTCTCCTAAAATGTCGTTTGAGTTTGTTCAAAAATGTCATATTTATGGTCCTGCGGTTTTGGACTCCACAACAAGTGGAAACATGTTTTCTTCAACTTAAAGTTGGCAACACACCAGGACCAAATGCATCCAAGGAAATTGAAGGAAGTGTGAATGGAAATTGTAGGGGCGCTGGAACTAATCTTCCAGTCTTCTCTAGACTCAGAGGAGGTGCCAGAGGACTGGAGTATTGCAAATGTTACGCCCTTGTTCAAAAAAGGTTGTAAGGATAGCCCCAGCAATTATAGACCAGTCAATTTAACACCAGTGGTGGGCAAGCTTCTAAAAACAACTATTTTGGATATAATAGTCATGTGGAAAAATGTGGTTTCATTGGGAAGATTTCTAAATCATGTTTAACTAACTTGCTGGAGTTTTTGAGGAGGTAACAGAGAGGGTGAATGAGGGGAGTGCTGTTGATGTGGTGTATATGGACTTTCAAAAGGCATCTGATACAGTGCCACACAACAGACTAGTGAGAAAAGTTATAACTCATGGAATAAAAGGAACAGCAGCTAGGTGGATACAAAACTGGCTGAATAATACGATTAGAAGTCTAAAGGTTAAAGTCCAACAGGTTTATTTGGTAGCAAAAGTCACTAGCTTTCGGAATAGGCTGTCCCTTCGTCAGATGGATGAATGAACACCGCTCAACAATCACCAGGCAAGACTGTTCTCTTCCTGTTGAGGAGCACTTCAGTGGTCACGGGCATTCAGCCTCTGATCTCCGGGTAAGTGTTCTCCAAGGCGACCTTCACGACACATGACAACGCAGAGTCGCTGAGCAGAGACTGATAGCCAGGTTCCGCACACATGAGGACAGCCTCAACCGGGATATTGGGTTCATGTCACACTATCTGTAACCCCCACAACCTGCCTGGATGTGCAAAATCTCACTAGCTGTCCTGTCTGGAGACAATACACATCTCTTTAACCTGTGCTTAATGTTTCCTCCATTCACATTGTCTGTACCTTTAAGACTTGATTAGCTGTAAAGACTCACATTCCAATCATTATTCATGTAAATTGAGTTTGTGTCTTTGTGCCCTGTTTATAATCAGAACTCCCACCCACCTGACGAAGGGACAGCCTGTTCTGAAAGCTCGTGGCTTTTGCTACCAAATAAACCTGTTGGACTTTAACCTGGTGTTGTTAGACTTCTTACTGTGTTTACCCCAGTCCAACGCCGGCATTTCCACGTCATGAATAATACGAAGCAGAGAGTAAAAGTAAAGTTTATTTATTAGTCACAAGTAGGCTTACATTAACACTGCAATGAAGTTACTGTGAAAATCCCCTAGTTGCCACAGTCCATATCTTTCGGACTGTGGGAGGAAACCGGAGCATCTGGAGGAAACCCACACAGGCATGGGGAGAGCGTGCAGACTCCACACACACCGTGACCCAAGCCAGGAATCGAACCCAGGTCCCTGGCGCTGTGAAGCAGCAGTGGTAACCACTGTGCTACTGTGCCACCTGAACAATAACAGTCAATGGATATTTTTTGGGCTGGAGGAGGTTTGGAGTGCAGTTCCCCAGGAATCAGTATTGGGACCTGTGGTGAACCATCGTTGGTTCCCATTGGATAGTACTGAGCCAGGGTCTGGCCAGTACTACAAGTATGTACATATGTTGCTGTTGGGTTAGGGATGGGTTGTGCTACTTGTTGCTGTTGGGGTTAGGGTGGGGTTGTTACACCTTTGTATTGTAGTGTTGTGGTACATCCCAGTCGGGCTCCGCCTCCTGGGAGAGGTATAAAGGCCCCTGCTCTGGCTGGGACCCCTCAGTCTGGGATCGTGTATATAATTGTTAGCTGCTTTGTTACAGCAAATAAAAGCCTTTATTTCCTGAGCATCAAGCCTCGTGTATGATAACGCGCATCAGGACCCTTGCTTTTCCTGATATATATTAATGATCTAGATCTCGGTGTATATGGAACAATTTCAAAATTTATGAATGATACAAAACTTGGAAATATTGTAAACTGTGAGGAGGACAGTGTAAACTTCAAAAGAACATAGACAAGTTGGCAGATGACATTCAATGTGGAGAAGTGTGAGGTGATGCATTTTGGTAGGAAGAAGATGGAGAGAAAATATAAAATAAGGGGTAAAATTCTTAACAGGGTGCAAGAGCAGAGGGAGCTGGGTGTCCACATGCTTAAATCATTGAAGGTGGTCAGACAGGTGGAGAGAGCAGTTAATAAAGCATATACTTTATCTGGGATTTATTTATTGGGGCATAGAGTACAAAAACAAGATGGTTTTGAAACAATTTATACGAGACTCTAGTTAGACCTCAGCTGGAATGTTGTGTACAGTCTGGGTGCCAACAGGAAGGATTTGAACGCATTGGAGAGAGTGCAGATGAGGTTCATTCAGGGATGAGAAATTTCAGGTAGGAGGATAGATTGGAGTGCCTGGGACTGTTCTCCTTGGAGAGAGGAAGGCTAAGAGGAGATTTGAAAGAGTTGTTCAAAATCATGAAGGGGTTGGTCTGAGTAGATAGGGAGAAACTGTCCCCGCTCTTAAAAGGATCATGAATGAGAGGGCATGGATTTAAATTGATTTGCAAAAGAAGTAAGTGTGATGTGAAAAACTTATTCACACAGCGAATGGTTTGGGTCTGGAATGCACTGCCTGGAAGGATGGTGGAGCTTCCACATGAGGCATTTAAGAGGGCATTAGTTGATTATTTGAATAGAAACAATGTGCAGTGGTATGGGGAAAAGGCAGGGGAATGGCACTAAGTTATGATGCTCATTTGGAGAGCCAATGCAGACACAATGGGCCAAATGGCCTCCTTCCGTACCAGACAAATGCAGTGATACAGTGAATTCCTGATTCTTGTATTCTTGGTTCTAGTATTGAGCTTGTAAATCTTCTTTGAACTTTCTCCAGTTTTGCTATGTTATTTTTTGAAATTTGGGGAACGGAACATTGCCCAGTACTCGTACATGTGGTCCAACCAAGATTATTTTTATTCATTCCTAGGTGGTGGATATTCAAATCCCTACTATGCTTGATGTGATACTGCTGGAGCTATCAGACTCCACTACCTCGATCTAAGTGTACCTCACCTTTAAGAGGTCCAAGCTGCCTTTTAAAACTGGCAGGAATGCCACAGCTAAAGGCTCCAATTAAAGGAGCTGCCATTGTACAACAGGTCAAACATTCGCAGTCAGTGTATTTCATTATAAAGAGGCCACCTGACCAGCCTTGACTGACTCACCCGATTAGCCTGAAAAAAGGCTCTTTGCAAAAGGATTCCATTTGCCTAACTTGAATATGCCTTTTGGCTAAGATCACACATTAGATCAAGCCCAAGATGGGGAGCAATGCTTTATCCTGTCAGCTCGGAACTTGTTTGTCTCTCTTGTGGGGACCTTGAGTTGGATTCATTTGGATTTTGAATTTGGTTTTTGGACCCAAGCAAGGAATGAATTTGAGTTTGCCCGGTCCAATCAGAGCATTGGCTTGATATGTTTCAGAATGGTGTAAAAAATGTAAAATAAAAAATTAGGCTTTACACAAATTTCAATCTTTATGAGTTAATTGCTGCTGTGCGCAGACAATATTGAAGACTGTTTTTGGAGGCCTGTGAGTGCATATTCCTCTTGACTATCTGTCAGACTGTAGAGTGAAAACCCTGGGGGAGTTGACTGTGGGCCCTTTATAGCATCCGCTGAACTTACCTTCCATTAATTTCAAGCCAATGGGGAGTGATCCTTGCCCAACTTTCCATTCTGTGCTCTGCTCCTCAAATACTTAACAACCAAACAGATAAGGGGAAATCCACTCCTTTGCATAGAGACCCTACAGTGCAGAAGGAGACCATTTGGCCCATCTGCACCGACTCTCCAACAGAGCATCTTCCCAGTTCCATCCCCGCAATCTTCATATTTACCCCACTAATCCCCCTCACCTACACAACTTGAGACCCTAAGGGGAAATTTAGCGTGGCCAATCCATCTAACCTGCACATCTTTGGAGTGTGAAAGGAAACCGGAGCAACCAGAGGAAACCCACGAGACACAGGGAGAATGTGCGAACTCCACATAGATAGTCACCCAAGGCTGGAATTGAACGCGGGTCCCTGGAGCTGTGAGGCAGCAGTGCTAACCACCGCGCCGCCCATTGCAAATTCCACACAGACAGTCACCAGAGGTTGGAATCGAACCTAGGAACCTGGTGCTGTGCGACAGCAGTGTTAACCACTGTGCCACTGTACCACCCATTGCAAACTCCACACAGACAGTTACCCGAGGCCGGAACTGAACCTGGATCCCTGGAGCTGTGAGGCAGCAGTGTTAACCACTGTGCCACCGCGCTGCCCTTTGACATTGGGTGGCAGAGATAGAATTAAATCAGCTAGGCTCCTCACTTCTGAATGTCCAGAAAAAAGTTGAAGGAATTATATGTGAATGGAAGTTGCAATGAGAACCCTGCAAGAAACTACTAAGGGTTGTGAACATAGCCCAGTCCATCACGCAAACCAGCCTCCCGTCCACTGGTTCCATCGACACTTCCCGCTGCCTGGGAAAAGCAGCCAGTGTAATTAAGGACCCCACGCACCCCAGACATACTCTCTTCCGACTTCTTCCATCGGGAGAAAGATACAAAAGTCTGAAAACAACGGACTCAAGAACAGCTTCTTCCCTGCTGCCACCAGACTTGAATGGTTCTATCATATATTAAGCTGAGCTTTCTCTTCACCTTATCTGTAACTGCAAAATGATATTCTGCACCCTCTTCTTTCCTTCTTGCCTATGTACTCTATGAACAGTGTGTTTTGTCTATATAGCAAGAAACAATACTTTTCACTGTATTCCAATGCATGTGTCAATAATAAATCAAATAAAAAATTATAGCAAGCTTGATAAATGCCTTAGGGAGAAGGAATTATGCTGATCGGATTGTGTGGAGCATAGGCACTGGCATGGATCAGTTGGGCCGAATGGTCTTCTTTTATGTGCTGTGCAGGCTATGCAATTCCCTGATCAGACTCGAGTGTGGTACTCACAGTGGAATAGGTTCTTGGCAGTCACGATCCATTCTTGGCCATGATGAACATCCAATGACTATCGGATGGATTGTTAGTTGAAGTGTAACTCAATAGGAACCGTGATTTTCGAGAGACGGAGAGTGAGGGGGAAGAGGTTTAAGAGAATAAATAAATTTGAAAATAATTAGAATATTTAATTATGCTCAAGCGAGTGCAGCTGTATTTTTGAATCTCACCCCAGATGTAATCCGTTGTCCAAATTCCAAGCTGTCAACATTTGTGGTCTGTTCATTTAACGCTGATGGAACGCATATTTTCCTTTCTTTAATTCTCAATCTGGAGGCTGCGGTGGTTAACTCACATCCACACAGCTGACTGACAGATCTAAATGTAAGCAAATACGATAACGTTTACTTAACTATAGCTCAGTAATTAAATGGAATTTGACGTGTTAAAAAAAGTCCAGGTGGGTTTATTTTGAGAAGAACTCGGGTAATACTCTGGAGTCATGCATCTTTAAATCTGCAGAAGGAATAAGTACTCAGACAGCTGAAACTTTGCAACACCAGAAAATTAATTGCTTATTCGTTCTGAAGGTGCATTTTCAGAATGAAGCCACCAATCCCAATTGATTCAGGGATAAAAGAATTCACTTAGAATGGATCACATACGGCCCGTTATTCACTTGTTAACACGGACCACTGTCAATGCCTTGGGAGGGCTGCACGGTGGCACAGTGGTTAGCACTGCTGCCTCACAGCGCCAAGGTCGCCGGTTCAATTCCCAGCTTCGGTCACTGCTTGTGAGGAGTCTGCCCGTTCTCCCTGTGTCTGAGTGGTTTCCTCTGGGTGCTCCGGTTCCCTCCCACAGCCCAAAAGACGTGCTGGTTAGGTGCATTGTCCATGCTAAATCCTCCCTCAGTGTACCCGAACAGGCACCGGAGTGTGGTGACTCGGGGATTTTCACAGTAACGTCATTGCAATGTTAATGTAAGCCTACTTGTGACACTCGTAAATAAATACTTTCTCGACAAAGGGATGAGATTTGCGATGAGATTCATTGTCACCTCCAATGTCCAACTTAGCCTTTGGTTGACTGAAGGAAAAGATATTTGAGGATCAGGATGCCAAAACCGAGATAAAAGTCGTTGTTGGCCAAGCAGCAGTGATTCCCATGCTCCTATATGTTTCAGAGTCTTGGATAACCTACAACAGGCACCTCAAAACACTGGAGAAGAACCGCCAGCGATGCCTTCACACAATCCTCCACATCCAGTAGGAAGAATGGTGGGCCAACAGCAGCAGGTTCCTCTCCCAAGGCAACATGACCAACATCAAGGCGCTAAGCACTCAAAATCAGCTTGCCAGGCCACGTCGTGTCGTCCGCTTGCCTGACATCAGACTTCCAAATCAACGTCTCTATTCGGAACCCACTCGCTGCGGGAGACTCCTAGGAGGACCGTGGCAATGCTCTAAGGATGTCCTCAAAGCATCCCTGAAGAAGCCAAACATCCCCACTGCCTCGTGCCCAACCAAAATGGAGAAGGTTCATTTGGGGAGGCACCAATCACACCAAGAGATATTGTTGGAGAAATGCAGACGTCAAATCAAGGTGTTGGAGAGAGAGCACACAAACTCACCTTTCCCACTGTCCATATCCCTCATCTCCACTAAACATCTGTAAAGGATTAATAATTATTATTGAACTATTAGCAAAAAAAGACGAGTGATTAGCTGGCTTCAAAAAATATGTGACCAACCAACATTATCAGAGTTTGATCTCTTTTCTCTCCCTTTCCCCTCTCTCTCATCCTGAGTTCTGCCCCAATATTTACCACCTCGGCTAAATACACTTTCAGATATGTATAGATATAAAACAAGATTTGTAATAGATGTACATTCTGAACTCCACCGTTACAAGAATAGCCTGTCTTTTTAAATATAAATTTTATCTCAAAGCCTTTTAAAAAATGTTCCTCTTGTTTTTTTCTTAAACTATTCAAAGAAGATGGCCATGATTGGCAACCTCTCATCCGCAAGGGATGATGGGAATGCAGCAGGAGAACATTGGTGAGGTCTGATGTGGTCATCTGCTGCACTTCTTTAGATGACTGAAGCGACCGATTCTGGAAAGGCAAATCCTGCGACAAGTATCACTCCTAAAGTTGTCCCTTACTGGTGTTGCAGGATGATTTCTGCTGACCCCTTGTTTGTAGGGCTGGCATCTGCTTTGGAGCTTCTGAAATCTGAAACCACATTGTTGTCATAGTGGTAAACTCCTGCCCACAACATCGTGGTGGTAAACTCTTTCCCACAACATCGTGGTGGTAAACTCTTTCCCACAACATCGTGGTGGTAAACTCCTGCCCATAACACTATGATGGTAAATTCTTGCCCACAATATTGTGGTGGCAAAGTTCTGCCTGGAACTGGTGTTGCCATTGGCATCAATCATCAGCTTGAGTTTCCCACCTGTCACGATGATGATGACTCCCATGCAGCAACGTGGTACAAATGTTTCTGCCTGACATGTTAAATATTTCCAGCATTCTTTGTTTTTATTGTAGAAAGTGCTTCCAAATACGTTCAAATGAAAGACAGCTTACTCGGTAAATGCCATCATATTATTTTGGAATTTGTGATCTTTAATTTTCTGTAAATATTTTAGACATCAGAAATATAAGTTGCAGGAAAGGGTAGACGAATAAAAATGAGAAAACATTTTGAGATGCTTATGATCAGATTGTGCAATGACAGGTCAACATCCTTTAAGTACAGTGCAACATTAATAAGGCAACACTCTGCAAAATAGACATCTTCATAAATCAGACACTTAGCTGATAAAATCTGTAAGAAACACCCTGATATCACAGAGCCTCCTAAACGACTAACTGCGAACAGTGTTCAATGTTCTTTTACAACTTCAAACCGGGATATATGGTGGGTTTCCTCCGGGTGCTCCGGTTTCCTCCCACATCTGAAAGACGTGCTGGTTAGGTGCATTGGCCATGCTAAATTCTCCCTCAGTGTACCCAAACAGGCGCCAGAGTGTGGCAACTAGGGGATTTTCACAGTAACTTCATTGCAGTGTTAATGTAAGCCTACTTGTGACACTAATAAATAAACTTAAATTTTAAAAAAAAACATGGGTTGGTCTAAGGTTGTTGAAGAAACAGCTTTAGTGAAATGGGGAGATCTTTAACCAGCATCCAGAATGGAGATAAACCACACCATCTTTGGGATTGAATGCCTGCATCACTCTGTCCCAGATGTAGATGGTTTCTGTGTCATTACTTATGCAAGAAATCCTCTTTCACAAAACCCGCTGCTGTTTTACATGCACCTTGCATGCATTGAGCTCGCCAGCCCCCTGGCTCAAGGAAAGGCATCGTGAGCAGGGATATGGGGGGGGTTTGGCGGGGGGGCTCCCATTTCCTGCCTCAGCACTGCATTTCACCATACAAAATAGCAGATGTGTGCCACACCATCTTTAACTGTGAACTACTCTATTGCAATGCCACCTACAGGGATTACAGATACTGCAAGTACTATCATGAATTTTCAACATGCTGCCAAACCAAATTTACTATATCATAGACCTTTAGAATAAAGCCTTGTTACTCAGTGATAGTCCCAGCTGATCCCTGATGCATAGCAATTGTGGACATTTTGCTCCGTCTGACAACTCAAAGGTATCCTGTTTCTTCTGTTGCTCTCTATATTTCTTCACTTTGTACTTGTGGGATTCCACTGTTGCTGGAAAGTGGGCCATTTTTGTTGAAACTTTTTGTCTGGCACTCAACAGGACAAACACCTGAATACCAAATTTCAAATGAATACAACAATTGATACTCCAGGAGAAAAGGGTGCTGATTGGTTTGCATTTGTCCTGATGAGTGCAAGATGAAAAGCTTCAGCGACATATACCTCTTTTTGATTTATTATTGTCACATGTACTGGGATACAGTGAAAAGTATTGTTTCTTGCACACTATACAGGAAAAACATATCGTTCATATAGTACCTAGGGGAGAAGGAAAGGAGAGGGTGCAGAATATAATGTTGCAATCACAGGTAGGGTGAGGAGAAAGATCAGCTTAATATACGATAGGACCATTCAAACATCTGATGGCAGCAGGGAAGAAGCTGTTCTTGAGTTGGTTGGTACGTTTCCTCAGTCTTTTATGTCTTTTTCCCAATGGAAGAAGGTGGAAGAGAGTATGTCTGGGGTGCGTGAGGTCCTTGATTTTGTTGGTTACTTTTCTGAAGCAGGAAGTGTAGACGGAGTCAATGGATAGGAAGCTGGTTTGAGTGATGAACTGGGCTTTGTTCACTAACTCTTTGTAGTTTCTTGCAGTCTTGGTCAGAGCAGGAGCCATATCAAGCTATGATACATCTGGATTAGATACTTTCTATGGTGCATCTGTAAAAATTGGTGAGAATCATAGTCGACATCCTAAATTCCCTTAGCCTTCTGAGAGAATAGAGGCGTTGGTGGGCTTTCTTAACTATAGTGTCATCATGGAGGGACCAAGACAGGTTGTTGGTGATCTGAGCACCTAATTATAACTTCTCAGCTTTTGTATCATCTTTATATATTGTTTCTTGCGAGCTGTTATAGACAAAACATACCGTTCATAGAGTACATAGGGGAGAAGGAAAGGAGAGGGTGCAAAATATAGTGTTGCAGTTACCGATAGGATGAAGAGAAAAATCAGCTTAATATAACGTAGGACCATTCAGGGAAGAAGCTATTCTTGAGTCGGTCGGTACATGATCTCAGACTTTTGTATCTTTTTCCCGACGGAAGAAGGTGGGAGAGAATATGTCCGGGGTGGTGGGATCCTTGATTATGCCGGCTGCTTTTCTGAGGCAGTGGGATAAACATTCAATTTGATAAATATTCGAGCTCTGCATTGCCTAGCAACTGTTTACTTATATGGCTCTTTCTTCATGTTGATTTAGTTGTCTCTATCGCTTCATCCTCTGGTTCTGATGCTTCTTTTTGCTCTGGTGCTATTGTTTTCTCTTTCTATTGCGGATACCTGTCATATCCCTCCATTATCGCTATTTTATGTAATGTGGTAAACCACTGTTAGCTTATTCCCTGTATATGTGACATGCCTGGACACATCCCTGCCGGCCCTACCCGAGACTCCTCCCCCCCCGGTCCAGGTATAAAGGTGACTGCTCCCCACCCCCCCTGCCTCAGTCTGGACCAGTTCATCGGCATGGGTGTGCTCCAAGTCTTTTGCTAATAAAAGTCTATTTGTTCTTGCATACAAACTAGTCTTTGCTCGATTGATGGTGCATCATGTACTTCTCAGACTGTTTTTCTGCCTCTTACAGGTTCACCATTCCTAACTTTATGTTCTTCTTGCAGATTAATTGTAATTGGCACTGCCACTGAATATTTATTTTAATTCCTATGTTGAGCCATATGCTTGATTTGAGTCACACCTTAGCCGCTGATAGAGTTTCAGCTTTTATGATGCTCTCAGGTAGATGACAGCTTCTGTGAGTGCTGTGGCTTTGTTATAAATAGCTCACTGAGAAAGTCTAAATATTTAGTGCAGCTTCGGAAACCGGTGTGAAGGGGAGTGTAGTTACATTCTGTGCCTGGAGGCACAGTCTGACTTTCACTGGAAATTGAACCTTTGGTCACACTTGTATAAATCTAGCAAACAGCGGATGCCAATGGGGTGCCGCAATTCAGCTTGTCGCTCGGGGCTGTATAAAAATCGGCCACTTCCAACACTGAGCCTTCGTGCAGATAGATCCAGGAAAAGGAGGGTAGGGAAGGAAGAGGCAAATCCTGTGGCTGATAAGCCCCAGAAGACTTTGACTTGCAATAATGTTTAGCACCAGTAGAGGCACCACTGTTCCTTCCACCTCTACGTAAATGCGAGTATAAAAATCTTAACTGTTCATTAACAGACTCCTTTCACAACCACTGGTTAGATCTGGTGAAATTGAACAGCCAGGGTAAAATGATTACTATGTGGAACGACAGGGACCTGGGTTCAATTCCCGGCTTGGGTCACTGTCTTTGCACGTTCTCCCCGTGTCTGCATGGGTTTCCTCCCACAGTCCAAAAGATGAGCTGGTTAGGTGCATTGGTCATGCTAAATCCTCTCTCAGTATATCCGAACAGCTGCCGGAGTGTGGCAACTAGCGGATTTTCACAGTAACTTCATTGCAGTGTTAATGTAAGCCTACTTGTGACTAATAAATAAACTTGACTTTCTCTATATTTTTAAGACAGCAGTGTATCCTTTGATGACACCAAAGGCAGTTGAGTACATTTTATCTCCATTATGTCATACTCCAAGCATCATCGCACTGAGTTTCTTCTGCATTTACACCCAGGGACAGCTGCAATCCAAATGCCAACAAACTAACCAGTTTAAAAGATTGGCAAATTTGTGGTGCGATTAACCTATGAAACCATACTGTCCCCTAGTGTCCTTTGTTCATCCAGCAGTAAGGATACTTCAGTTGCAAGCAATAAAAGAACTAACTTCACAAAGCAAATCAAAGAAAAAGGTTTAATAAAGGAACTTCATTATACCAACACTCAGGCCACACACTGGGCTACACAAACTCCCCATAAGCCCCATCTGTTTTCTATTTATACCGGGTCAGCTGACCACCACAGCATTTTTCCATTGGCTACATTGTCTACCAGGTCAATTGACCCTCACAGCATGTTGCCATTGGTTACCTTATAACAGATTCCAATGTTATCATTGGTTACATTATAACATCTTTCTTGACCTTTGCTGTCCATTCATCAGATCATTCATCTGATCAAACAGCCACACTCAAAATCGGCAATGCTTCCAACTCTCAAACACAAGGAACCACCGGTTGTATTTGTGTGAGAATCGCTCATTACAATCTGATTTTCAGGGACAAAAGGAAATAACATGATTTTTCTATTGTTTTACTGGTAATTTTTGACCGTTTAACAAATATCCTCACAGCTATGTAATTTCTGTTTGCTGATATGCATTTTATGACATTCGTACAAGCTACATTAAAAATGGGAACGTTTTCCTGATTGAAGGTTGTTAAACGTACTTTGCCAGATAGGCATGAGGAACTTATCCTCATGAGGCATGGATAATTGTTCCATGAGTTGAAATTTCAAATTAAGATTTAAAGATGAAATATTCTGGTGTGTCCCCCCCGATGGTTCAAGTTGATTTATGCCCGTTTGTGCCCATAGAAGTGGACATTTCTAACACGATTTTGGGACACTTCGATGTAACTTGACATCAGCGTTATTGACGCAACATTAGGCACATTTTCGGTTCTAATTCTGGGTTATATACGGGGTGCAATTTGACAGCCTGTTCCTTTCCTGGGCTCACAATTCAGCATTGTACTCGCTGACTCAAATTTCATGTACATCAAAAAATCTGAGTAAAAAGGGAAGATAAAGGAATTAATCGGGTATCAATTAAACAAATTAAGTACAAACTGCAGGGAAAATCTACAAAGAAAACAAAGCAAAACAAATCTGGACTTTATTTGAGCTCTGTATTCTGAATTTTCACCCTTGCAGATAATATTATAGCTTAGTTTATACATGAATAAACTAAAATAAAACTGTGACTAACATTCTCTTACTTTTATACTCCCCTGTATTCAGTAGGCATGACGTTCCCTTAGCAAATCGAGAATTGTCTCTCAGAATTGATTCTAATAATCTGCCCATTGTCGAAGTCAGATTGGCCATTCTATAATTAGTTGGTCTATCCTTCGCACCCTTTTGAAATAACGGAACAGTATTCCCAGACCTCCAATCCTCTGGTACCTCGCCTGTATCTGGTGAGGATTGAAAAACGATCCTCAAGGCATATGCGATTTCCTCCCTAGCTTCCTTTAACAGCCTGGACTACAATCCACCTGGCCCTGGTGACTTATCCACCTTCGAGGATGCCAGTCCCTCCAATATTTCTCTCCCGTTATGCTTACTGTATCTAATATTTCACACTCCTCCTCATTAACTGGAATGTCCTGCATCATCCTTTGTGAAGACAGAGACAAAGCAATGATTAAGAACTCTACCACATCGTCTGAATCAATGCACAAGTTACCTTATGTTTTCTTTAAAAAGTGAAAAAAAGCTGCCAGAATGTGTTAAAATGGTTTACAAAGTCAATCTATTACAGAATTCCTTTCTTTTTAGCATTGTCAGTGTTAAATTTTTTACTACTTAGGAGTATCCTCAAGAACTCTTCTTTGGAAAGTGGACATTTCTAATGGGATTTCAGACTTTTCTAACGTTACGGCACGATGGCACAGTGGTTATCCACTGCTGCCTCACAACGCCAGGGACCCGGGTTCGATTCCAGTCTCAGGTCACTGTCTGTGAGGATTCTGCACGTTCTCCCCATGTCTGTGTGGGTTTCCTCCTACAGTCCAAAGATGTGCAGGTTAGGTTGATTGGCCATACTAAATTGCCCCATAGTGTCAGGGGGATTAGCAGGGTAAATACATGGGGTTAAGGGATATGGCCTGGGTGGGATTGTGGTCAGTGCAGCCTCGATGGGCCAAATGGCCTCCTTCTGCACTGTAGGGTTTCTATGATTCTATAATCTGTGAACTCACGCCACAGCCAGGCATCAGGGAACACAGGTATTTATTACAGTCTTACTTGCTCCACACTCCAAATGACAACTGCCCTCTCAGGGTGGTCCCCAGACTGATCATCCCGCACCCAAGGTCACCTGACCTGTTCTCTTAAAGGGGCTATGCCCACAATACATAACAGTCAGTGTAGAGAAAACATGAAAGAAAACTTAGAATCATAGAATCTACAGTGCAGAAGGAGGCCATTTGGCCCATCCAGCCTGCAGCAACAGCAATCCCACCCAGGTCCTTCCTATCCCCATAACCCCGCATATTTACCCTCCTAATCCCCCTGACATTAAGGAGCAATCTATCATGGCCAATCAACCTAACCCACACATATTTGGACTGCAGGAGGAAACCGGAGCACCCAAAGGAAACCCATGTAGACATGGACAGAACATGAAAACTCCACACAGACAGTGACCCGAGGCCGGAACCGAATGCGGGTCCCTGGCACTGTGAGGCAGCAGTGCTAACCACTATGCCACCGTGCCACCCCCAATTTAAAGGAAAGAAAAACTTAAATGAAAGGAATTTAATCTTGTCTATACAAGTCTGGATTTTGCGGTTTGCTGACCTCAAAGAAAGCCCAGAAAGATCTCATTGGCTTAAATTTCCCTTTTCCTGGCACTAGTTTGAATTTGGTTGAAAGTCAAAGGGATCCCCAGGAATCAGCAACACCGATGGCCTAATAAAGCTCTTAACAATGAAAGGTTTTGATAGGGTGTACACAAAAGGGCGAGATTTTCTGGCCTGCCCTCAGCACTTTTCTTGGCGGAGAAAGGCAAGTGCCATTGGCTGGTGGTGGGATCTTCTGGTCCCGCTGCTGTCAATGGGAATTCACATTGTCTCTGGGAAACCTGCAGCACAGGGTGCACTACTGGTGGGACCAGAGAAACCTGTTGGTGTGAATGGCTGGAGAATTCCAGCCAGAGAGACTGTTCCCTCTTGTGGGGAAGAATGTAACTGGAGGCCATCATTATAAGATAGTCACCAAGAAATTCAATAGGGAATTCAGAAGAAACTTCTCAGGTGGTGAGAATGTGGAATTCACTTACACAGGGGCTGTTTGAAATGAATAATATAGAAATATTTAAGGGGAAGCTAGACAAGAAGGCTTACGATGATAGAATTAGATTAAAGAACAGATGAGGGGATCAGGCTCAAGTATAAACACTGCCTGGACTGGCTGGGTCAAATGCATGTCACTGTGTGTATATTCTGTGCAGTCCTATGATGTCACCAAAAAGTATGCAGCCAATCACAGTGAAGTATTCTCACAGACAGCAAAGCAAGAAATAAAAACAACTGATTTTTTAAATTTATAACTCGAATTTTACAGAGGACAAAATAAATGATTGAGATATGCATACAGGTTAAGTACAAGCTAACATGGGCAGCCCGGTGGCACAGTGGTTAGCACTGCTGCCTCACAGCTCCAGGGACCTGGGTTCGATTCCCGGCTTGGGTCACTGTCTGTGTGGAGTTTGCATGTTCTCCCCGTGTCTGCATGGGTTTCCTCCAGGCACTCCGGTTTCCTCCCATAGTCCAAAGATGTGCAAGTTAGGTGCATTGGCCATGCTAAATTATCCCTTAATGTCCTGCGATGCATTGGTTAGAGGGATTAGTGGGGTAAATATGTGGAGATAGGGCCTGGGTGGGATTGTTGTCGGTGCAGGCTCGATGGGCCAAATGGCCTCCTTCTGCACTGTAGGGATTTTATGATGTCATAAATAAATGTGAAAAAATTAAAAAGTGATTTTTTTTATCATAATGGGAAAAGCTGACATTTCACAAGTCCAAACTTCCTCTTCCAGGACTGGTAAGATTGATTGGCAATAATTATGTACTTCGTACACTGTTAAAAACCAGTTACACCGTACTCAACTAGGTGTACTTATTTCAAGGGTTTTTGCTGCATGACAAAGAGGGCAAAGGGGTGACTTTCAGCAGTTCAGTAGTTTTGACTCGTTTGTATCTGAGTGTCTCCTATGGAGAAGCTTACTGACAGCAACTTCTACATCTCCCATGTTTAACTGCAAGTGTCTGGACTCCAGGAACTGCTGTGAGCTTCAGAAGAGTAACAACAGTGTCTGTTTTACCATCATAATTACCATAAATCAACCAGGGTGACACGGTGGCACAGTGGTTAGCACTGCTGCCTCACAGCGTCAGGGACCTGGACTCACTTCCAGCTTTGGGTGACTGTGTGAAATTTGCACGTTCTCCCCATGTCTGCATGTGTTTCCTCCGGGTGCTCCGGTTTCCTCCCACAGTCCAAAGATGTGCGGGTTAGGTTGATTGGCCATGCTAAATCGCCCCTTAGTGTCAGGTGGATTGGCAAGGTAAATATGTGGGGTTATGGGGATAGGGCTTGGGTGGGATTATCGTCAGTGCAGGCTCGATAGGCAAATGGTTTCTTTCTGCACTGTAGGAATTCTATGAAAACGCAAACCACGAACAAGTGGTCCAGATAATAGAAGAAACATTTGGCCGCAGCTGGAATACTGTGTGCAGTATTGGTCCCCTTATTTGCGGAAGGATATATTGGCCTTGGAGGGAGTGCAGAGAAGGTTCACCAGGTTGATACCAGAGATGAGGGGTGTTGATTATGAGGAGAGACTGAGCAGATTGGGTTTGTACTCGTTGGAATTTAGAAGGCTGAGGGGGGATCTTATAGAGACCTATAAGATAATGAAGGGGCTGGATAGGGTAGAGGTGGAGAGATTCTTTCCACTTAGAAAGGAAACTAGAACTAGAGGGCACATCCTCAAAATAAAGGGGGGTCAGTTTAGGACAGAGTTGAGGAGGAACTTCTTCTCTCAGAGGGTGGTGAATCTCTGGAATTCTCTGCCCACTGAAGTGGTGGAGGCTACCTCGTTGAATATGTTTAAATCACGGATAGATGGATTCCTGATCGGTAAGGGAATTAGGGGTTATAGGGAACAGGCGGGTAAGTGGAACTGATCCACTTCAGATCAGCCATGATCTTATTGAATGGCGGGGCAGGCTCGAGGGGCTAGATGGCCTACTCCTGCTCCTATTTCTTATGTTCTTATGTACTCACTATACTAAATACAAAACTTGCTGTAAACAAGCTAAGGCTCAAAAGATTATGAACTGTGGCCTGAGCTGAACGTGTCAATTACATGTTGCAAAGGCCAAAGTTGTATTATAAGAATATGATAATATCACCCGAAACTTTAGGATCTTGTTGAAGATCAGAAGAAATGCATCATGGAGAGTTGCATCTGGTCACTCCAGAAATTGTGTTATTCCCCCAAATTATAGACTGTTTCCAGAAGTTGTCAGAGCCTATTAGAACCATGTTGCATGCATGTCCTTTAATATAAATGGAAATCCAAATCAGTCACTGAAACTGACCACCAGACGAACAATCCTTATGACAGTAACACCTCTGAAACCTGCTAACTGTAGCTGCTGGTGTAATGATGAAATACACCATCAAGGTGAGACAATCTTCCCTCACATCGACATTGCATCAATTGGGATAACACAAGTATCACTGAGTTACACTTTTGATAGCAGCATTGTGAAAATCTTGTTTTAGTGTTAACGTCAGGTGTGAAATTCTGACAGTACAGACCACCATACTGCACATGTCTTTGGAACAGATCAGGTCTTCTGAAGAAGAAATGAAAAATTTAAGAGTCCAAGTAAAAGTTTAAAGAGTATCTGAATCAGTCTTTGGCTTGTCTGTGAGGTGTAGATGGTGGTATGTTGCGGCCGTTAAGTTGGGTGATTTCCATGGAGCTGATTATTGGCAGTTTCACAATTAGTTGGAGACACTTGGTTCAGCGGGTTGCTGAAGATGTTGTCCTATTTTCTTTTGATTGTGGCTTCTGCTGAGCCTTTCTTGTAGCAACAGAGAGAGAGACATTCTTCACCTAGAGGTTGTGGGTGGGGGGAGGCGGGGATTTGAACTTAGGGGATGATCTTACTGGCTCCTCCTGCCAGTCAATTAGCGTGGCGAGCTGGTAAGATCAGGGAAGAGGCAAAAAACTGGGTTCATGCCTGATTTGTTGCCTTTCGTAATCTTACCGGCCATGTTCTGCTGGTGTAATCAGCTTAGTTCCTGGAAAGCGCGAGAGGCTGAGTTAAGTATTGATTAGCTTCTTTAAATATTATTACTGAATCCCGGACACAGTTGCCCAGGCTCACTTGCCTTACCGTCCTCGCCGGTGGAAGTCTTCACCGATGAGGATCATGTGAGGTCCCCACTCATGGTGACCGGACATGATGGCCTCGCTGGTGGGTCCAGAGGCCATTGGGACCCCTCAGGTTGTCAAGAGCAGGGGCGGGCAGTGACCTTCGGGCAGTGCCAGCCGAGCACCCTGGCACTGCCAGCCTGGCACCCTGGCAGTGCCCATTGGGTATCCAGGCACTGCTCACCAGGTGCCAGGCAGTGACAAGAGGTGGGGCCTCAGGGGAAGAGAGGGCCCTAAGGGGAGGGATGAGCCCTGAAGGGGGCAGGCCTGAAGGGGGCAGGCCCATGACAGGGAGGCAGGGAGTGTACTCCGCATTGGGGATCGGCCAGGGTGGCAATCAGCCGGCTAGGGGAGCATCGGGGGCGGTGATAGGCCAAGGGGGGGATTGGGAGTGGCGACTGTCCGGGGGGGAGTGTTGATTGGCGGGGGCGGCGATGGGGGGATCAGCTGGGGCAGCAATCGGGGTCAACTATAATCCAACATAGGAATTTTTCCGAAAGCGGTCACTTTACATTATCAGTCATCATTTGCTCAGTGGCTTTCATTGTACTTCTTGTAAAAGCATAGATCTTCTTTAAAAAGTTCAACATGCCCGTAAATAATTAGCGACTGCAATTGATGACAAAGGGCATTAATGAACCAGATGGGTTTTTACAACAATTGTAAATAATTTCATGGTCATGATTAGACTTTGAATTCCAGATTTGTATTGATTGTAACTGGTTGATTTTGATGGGATTTGAACTCAGGTCCCCAGAGCATTAACCCTGGGTCTCTGGGATACTAGTCCAGCAGCAATACCACTATGCCACCACCTCCCCTATGAGCCAGCTTCCACAGTTCTAGTTTGAATACAAACAAAGAACAAAGAAAAGTACAGCACAGGAATAGGCCCTTCGGCCCTCCAAGCCCGTGCCAATCATGATGCCCTAACTAAACTAAAAAAAACCTTTTTGCCCTTACTCAGTCTGTATCCCCCTATTCCTTCCCGATTCACGATGTTTAATGTGAGTAAAAATAAACTCTGGAGTCAAAGGTAGGGTAGCTCCTGTTCTTTCCAATGGTCTGATTTGGGGAAACAAAACGTAGAAATGGGCAGAATCACGCAGATTCAATCCCTGACAAAATGGCGAAACCATTTCCAATGCCCTGATCCTCCGAACATTCAGCCTTTCAGCTGATTATTTTGGGGGGTCATCTAATTATGAAGCCGCCTCCTGGTTTGCCTTCCAATTCCGTGGCGCAGGTAGGTGAAGAGTCAAAGACCCGAGCGAGGGCTAAATGTTTAAAATGACACTGGCAGAAGTCTCCTCTCCTTCCTCTGGCACCAGTTCCACGTTTCTTTGAAGTACCATGTTGGGAAGGGTACAGCACACCACCAGCATCCAGGGGATTCATCCCAACCCTGATTGAAGGGTGCCCCAGAGTAGCCAAGTCACCTGAAATGCATTTTAACGAGGCCAAAACTTTGACATATTGTGGACCTGGTTGTTAGAAGGCAATGTGTGCACCTCCTGTAGGCCACAGTGGTGGGGTTACCTACTGGTTTGAGAGGTCAGGTCTTCAGCAAGTACCCTTTGTTGCCCCAGGTGCCATTCACTGAGGCTGGGTATCTCTTACGGTGGATGCATGCCAAACACTTTCCAATTCACAGACACACCTGGCTGCGAGATAGAACTTTATGTCATATAGGTGCGGTCAATTAAGACCGAGACCTCAGGAAGTCCTGCTATAAAGACCAAAATCTATAGCCCTCTGGGTGTGACTGGCCCCATCTGTGTCAAATTATATGTGATGCCTTCAACAACACATGAGTAAGGTCACTGGTAATACAGCCACTTAGGTGTCCAAATGTCCTCAATGAAATGGCATAATGTTCCTTTTTCTGAAAACTATCTGATATATTTGCCTCAAGGAGTTGATTCATTCAGAGCTAGCTTTTGACAATGGCTGACCCTTGGGTTATCTGATTTCATGTCAGTTTTAGTTCTCAATGATTTTTCACCATACACTTGCCTTGTCTAACTTGCTGAGTTGCCAGCACAGCATGTGACTAATGCGTCTTTGGAAAAAAGAGATTTCAAATATTAAATGGCTGTTTGTTGGCATCTTAATTGGCTGCACCTTCAGCCCATGGTAGTTCCTGACTTCACTGCTGTAATGACTCAAGATCCCAACTGGAAAGGAACGCAGTTTATTACAGAATGCAAAGTAAAACCACTACCGTGGTGTTCACACACTAGTCACACACTAGTCACCTAAAAGGCTCAGGTAACAAGTTCCAGCTGGGCATGCCACTGCCTGTTACCAGGAGAACTCATACTCAACAACCTCCAAAGGCAGCTTAGTCAGTCATTCCTTCATGGACCTCGTGGAGGTTATCACAACTGCCAAACCTTCCCTGGGAATACTAGAGGAAGTAAGAAGTTTAACAACACCAGGTTAAAGTCCAACAGGTTTATTTGGTAGCAAAAGCCACACAAGCTTTCGGAGCCCCAAGCCCCTTCTTCAGTGTGAGTCGGAATTCTGTTCACAAACAGGGCATATAAAGACACAAACTCAATTTACATGAATAATGGTTGGAATGCGAATAGAACAAAGAACAATACAGCACAGGAACAGACCCTTTGGCCCTCCAAGCCTGTGCCGCTCCCTGGTCCAAACCAGACCATTCTTTTGTATCCCTCCATTCCCACTCCGTTCATATGGCTATCTAGATAAGTCTTAAACGTTCCCAGTGTGTCCGCCTCCACCACCTTGCCTGGCAGCGCATTCCAGGCCCCCACCACCCTCTGTGTAAAATATGTCCTTCTGATATCTGTGTTAAACCTCCCCCCCTTCACCTTGATACTTACAGCTAATCAAGTCTTTAAGATACAAACAATGTGAGTGGAGAGACTATCAAGACAGGCTAAAGAGATGTGTATTGTCTCCAGACAGGACAGCCAGTGAGACTCTGCAGTTCCAGGCAGGCTGTGGGGATTACAAATAGTGTGACATGAACCCAATATCCCAGTTGAGGCCGTCCTCATGTGTGCGGAACTTGGCTATCAGTTTCTGCTCAGCGACTCTGCACTGTCGTGTGTTGTGAAGGCCGCCTTGGAGAACGCTTACCCGAATATCAGAGGCCGAATGTCCGTGACCGCTGAAGTGCTCCCCAACAGGAAGAGAACAGTCTTGCCTGGTGATTGTCGAGCGGTGTTCATTCATCCATTGTCGTAGCATCTGCATGGTTTCCCCAATGTACCATGCCTCGGGACATCCCTTCCTGCAGCGTATCAGGTAGACAACGTTGGCCGAGTTGCAAGAGTATGTACTGTGTACCTGGTGGATGGTGTTCTCACGTGAGATGATGGCATCTGTGTCAATGATCCGGCATGTCTTGCAGAGGTTGCTGTGGCAGGGTTGTGTGGTGTCGTGGTCACTGTTCTCCTGAAGGCTGGGTAGTTTGCTGTGGACAATGGTCTGTTTGAGGTTGTGCGGTTGTTTGGAGGTGTGGGGATGGCCTTGGCGAGATGTTCGTTTTCATCAATGACATGTTGAAGGCTCCGGAGGAGATGCCGTAGCTTCTCCGCTCCGGGGAAGTACTGGACAACGAAGGGTACTCTGTCCACCGTGTCCCATGTTTGTCTTCTGAGGAGTCGGTGCGGTTTTTCGCTGTGGCGCGTCGGAACTGTTGATCAATGAGTCGAGCGCTATATCCTGTTCTTATGAGGACATCTTTCAGTGTCTGGAGGTGTCTGTTGCAATCCTCCTCATCCGAGCAGATCCTGTGTGTACGGAGGGCTTATCCGTAGGGGATGGCTTCTTTAACGTGTTTAGGGTGGAAGCTGGAGAAGTGGAGCGTCGTGATGTTATCTGTGGGCTTGCGGTACAGTGAGGTGCTGAGGTGACCGTCCTTAATGGAGATGCGTGTGTCCAAGTATGCATCCGATTTCGGAGAGCAGTCCATGGTGAGTCTGATGGTGGGATGGAACTTGTTGATGTCATCATATAGTTGTTTCAGTGATTGTTCACCATGAGTCCAAAGGAAGAAAATGTCAACGATGTATCTAGTGTATAGCACCGGTTGAAGGTCCCGTGCGGTGAAGAAGTCTTGTTCGAACCTGTGCATGAAGATGTTGGCATATTGATGTGCGAATTTGGTCCCCATGGCTGTTCCGTGTGTCTGAATGAAGAACTGGTTGTTGAAGGTGAAGACATTGTGGTCCAGGATGAAGCGGATGAGCTGTAAAATTGCATCTGGAGACTGGCAGTTGTCGGCGCTGAGTACTGAGGCTGTTGCAGCAATGCCATCATCGTGGGGGATGCTGGTGTAGAGTGCCGAGCCATCCATTGTGACGAGGAGCGCTCCTGGCTCAACTGCTCCATGTGTGTTGAGTTTCTGTAGGAAGTCCGTAGTGTCGCGACAAAAGCTGGGGGTTCTTTGTACAATGGGTTTCAAGATGCCCTCGACATAGCCGGAGAGGCTCTCGCACAGGGTCCCATTGCCCGATACGATGGGATGGCCGGGTGTGTTGGCCGTGTGTATCTTCGGGAGGCAGTAGAGATCTCCAACGCGGGGAGTACGTGGGATGAGAGCACGGAGGGTGCTCTGAAGGTCCGGATCAAAGGACTTGATCAGAGTGTTGAGTTGACGGGTGTGTTCTTTGATCGGATCTGCGGCTGGAGATCTCTACTGCCTCTCATCCCACGTACTCCCCGCATTGGAGATCTCTACTGCCTCCCAAAGATACACAAGGCAAACACACCCGGTCGTCCCATCGTATCGGGCAATGGGACCCTGTGCGAGAACCTCTCCGGCTATGTCGAGGGCATCCTGAAACCCATTGTACAAAGAACCCCCAGCTTTTGTCACAACACTATGGACTTCCTACAGAAACTCGGCACACATGGAGCAGTTGAACCGGGAACGCTCCTCGTCACAATGGATGTCTCAGCACTCTACACCAGCATCCCCCACGATGATGGCATTGCTGCAACTGCCTCAGTACTCAGCGCCAACAACTGCCAGTTTCCAGATGCAATTTTACAACTCATCCGCTTCATCCTGGACCAGAATACCTTCACCTTCAACAACCAGTTCTTCATCCAGACACACGGAACAGTCATGGGGACCAAATTTGCACATCAATATGCCAATATCTTCATGCACAGGTTCGAACAAGACCTCTTCACCGCACAGGACCTTCAACCGATGCTATACACTAGATACATCAATGACATTTTCTTCCTTTGGACTCATGGTGAACAATCACTGAAACAACTCTATGATGACATCAGCAAGTTCCATCCCACCATCAGACTCACCATGGACTACTCTCCGGAATCGGTTGCATTCTTGGACACACGCATCTCCATTAAGGACGGTCACCTCAGCACCTCACTGTACCGCAAGCCCACGGATAACCTCACGACGCTCCACTTCTCCAGCTTCCACCCTAAACACGTTAAAGAAGCCATCCCCTATGGACAAGCCCTCCGTATACACAGGATCTGCTCGGATGAGGAGGATCGCAACAGACACCTCCAGACGCTGAAAGATGCCTTCATAAGAACAGGATATAGTGCTTGACTCATTGATCAACAGTTCCAACGCGCCACAGCGAAAAACCACACCGACCTCCTCAGAAGACAAACACGGGACACGGTGGACAGAGTACCCTTCGTTGTCCAGTACTTCCCCGGAGCGGAGAAGCTACGGCATCTCCTCCGGAGCCTTCAACATGTCATTGATGAAGACGAACATCTCGCCAAGGCCATCCCCACACCCCCAAACAACCGCACAACCTCAAACAGACCATTGTCCACAGCAAACTACCCAGCCTTCAGGAGAACAGTGACCACGACACCACACAACCCTGCCACAGCAACCTCTGCAAGACGTGCCGGATCATCGACACAGATGCCATCATCTCATGTGAGAACACCATCCACCAGGTACACGGTACATACTCTTGCAACTCGGCCAACGTTGTCTACCTGATACGCTGCAGGAAGGGATGCCCCGATGCGTGGTACATTGGGGAAACCATGCAGACACTACGACAAAGGATGAATGGACACCGCTCGACAATCACCAGGCAAGACTGTTCTCTTCCTGTTGGGGAGCACTTCAGTGGTCACGGGCATTCGGCCTCTGATATTCGGGTAAGCGTTCTCCAAGGCAGCCTTCACAACACACGACAGCGTAGAGTTGCTGAGCAGAAACTGATAGCCAAGTTCCACACACATGAGGACGGCCTCAACTGGGATATTGGGTTCATGTCACACTACTTGTAATCCCCACAGCGTGCCTGGAACTGCAGAGTCTCACTGTGTGGTGAACCATCGTTGGTTCCCACTGGATAGTACTGAGCCAGGGTCTGGCCAGTACTACAAGGATGTACATATGTTACTGTTGGATTGTGCTACTTGTTGCTGTTGGGGTTAGGGTGAGGTTGTTACACCTTTGTACTGTAGTGTTGTGGTGCATCCCAGTCGGGCTCCGCCTCCTGGGAGAGGTATAAAAGTCCCTGCTCTGGCCGGGACCCCTTCAGTCTGGGATAGTGTATATAATTACTGGCTGCTTCATTACAGTAAATAAAAGCCTTTCATTTACCGAGCTTCTGGCCTCGTGTTTGAGAAGCGCATCAATTTTATTTACTGTTGTTAAACTCTCGTCGAAGAAAAAAAAGAGAGTATGGAGCAGATCCTGAAGCCGGAACGCCTTACACTAGATCCACGTGCGGTGGGCGCTTCTAACACCTTCGACCACTGGCTGAAGTGCTTCGAAGACTACCTGGCAGCCTCCGCAGCGGTCACCACAGATGATGACAGACTCCGGGTCCTCCATGCGAGGGTAAGCGACACTGTCTACCTCGCGATCCGTGCGGCCACCGATTATACTAAGGCCCTCGAGCTTCTGAAGAAGCGCTATATCAAACCACCCAATGAAATGCACGCTCGTTACCTCCTAGCCACTCGACGACGGCAGTCTGGCGAAACGATGGAGGAATATGCGAACGAGCCCCTACAGCTAGCCAGGAGCTGTAATTGCAAAGCTGTGTCGGCTGAGCAGAGCATGAACGACCTCGCCCGAGATGCGTTTGTGGCGGGAGTCGGATCGTCGTACATTCGACTTAAACTGTTGGAGAAGGGTAACCTTGATCTTACCCAGGCAATCGAGCTAGCGGAGATGCTCGAGACGGCCTCCAAAAGCTTAGTATTATATCCGGAGGACCATGTGGAGATAACGTGGCAGGAGCAGTCGCCAATCCCGCATCGTCCCTCGGGTTCGAAATGCTGCGTAATGGCGTGCTCACACTCGGGCCAGACGACGGCAGCAGCCCCGGGCGGCCCGCGGTGCTACTTCTGTGGGGGAGCGAAGCATACTCGGCAACGGTGTCCCGCTAAAGCTGTGTTGTGCACCGCATGCGGTAAGAAAGGGCACTATTCGAAAGTGTGCCGATCTAAACCTAGGAACGGCAGTGTGGCCTGCGATTCTTCAGAGCTCGGGTCTTCGTCGTCGAAATCATCGAGGGGTTCGACCACGTGCGAGGCCAGGACGACGCCATTACGGTCGACGGAGTCAGAGGTGTGTGACCACCAGGGGTCGCTGAGTTTGGCGCCCTCACCCACGTGCGACTCATGGGAGCGGCCATGTTGGTCGACACTGACCGTGAACGACCAGCAGGGGTCCTCCTCATCGATTTCAGCTGCCTGCAGTGGCGCTCATGAACCAACGGTGGCGTCGATCATCCTGGACCAGGCCAAGCCTCATAGACTTGACAAATCTATGATGAATATCCAGGTAAATGACCACGTGATTTATTGTCTGTTTGACAGTGGGAGCACTGAGAGCTTTATCCACCCAGACACTGTGAAGCGGTGTGGACTCCAGATTCAACCTGCCAAACAGACAATCTCTATGGCATCGGGGTCCCGGTCTGTCGCCGTGCTAGGGAGTTGCGTGGTAACTTTGAAGGTGCAAGGCACAGTTTACGAGCGTTTCAAGCTCCTAGTGTTGCCGTATCTTTGCGCGCCAATACTTCTCGGACTAAATTTCATGGTCCACTTGAGGAGTGTAATCCTACAGTACGGTGGGCCACTCCCTTCACTGGCAGTGGGAAAACAGCAGCAGCCTCCAAATTGCCCAACGCGCCCCTGTAGCCTGTAGCCTCTCGACGCTGAAGATCACCACACCCTCCTGTGTACGGCAACCAATGCTACTCCCCACGAGAGGATGTTCTCATTCCCTCGGAAGTCTTCCTCGGGGACCTCATTACCGTCTTGGTTGACGTACTCAGGACCCGTCCTCCTGCGGCGACATGTAAGGGCCCGCAAGTCCGACCCGTTGGTCGAACAGGTCCATCTCCTCCACGCCAACCCTCAGTATGCCTATGTGGCGAGAGGACACGGTCTCGATCCGAGACCTGGCGCCAGCAGGGGACGTAGCAACCCCTGTCGCTCCCTGACGGGCGAGAGGACACGGTCTCGATCCGAGACCTGGCGCCAGCAGGGGACGTAGCAACCCCTGTCGCTCCCATACCCCCTGTTACAAACCCTTTAACTCTTGTTTCTTCCCTGGACACGGCGCTGGCAGCATCGGGACCATTGCTTAACCCTTTTACTCCCGTGTACAGCTTGCCTGAGCCCAGAAGATGGTCGCCACTGCAGGGCGTGTCAGGATCCCATGGACTACCGTCACCTCAGGGTCAACCGGCCTGTGAGTCCGTGGAAGAACAGCTGGACGCCGCCTTGGGGAGAACGCCACCGCAAGTGCCTACTCCGGTGTCACCGCCGGTATTGAGGAGGTCACAACGACGGTGCGGTCCCCCTGACCGTCTGAACTTATAGACTGCTGACACTTATTCTGTTTTTGTACCCCGCCGGCCTTTGTTCTCAAAGGAGGGGTGAATGTGGTGAACCATCGTTGGTTCCCACTGGATAGTACTGAGCCAGGGTCTGGCCAGTACAACAAGGATGTACATATGTTACTGTTGGGTTGTGCTACTTGTTGCTGTTGGGGTTAGGGTGGGGTTGTTACACCTTTGTACTGTAGTGTTGTGGTACATCCCAGTCGGGCGCCGCCTCCTGGGAGAGGTATAAAAGTCCCTGCTCTGGCTGGGACCCCTCAGTCTGGGATAGTGTATATAATTACTGGCTGCTTCATTACAGTAAATAAAAGCCTTTCATTTACCGAGCTTCTGGCCTCGTGTTTGAGAAGCGCATCACACTGGCTGTCCTGTCTGGAGACAATACACATCTGTTTAGCCTGTCTTGATGCTCTCTCCACTCACATTGTTTGTATCTTAAAGACTTGATTAGCCATAAGTATTCACATTCCAACCATTATTCATGTAAATTGAGTTTGTGTCTTTATATGCCCTGTTTGTGAACAGAATTCCCACTCACACTGAAGAAGTGGCTTGGAGCTCCGAAAGCTTGTGTGGCTTTTGCTACCAAATAAACCTGTTGGACTTTAACCTGGTGTTGTTAAACTTCTTACTGTGTTTACCCCAGTTCAACGCCGGCATCTCCACATCATGAATACTAGAGGAAGGCAGGAAGACCTCAGGATACCTGCCTGATAGTATTCTTTTGCAATTTTTCCGCTCCCCACCCCACTTTCCACGTTCCCTCCTCTACTGGCCTGGAAAAATTCCACCCATTGTCTGTTTGTGTTGTGAGATATAAGGATTCAAACAATACAAATGTATTCTCATTTCAGATCCCTGTTCTTTGTCTGGGTTGCTCCAGTTTCGGGTCACAGACAGACAGGGCACATCACTGAGCAGCTCTTGGTTTTAAAGGTAACTGAAGCTTCAGACTAGCTGAAGGCTAATAACAGATTTCACAACCCTTGTGAAATCACTACCAGGTGAGTATGATGCAGTAGCAAAGCAGGACAGTCTGAAATGTCCACTTCCATTACAGTCAGAGGAATAGTTCGAGGATGTTTGCAGATTCCCTTGGTGATGTTCATCGCTGGAGTGGCTCAGAATTAGATTGAGACCAAAAGCACAAGGACTCCATTAAATATGTGTTGCTCAAGTGAAGGTATCTTCTGGATAGGGAAATACCTTCAAGGTCTTATTAAAGAGCACATTGCACAAAAATCCATCCCAAACTATTTCTGGTTCTTGAATTGTTTTCTTTCATCATGCTGAAGGGTTGCAGTGAATCACTGCACAAACCATTAAGCCTACCCATTCAGTATAGCTACTCACAATCTCATGCAGCATAATAAGGGCAGCACAGTGGTTGGCACTGCTGCCTCACACGCCAGGGACCTGGGTTTGATTCCCGGCCTGGGTCACTGTCTGTGTGGAGTCTGCACTTTCTCCTCTGTGTCTGCATCAGTTTCCCCCGGGTGCTCCGGTTTCCTCTCATAGTCCGAAAGACGTGCTGGTTAGGTGCATTGGCCGTGCTAAATTCTCCCTCAGTGTACCCGAACAGGCGCTGGAGGGGATTTTCACAGTAACTTCATTGCAGTGTTAATGTCAGCCTACTTGTGACACTAATAAATAAACTTTAAACTTAAACTTGGCTGGGGGTCGGTTAACTCAGTTGGGTGGACGGCTGGTTTGTGATGCGCAGTGATGCCAACAGCACGGGTTCAACTCCCATACTGAGTGAGGTTGTTCATGAGGTCACCCCCCACCTTCTCAACCTTGCCCTCACCTGAGATGTGGTGACCCTCAGGTCAAATCACCACCAGTCAGCTCTCCCCCTCAAGAGGAGGAGCAGCCTATGGTCATCTGGGTCTGTGGCACCTTTACCATAAACTTGATCTCATCCAACAATTTCCTGTCTGCATTTTAACTCATACCAAGGGCGGGATTCTCTGTCCACGCTTGCCCCAAAACCGAAAAATCCTGCCCGAGGTCAACGGACCTTTGTATAGTCCGCCCCCTGCCCGGTACGATTCTCGTGGTGGGCAGGATGGGAAATTACTCCCCCAAATCTTTCCCATGCATTATCCTTTTATTCCCAGTCCACCTCTTTAACTTCACCCTCCCTATCTCTCTAAACTTTCTCAGCCCTGCTTTTTCTGAAAATTCTTCATTTCTACAACTCTGGCCTCTTGCATCTCGCCCATTCTCTTTGTCCCTCCATTGCTGGCCATGCCTTGGCATTTCTAGGCCTTAAGGTATGGAATTTCCTTTTTAAACATCTCCTCCTTTCCACATTTCTGTCCTCCTTTAAACCCTGTGTAAAACAACAACACTTTGAATTTATATGTGGTAAAACATCCCAGGGCACTATATTTCTGTGGACAGGTCATATAGACGCGAAACATTAACTCTGTTTCTCTCTTGACAGATGTTGCCAAGCCTGCTGACTTTATTCAGCACTTTCTGTTCTTATTTTGTCCCAAGGCACTTCACAGGAATGCAACTGAGCAAGAATTAACACTGGGTCAAAAAAAAAGACATTGGGCTAGAATTAATTGCAGTAGAGGTAATAGTGTACACCATTATTAATACGCAAATTAGACATCAACAACAGCCAAGCAAAGATGTACAGTTAAACATGAAAATCCAGAAGTCAATGTTTTTAAAAATTAATTTGTGGGACATGGGTATCGCTGGCTGGCCAGTATTTATTGTCCATCCCTAGTTGTCCTTGAGAAGGTGGAGGTGAGCTGCCTTCTTGAAACGCTGCAGTCCATGTTCTGTGGGTGGACCCGCAATACCATTAGGGAGAGCATTCCAGGATCTTGACCCAGCGACTGCGAAGGAACGGTGAAATATTTTGAAGTCAGGATGGTGAGTGGCTTGGAGGGGAACTTGCAGGTGGTGGTGTTCCCATGAATCTGCTGCCCTTGTCCTTCTAGATGGAAGTGGTCATGGGTTTGGAAGGTGCTGTCTAAGGATCTTTGGTGAATTTCTGCAGTGCAACTTGCAGATAGTACACACTGCTGCTACTGAGCGTTGGTGGTGGAGGGAATGGATGTTTGTGATGTGGTGCCAATCAAGCGGGCCGCTTTGTCCCGGATGGTGTCAAGCTTCTTGAGTGTTATTGGAGCTGCACTCATTGCTCCATTGAGATCCATTGCTTCTCCATAAGCTCTGCAGAAAGGGCACTTTGCCATCTGGCTTCCCAGTCAAATGTATTGAATTGCTTGCAGTTCCTGGACCTACATTGTTGATGTCAACTAAACTTGCCCCAGAAAGTTAGGGCTTGTCCATTTCAGTTCAACTGGCCTGTTTAATGATGTTGAAAATCAAAATTACTGTTAAATAACCTCTCTGGCACTGAAAACTGAATTTTATAAGTGTGGAATCTCATTCCTTTGGATTTTAACTGTTGCTTCAGATTTTTTTTAAAAATTATCGTTTCTACTTCTTTCTGGCTTGCTTTTCCCTGCATCCTGATCCAATCTCCCCTTTGCTCTTTATTTCATTTTCTTTACCTGATTTGATTTTGAACTCACTATTCTAAACTTACGTTTTCTTATTCAGTGTGTGCACGGCTGATTTCTCAATCCATCACTCTTATTATTTCAGGAGGGTGAGCTGCTTGTGTTTTTTGTACAGGCTCTAAACGCTCTGTAGAGGGCACCAGGCCATTTGGATCGCTAACTTACAGCAACCTCCAGTGCAAAAAGTCATAGGAATTAAACAAGCAAAGTTAAATCGAGCAACCGGTGACGCCATACGTTCCCTAGCATCCGTACATTCTGACTCTTTCGGACAAAAGTTCGATCTAAAAGATAGGAGCAGCTTAAAGTAGAGGAGAGAGGTATGCCAGGATCATTAACTAGATTTAAGTTTAAAGTTTATTTATTAGTGTCACAAGTTGGCTTACATTAACACTGCAATGAAGTTACTGTGAAAATCCCCCAGTCGCCACACTCCGGCGCCTGTTCGGATACACTGAGGGAGAATTTAGCGCAGCCAATGCACCTAACCAGCACGTCTTTTGGACTGTGGGAAGAAACCAGAGCACCCGGAAGAAACTTAAGCAGAAACAGGGAGAACATGTAGACTCCATGCAGTCACCCAAGGCTGGAATCGAACCCGGGTTCCTGGCACTGTGAAGCAGTGGTGCTAACCATTGTGCCACTGTGCTGTGTCTCTTTCTTCTCACTCTTCTTAATATCTCTTTATTAAGCACATGTCAATTTGATTTAATTTGATTTATTCCTGTCATCAGCATTGGGATAGAGTGAAATGTATTGTCATATAGACAAAGGGCCCGATTTTACCAACAATTTGCACCCACTTTCGGGCGGCCCGACGATTTAAATGTATTAGCATGCATTTAAATCGATTTAATGAACCGCCCGCCCAACTCTATCATCAATTCCCATTTTACCTTCTTTTGTTCCGTTCCGGATCCGTGCTTTTAGCGACCTGCAAAATAAAAATCCGAAGCTGATTTTTATTTTGCAGGGGAACCTCCGAAGCGGGTTCAGAGCCTGAAGTCTGACCCAGATCATCCTCTGGGAGAGGGGGGGGAGGAGGGAGGCGGGTCAGAGCATCCTCTGCGGGGGGGGAGGAGGAGGAGGCAGGTCAGATGTACCTCTGGGGGGGGGGGGGGCGAGAGGGCTGATCGTTGTCTGGTGGTGGGGGGGAGGCCCAATCGCTCACTGGTGGGGGGGGGTGGATGGATCTCTGGTGGGGGCAGGGGGGTCCGCTGCCACTCTGCGGGCAATCAGTGGGGAGGGAGGGAGGCAGGGGTGTCCGCTGCCACTCTGCGGGCGATCCCTCCTTCCCACCGGAGGAATGAATCCCTCCTCCCAGAGTAGATGTGCGGCCACTCCGGAAGGAGGGATTCGTTCCTCTGGTGGGGAGGAGGGATCGCCCGCAGAGTGACAGTGGACACCCCTCCCCCCCCAACCAGAGATCCATCTGCCCGCCCCCCACCAGTGAGCGATTGGGCCTCCCCCCCACCACCAGGCAACGATCAGTCCTCTCGCCCCCCCCCCCCCCCCAGAGATGCATCTGACCCACCTCCCTCCTCCCCCCATCCCCCAGGGATACATTTGACTGCAAGACCCCAGACTGATTAGAGCTCCGGGTTCAATGAATTGCACTAGACAGGACAGCAATCAGATTATTAACTCTGCTTGAAAGTACTCTCCACTGCCCAGGATTAGCATGAATTTTTTGATTTAGATCGATAAGCAATCTCCTTTCTATGAGAAATGCCTGCAAAGATTCATTTGGCTGATCAAAGGTTTATATCAGTGACCTGAGACAGCTAGCTATTGTTTTCTGCCTTCTTTACAGCAAAACCTCTCTAAAACTCCCAGGCTCTCTTTCACCTAATCGTGGAAGTCATCACAGGGTTACAAGATTCCATCTTCCTGTGACTACCAGAATAAAATTAGCACAGGAGCGACTTCCAGCTCAAGGCACATCAATGATCCGCATCACTGACCCGCCTCCTCCTCCTCCCCCCCTCCCCCAGAGATGCATCTGACCTGCCTCCCTACCGTCCCCCCCCCCTCCCCCAGAGGATGATCTGTGTCAGAGAGCCGCTCTCTCCGCTTTCTACTTTTTTTTTCTTTCCCAACCCGGGCGCGCTTTTTCAAAATTTTTTCGAACTGTGCATGCGCAGTTCAGAGCTCCGATCGTTCCGGCAGCGCAACGCCCTGTCCTGTCCTCTTGGGGGGGTGGGGGGGGGGGCGGGAGAGGGGAGGGGGGAGGGAGGCAGGTCAAATGTATCTCTGGGGGAGGGGGGGAGGAGGAGGAGGATCAGACTGGAGCCGGCTGAAAGCGGATTTCAAGGTCGGATCTGTACTACGCCCAGATTCGGCACTTAGAATCAAAATGGTAAAATCGGACCCAAAGTATACCATTCATAGAGTACATAGGGGAGAAAGAAAGGAGAGTGTGCAGAATATAGTGTTGCAGCCATAGATAGGGTAGAGAGGAAGATCAGCATAATATTAGGTAGGTCATTCAAAATTCTGATGGCAGCAGGGAAGAAGCTGTTCTTGAGTCGGTTGGTACTTTTTCTCAGACTTTTGTATCTTTTTCCTGATGGAAGAAGGCAGAAGAGAGAATGTCCAGGGTGTGTGAGGTCCTTGATTATGCCGGCTGCTTTTCCAAGGCAGCGGGAAGTGTAGACTGAGTCAATGAATGGGAGGCTGGTTTGCGTGATGGACTGAGCTACGTTCACGACCCTTTGTAGTTTCTTGTGGTCTTGGTCGGAGCAGGAGCCATACCAAGCTCTGATACAACCAGAAAGGATGCTTTCTATAGTGCATCTTTAAAAATTGGTGAGAGTTGTAGCTGACATGCTGAATTTCCTTAGTCTACTGGAAAAGTAGAGGCATTGGTTGGCTTTATTAACTATTGCATCTGCCTGGAAGGACGTGGACAGATTATTGGTGATTTGGACACCTAGAGACTTGAAGCTCTCGACCATTTCCACTTCATCACCTTTGTTTGATTATACTCCGGCGAATGACCAGAGGAAATTTTCCTTCTTAAAAAGTGCAATATAAATGCAAGTTGTTGTTAGTCCACTTTCTGTCGGCTGCCATTGTAAGCTATTCTTAATAATGACATTATCTGCATTGAAGATTTGACGTAAATACTTCTTTTTCGCAGTTGCTTTCAATTCCTTTCTACTGAAACTGGAAAAGAACAACTCATTTTTCAAACTCTATTATAAAAGAGTCAGTGCATTGACACAACTTTTTGAACTACACTTTCTCTTCATGATACATTTCTCTGCCTTAGCTCCTCACTTCCACAAGATACACGTGTAGCAAGTGGCTTCCTATATGCCGAGTGATATTTGAAAGTTTCCCTCCAAGCCACTCACCATCCTGACTTGGAAATATATTGCCGTTCCTTCGCTGTCATTGGGTCAAAATCCTGGAACATCCTCCCGAACAGCATTGTAGGAACATTGGAGCAGAAGTAGGCAAATGCAGTCCTTCGAGCCTGCTCCGCTGTAAGGGGAAAATACAAGGGGGGCACACTTTAAAATGGCAGCACAAGAAAGCACACTCTGAAATGGCTGCCTGGCACACACAGGGTTAACTGGGAAAGAAGCCAGAAAAACAATCACAGGCTCCCGCTGTTCAGAAATAACGTCAAGCCAGAATCCTGACAGACAAACCACTTAGAAAGTACAGACAGTGACTCATAGCAAACAAACACCTCAGGAAGCCAAAGCCAAGGGTCGAAACATCTTTAAGATAAGGAAACCCCAAAACAAAGAGCTTAGATTAATGTTAAAGGAAGGCGGGAAATATGAATGCGAGGGAACCGATTAGCACCCGCACAAGACGAAACTAGCCATTGATAGACCCATTCATAAAATGTTAAATGTCTATACCTGTTTGTATTCTTGTAAACATGGGGAAATGTACCCATTCATAAAATGTTAAATACTTGTACTCACTTAAACAATGTGATAATGTTCGAATCACCGGTTTACCCATTGTGTAAAGGGTATAAAAATGAACCGCTCCCGACATACTATTGAGAAAAGGTGTTCTACGAACATAGTGCCTTCTCTCCCGGGGCTCCGTTTAATAAATCGTATTTTCTGAATCTCGAAGTCTGACTACTAGTGGATTTTTCCCACAACACTGCCATTGTGGGTGCACCTAGACCTCAGGGACTGCAGCGGTTCGAGAAGGACCACCTTCTTAATTAGGGATGGGCAATAAACGCTAGCCTAGCCAGCGATGCCCACATCCCATAAATGAATAAAAGAAAAATGTCTGAAAGTGAGCTATACAGATCACAGTTTACATTTTTTATGTGGTTTCGTATTACTTCTTAATAGCAAATAATTACTCAAGCAATTTAGAGAAATTGTCCATTGTAACTGGGCTTGAGATGGATTTTTTATGACTCTTGAAGTGGTGAGAAAGTTATTAACAACTCCCTAAAGAGGTAAATATTACAGAAGATTCATACTTAGTCAAATGGATATGAAGTTGCTGTTGAATATTAGGGACAAAAGAATGAAATTGATGGTCAGGAAATAGGGACAGGGAAAATAGGGAACACCGTGACTCAGATGCCCTGACCTATACGTTCAGTTCTTCCATTTGTGCTCAGGTTAAGCAAGGTTCTCACCATATCAGGGCTCTAACATACATGGTAAAAGTCCAGAAACTGGCAGATTGGCTTACTATTATTTAGACCACCTGGAATAACTAGCTTTTGAGTCATTGCACACTAATGGATTACAGCTGAGTTTCGTACAATGTGGAAAATGTAAACTGGAGTTAATTGCGTTCTAAGTAAGATTATGGCTAGAGGAATCATACCACTATGTACACTAACTTTGTTAACATTACTACAGGCATAATGATTCCAGCCTTTGTGTTTAAAATGGTATAGAATTGCTTAGCATAACATCATTTGAAATAACACAAGTAGCCTTCGAACTGTTTTAAAGTCACTGGGAACGGATTTTCGCTCGCAGAGCTTTCAATGAACCTGTCACTTAGTTAAAATTAATTACTTAAATTTAACGAGTGTAAATTAAACCCCTCCCCCCAACCCTGACCAGAAGAAATGAAATTAGCTGCTAACATTGATGAAATTTTAGTCAGTGGTATAAAGAACAGTTCTCAAAGGGCACAAAAGATCAGTTTCAAAAACAAACCATTGACAAGAACAACAATGCTTTCAAAATAGATTAAAGTTAATTTTAATCTCCTGAGATGTTTTGTTTTCCAGTTCAGTAGATCTGGAAAATCTCTGGCCTTGACCACTTGGTGGGTGGAATTTTTCCAGCTTTATTTGCACATTGGTGAATTTATGTGTACCTTGCTAATACTTTCCTGTGCTTCAAAGCCTCCTAGGTCAATGAAAAACATAATTCATAGCATGTGGGCAAAAATAGAAACATTTGCAACTGGGCTTGAGATGGATTTTTTAACCAGGCTGGCGAAGATGTAGAAATGTTTGCAACATGCAGAATAATAAGATCATAAGATGATAAGATATAGGAGCAAAATTAGGCATTCAGCCCATCAAATCTGTTTCACCATTCAATCATAGCTGATACGTTTCTCAACCCCATTCTCCCACCTTTTCCCCGCAACCTTTGATCCCCTTACCAATCAAGAACCTATCTATCTGTCTTAAATACACTCAATGACCTGGCCTCCACAGCCTTCTGTGGCAATGACTTCCACTGATTCACCACTCAGTGGCTGAAGAAATTCCTCCTCATCTCGGTTCCCTTTACTCTGAGACTGCACTGTTGGATCCTAGACTCTCCTTCTAATGGAAGCATCAGAAGAATTGCTTTCAGGAACCTGGCTGGCCAGCATTTATTGCCCATCCCGAGTTAAGAATCAACCACATTGCTGTGGATCATGCATAGAATCACAGAAACCCTACAGTGCAGAAAGAGGTCACCTGGCCCATCGAGTCTGCACCACCCACAATCCCACCCAGGCCCCACCCCCATATCCCTACACATTTACCCGCGAATCCCTCTAACCTACGCATCTCAGGACGCTAAGGGGAAATTTTAGCATGGTCAATCAACCTAACCCGCACATCTTTGGACTGTGGGAGGAAACCGGAGCACCCGGAGGAAACCCACGCAGACACGAGGAGAATGTGCAAACTTCACACAGACAGTGACCCGAGCCGGGAATCAAACCCAGGTCCCAGGAGCTGTGAAGCAGCAGTGCTAACCACTGTGCTATCGTGCCGCCCCTAGGCCAGACCAGGTAAGGATAGCAGATTTCCTTCCCTAAAAGAGATTAGTGAACCAGATGAGTTTTTCCAACAATTGACAATGGTTTCAAGGTCGTCAGTAGATTCTCAATTCCAGATTTTTTTAAATTAAATGCAAATTCCACCATCTGCCGTGGCAAAATTCAAACCGGAGTCCCCAGAACATTAGCCGAGTTTCTGTATTAATAGTTTAGGGTAATGACACTAGGCTATTGCATCCCCTTAACATTAGAGTGTTCGTTAGCTTTATTACAAGCGTGAACTTGGCTATTTGGCATCATTCTCCCCTCTGAGTCAAAAGACTGTACACTCAAGCCTTACTCCAAGACCTGAATACAGGATCTAAAGTCAAGTCCGGTAATGAAGATGTTTTGCATTGTTTGTTGAATGGGAAGTTAAATCAAGATTCCGCCCGCCTGTTCATGCGTCTGTAAAATATGGTAAGAAGTCTCACAACACCAGGTTAAAGTCCAACAGGTTTATTTGGCAGCAAAAGCCACAAGCTTTCGGAACAGGCTGTCCCTTCAAGGGGATGGCTTCTTTAACGTGTTTAGGGTGGAAGCTGAAGAAGTGGAACATCGTGAGGTTATCCGTGGGCTTGCGGTACAGTGTGGTGCTGAGGTGACCGTCCTTAATGGAGATGCGTGTGTCCAAGAATGCAACCGATTCTGGAGGCATTAGATCTACCGAAATGTCTCAGCACTCTACACCAGCATCCCCCACGATTATGGCATTGGTGCAACTGCCTCAGTACTCAACGCCGACAACTGCCAGTTTCCAGATGCAATTTTACAACTCATCCGCTTCATCCTGGACCACAATGTCTTCACCTTCAATGACTAGTTCTTCATCCAGACACACAGAACAGCCATGGGGACCAAATTCGCACCTCAATATGCCAACATCTTCATGCACAGGTTCGAACAAGACTTCTTCACCACACAGGACCTTCAACCGATGCTATACACTAGATACATCGATGACATTTTCTTCCTTTAGACTCATGGTGAACAATCACTAAAACAACTATATGATGACATCAACAAGTTCCATCCCACCATCAGACTCACCATGGACTACTCTCCGGAATCGGTTGCATTCTTGGACACATGCATCTCCATTAAGGACGGTCACCTCAGCACCTCACTGTACCGCAAGCCCACGGATAACCTCATGATGCTCCACTTCTCCAGCTTCCACCCTAAACACGTTAAAGAAGCCATCCCCTACGGACAAGCCCTCCGTATACACAGGAACTGCTCAGATGAGGAGGATCGCAACAGACACCTCCAGACGCTGAAAGATGCCCTCATAAGAACAGGATATGGCGCTCGACTCATCGATCGACCGTTCTGACGCACCACAGCGAAAAACCGCACCGAACTCCTCAGATGACAAACACGGGACACGGTGGACAGAGTACCCTTCGTCGTCCAGTACTTCCCCGGAGCGGAGAAGCTACGACATCTCCTCTGGAGCCTTCAACATGTCATTGATGAAGACAAACATCTTGCGAAGGCCATCCCCACACCCCCACTTCTTGCTTTCAAACAACCGCACAACCTCAAACAGACCATTGTCCGTAGCAAACTACCCAGCCTTCAGGAGAACAGTGACCACGACACCACACAACCCTGCCACAGCAACCTCTGCAAGACGTGCCGGATCATCGACACGGATGCCATCATGTTAAGTGAAAACACCATCCACCAGGTACACGGTACATACTCTTGCAACTCGGCCAACGTTGTCTACCTGAAACGCTGCAGGAAAGGATGTCCTGAGGCATGGTACATTGGGGAGACCATGCAGACGCTACGACAATGGATGAATGAACACCGCTCGACAATCACCAGGCAAGACTGCTCTCTTCCTGTTGGGGAGCACTTCAGCGGTCACGGGCATTCAGCCTCTGATCTCCGGGTAAGCATTCTCCAAGGCAGCCTTCACGACACACGACAGCGCAGAGTCGCTGAGCAGAGACTGATAGCCAGGTTCCGCACACATGAGGACGGCCTCAACCGGGATATTGGGTTCATGTCACACTATCTGTAACCCCCACAACCTGCCTGGATGTGCAAAATCTCACTCGCTGTCCTGTCTGGAGACAATACACATCTCTTTAACCTGTGCTTAATGCTCCCTCCACTCACATTGTCTGTACCTTTAAGACTTCATTAGCTGTAAAGACTCACATTCCAATCATTATTCTGTAAATTGAGTTTGTGTCTTTGTGCCTTGTTTGTAATCAGAACTCCCACCCACCTGACGAAGGGACAGCCTGTTCCGAAAGCTCGTGGCTTTTGCTACCAAATAAACCTGTTGGACTTTAACCTGGTGTTGTTCGACTCCTTATTGTGTTTACCCCAGTCCAACGCTGGCATCTCCACATTGTGTAAAATATCCCATGGCACCTTGCAAAGAGAATAGGAAGTTCTCCCAATATTCTGCCAAATGTTTATTCCTCAGCTAACAACACTATAATGTTAAGGAGAGGCAATGGCCTAGTGGTATTACCGCTAGAGTATTAATCCAGAAACTCAGTGAAAGTTCTGGGGACCTGTGTTCAAATCCCGCCACGGCAGGTGGTGGAATTTGAATTCCATAAAAAATATCTGGAATTAAGAATCTACTGATAACCATTGTCGATTGTCGGAAAAACCCATCTGGTTCACTAATGTCTTTTAGGGAAGGAAATCTGCTGTCCTTACCTGGTCTGGCCTACATGATTCACAGCAATGTTGATTGTCAACTGCCTTCCAAGGGCAACTAGGGATGGGCAATAAATACTGGCCAACCAGTTATACCCATGTCCCACGAATGAATTTAAAAAAAAGATCCTGCCATTTATCATCACTGCCATTCGTGGGACCTTGCTGTGCACAAAATGTGTTCTCCTTCATTACAATAGTCAATAAAACTCAAACATAATTCATTGGGTTAGATATTGTGGAACCCGCTGGAGTGGGCAAGATGGCTGGAGGACTCAGAGAACTGAGCAGGCGTTCATAACCAGGCTCCCATCTTTGGTAAAACTGTAAACTATTAAATCAGCAGTGGAGAGGTAACAAAATGGGAAACCTGTCCGTCAGCAGCAGAAAGCTCAGATATGTTCAATTGTCCACTTGCATATAATTAAAATGCTATTTGATTTGATTTAATCCTGCCACTCTCCTCCCAAAAATCTAGTGAAACTCATACATTTCTCACAGGCTTTCAGTAACTTTCCCAGTGAAAGCTGACAATATATATGTGGCTTCATTGATTCATTGTGATCGCTTCTCGGCCTTTTGGCTATGATCAAGCGTCAGATCAAGCCCAAGATCAGATGCAATGTCTTTTCTTGTCAGCTTGGGTCTTAGAACCATAGAACCATAGAAAATTACAGCTCAGAAACAGGCCTTTTGGCCCTTCTTGTCTGTGCCGAACCATTTTATGCCTAGTCCCACTGACCTGCACTTATAGAACCATAGAAAATTACAGTGTGTCTCTCTCTTGTGGGAACCATGATTTGGATTCAATTTGAATTTTGAATTGGTTTTAAATTGGAGCTAGCAATGAGATGGATTAAGGGCTTGCCCCGTCCACTTTGAGCATTAACTTTGTAGCTTTAAGAATGGAGAGTCTTTTGGATCTCCAAGACAGTGTCACAGGACACAGGATTTCTCGTGGAGAAGTTTTCTCTGTGCAACAACGTGCTGAATGCACACCCTGAAGGGGCAGAGCCTTGGGCAGGAAATTCAGAACCCAGGAACACTGAGTCCAAAATTTAAAGGGGTAGTGCACACCTAAGGTGCAAAAAGGGCCCTTAAAGTGACATCAGAGACCTGAGTCTCTATGGGGTGGGCTGTGCAAGGAAAGGGTGAGGTACAGTGGCAGCGTGGAAGTCATCTACAATGTCCTTCTTGATCCTTGACTGTTGGAGGGAATGTGCTGACTGGGATGTGATGTGGGCGGCACGGTAGCACAGCGGTTAGCACTGCTGCTTCACAGCCGGGTTCGATTCCCAGCTAGGCTCAGTTTCTGTGTGGAGTTTGCACGTTCTCCCCATGTCTGCGTGGGTTTCCTCCGGGTGCTCCGGTTTCCTCCCACATTCTGAGAGATGTGCTGGTTAGATACATTGACCTGAACAGTCGCCGGACTGTGGCGACTAGAAGAATTTCACAGTAACTTCATTGCAGTGTAAGCCTTACTTATGACTAATAAATAAACTTTTAACTTCAACATCATAGATCTCAACTGAACTTGTCGATGACACCGAATGACCTCGTGTGACGGTGGAGGGATCTTGTCCCTGGAGTTTGGAGCGCCTTCTTGTGCAGGAGCCACAGAAATTCAGCTGCCGGAGATTTTAAATTGTGGAACGTTCTTAAAAAAAAACGACCAAATAATTTTCAGCTCGAACAGAGGATTGACGACGGCCCTTTAAATACGGCGCCAGCTCCATCAGGTGATACGGGCTTCCCGATGTCAGAGCCGTCCTCCCTCATGTGATCCAGCGGCAAACCCATGTCACCTGCATTCAGGAATTTGCTGCCAGGTAGCCGGGTTCAGTCATCCACCACCAGGTCCCCCAGTGGCTTTTGGGTCCATTCGTGGGTGCTGTGATGGTCAGACTAAATCGAGGCCATTGAGTTTTACAAGACTTTTAGACGCCCTGAAGTAATACAAGGCATTGTATAGATATAATCATATATAGTTCTATAGATATAGCTCTTGGGGCTCAAGGGATATGGGGAGCAGATGGGATCAGGACATTGAATTTGATGATCAGCCAAGATCAAAATGAATGGCGGAGCAGGCTCGATGGACCAAATGGCCTACCCCTGCTTCTAGTTTCTCTTCCTACCAATGCAAATTCATCCTTATGGTCATTATTTTCAACTGCATGAGTGCCTATGTTAAATGTGACAAATATTTTGTTCTCAATACGAGTGCAAAGAAAACTCCAAAGTCAGAATTTCCAGAGTTAAAGTCAGAACCATTAAAATCGTTAAGAATGGCTTCGCACAATAGCTGAAAATCAGTTCTGTGCCACAAATTATGAATTCTGTTTGGAAGAATGTAATAAAAGTAAGTAGGAATGCTTGGCTTAAAGTCACACATTCCAATTCTTCGAAAATAAGCCAGGCTGAAACAATAAATGTTGGAAATGTACTCAGGAAATTAGGCACTACACACCATATGTGAGTGGAGGGGATTGAAGAATTGCTGGGGGGAAGCCCGGAAAAGTAAAAACTGAATGTACACAATCCCTTACAAATCCTCCTTTATCCTTACTCAAAGACTCATCTCATCTGCCAACGCTGTTTTCATTGAAGACTCTGGTGTAGTTTACTATTATTTATTTTTGTACTTTCTGTAGACTGTGTGGTTTAACTAAATGGAATATTTTTAAATGCTTGTCAAGTATATTTCAATACTCAAAACTGAATCCCCTTCCCACCCATCATAATGTAACAAGCGGCACGGTGACACAATGGTTAGCATTGCTGCCTCACAGCGCCAGAGACCCAGGTTCGATTCCCGGTTGACGTCACTCTCTGTGTGGAGTCTGCACGTTCTCCCCGTGTCTGTGTGGGTTTCTTCTGGCTGCCCCGGTTTCCACCCACAGTCCAAAAGAAGTGCTGGTTAGGTGCATTGGCCATACTAAAAATTCTCCCTCAGTGTACCCAGACAGGCGCCGGAGTGTGGCGACTGGGGGATTTTCACAATAACTTCATTGCAGTGTTAATTAAGCCTACGAGTGACACTAATAAAAAATAAACTCTAGTAAACTACTTTGTAAATTGGTGTGAGTGTCACTGATGTTTAAAATTGTGATATGTTCACCATTAGCTGGCCATCTTCATCTCAAAAATAATCTAAAATCTGACACGTAAAGTATACAGACGGACAAAATGCTCGAGCTATACAACATAGCCAGAAGGTACATCATTAGTCAGGATTTTTAAGTGCGCACAGTAAGGCTCATTTATGCATTTTCCCCAAAATCGTTCCTTGCTCCATGTTCTGTGGTTATTTGTAACACACAATCTATCTGTTGAATGTGTTTTAATCATGTTTAGCCTTATGTTAAATACTAATGATGGCTTCTTGGTTCAAAATTCCCCAGTCTGATGATCAACACAAACTACGGGTATGTCAGGCCCAATTAAAATAAATATTACACACAGCATGCAGAGATCACTGTATTCCTTAGCTGGATAGTTGAGCAGCCTAAATCAGGAACACCTGATTGCCAGTGGATTATCATAAAGAAGGATCAATGGAAGAAATAGGAGTAGAGAGGAGAAGAGCCAAAAGTCTCTCGGAGGTTGACTATTTTGCTCGAGCAAATACATGGGCCCCCACAGAACAACACTGCTTCAGAAGACCTTGTCTCGACTGGGAGAGAGTCACTGTGTTCTGTCAGAATAACTTACACAAATTCAATCACCGATGTAGGAAACATCCTAAGGCACAGCAAAAAGGGGAGACTGATGCCAAAGACTTGGAAGGATAAACTTGAACAAAGGCTACAAAGAAGTATTTAAATTTTGAGAGAGAAGGAACTAAGCAGAGAGTTTAGAGGTGATATTCCAAAGATTCAGGAGATTCACTCTGAAACGGCCCTCAGCTCTGATGTTGATGTTAGAGTGGGGGTGGGGGGGTGGTGGTGGTGGGGGGGTTGGAGAAGAGGATGTTGTGCGGGCGAGGGGTGGAGTGAAGTTCAGGAGGCTAAAGTTGGAGAGCTAAAGTAGAGGAGTTAAGAATAAGGAAATGGACAAGGCTATTTGTTAAGCGTTTGACAAGGTTCCCCATGGTAGGCTATTGCAGAAAATACGGAGGCATGGGATTGAGGGTGATTTTGCGGTTTGGATCAGAAATTGGCTAGCTGTAAGAAGACAGAGGGTGGTGGTTGATGGGAAATGCTCATCCTGGAGTTCAGTGACTAGTGGTGTACCGCAAGGATCTGTTTTGGGGCCACTGCTGTTTGCCATTTTTATAAATGACCTGGATGAGGGCGTAGAAGGATGGGTTAGTAAATTTGCGGATGACACTAAAGTCGGTGGAGTTGTGGACAGTGCGGAAGGATGTTGCAGGTTACAGAGGGACATAGATAAGCTGCAGAGCTGGGCTGAGAGGTCTCAAATGGAGTTTAATGCGGAAAAGTGTGAGTTGATTCACTTTGGAAGGAGTAACAAGAATACAGAGTACTGGGCTAATGGTAAGATACTTGGTAGTGTGGATGAACAGAGGGATCTGGGTGTCCATGTGCATAGATCCCTGAAAGTTGGCCCCCAGGTTGATAGGGTTGTTAAGAAGGCATACGGTGTGTTGGTTTTTATTGGTAGAGGGATTGAGTTTCGGAGCCATGAGGTCATGCTGCAACTGTACAAAACTCTGGTGCGGCCGCACTTGGAGTATTGCGTACAGTTCTGCTCGCCGTATTATAGGAAAGATGTGGAAGCGTTGGAAAGGGTGCAGAGGAGATTTACCAGGATGTTGCCTGATATGGTGGGAAGATCGTATGATGAAAGGCTGAGGGACTTGAGGTTGTTTTCGTTAGAGAGAAGAAGGTTAAGAGGTGACTTAATAGAGGCATACAAGATGATCAGAGGATTAGATAGGGTGGATAGTGAGAGCCTTTTTCCTCGGATGATGATGGCTAACACGAGGGGACATAGCTTTAAATTGCGGGGTGATAGATATAGGACAGATGTCAGAGGTAGGTTCTTTACTCAGAGAGTAGTAAGGGCGTGGAATGCCCTGCCTGCAACAGTAGTGGACTCGTCAACATTAAGGGTACTTAAAGGGTCATTGGATAAACATATGGATGATATTGGAATAGTGTAGGTTAGATGGGCTTTAGATTGGTTTCACAGGTCGGAGCAACATTGAGGGCCGAAGGGCCTGTACTGCGCTGTAATGTTCTATGTTTTATTGAAGAATTTAAAGTCAAGGATCCTCAAATTAATATACTGGGGGAATGGAAACCAATAGAGTTCAATGTGGATAAGGGTGATGGTGAGTATAGGGGCATAATGTGTGTCCTTCATTTTAGAATCATAGAATCTCTACAGTACAGAAGGTGGACATTCAGCCCACCGAGTCTACACTAACGCTCTGAAAGCATCCCACCCTATGCCCGTAACCCCACTAATCCCCCTAACCTACACATCTTCAGACACTAAGGGACAATTTAGCATGGACAATCTACCTAATCTTTGGACTGTGGGAGGAAACTGGAGCACCCAGAGGAACCCCACGCAGATATGGGGAGAATGTATGAACTCCACACGGACAGTGACCCGAGGGCGGAATTGAACCTGGGTCCCTGGTGCTGTGAGGTAGCAGAGCTAACCATTGTGCCACCGTGCGGTTTGGTTGAAAGGCCAATGAACAGGACATTGAAGAAGTTGAGTAATAAAAGCAGATCTAAGGGTTTGAGTTGTCAAAAAGATGAATTACATGTAAAGGTAAATGATGTAGTTTAGATAGCAGTAAATGATAGTACTGGTGAATAGGTGGTGATGTGTGAATCTCAGTTCAGAACAGGACACACATATCATCTCACATCAACTCTCCATTCCAGAGCAAAATCTTTAACCTCTACACCACTGCATCTTTTCAGTCGCCCCTAACATGAGAACTGTAACAAGAAACTCTTTTTCCACTGGTGTTGTATCGGCAATTCAACAGAGACAACCCTAAGCAGAAATATGCCGCGTTTTCCAGGGAAAGGATCCATTCAGGCAGCGATTTACAGGTCTGCAGTTGTCTGAACTGAAAGGATTGTATTTGATTGGTCCTAGGATGTGGTGTGACCATTGAAGTAGAATGATGTATGCATGTGCCAATATTTTGGGGGTACACATGACACCTACATCATTAGCCAATCAGTCTTTCCCTAATAGTTTGAGGATGAGGCACAGTCCCATTGAATCCCTAAAACCCTAACTGATGTTCTCACTTTGTCATTTTCCATAATCCAGCAAAATATCAACAGGACGAAGCATGTGTCTAAATGATCAATGAGGAGATATTGGTATTTTGAGTTAATTCCTTACACGGTTAGACCAACTCAGAGGAACTTTATGAGAGTCTTCAGGATACCTGGGTGTGCTGTGTTCCCCATAATATTCTTCTCTTTCTTAGGCAGTTCTTCAGGATTGAGGGTGACTTGCTTCCACTCCAACTCGACAGTTCCTGATGACCTATGCATTTTCTACATCAGGATTGGTTTGATGCTGACAACAACAGCAAATTCAAATCTGATAGGTTCCCTTTAGCTGAGTGTCTTCTTTAAACTCATAGGCTAACAAAATGCAAAACCTGCAGAGCCGGTTACCAAGGCAACCCTGCTGTCTGGTCCTTGAAACAAATGTTGCAACTCAGAGTCTGTGTGTACTCTGCATTTTAAACATCCCAGCATTGAACAAAACTACCTTTTAAAGGGACTGACATAAACCAGTTTTTAAAGGGGCCATGCACTGTTGTTTCCCCGAGAGTATTTTTCATTCTTTACATCTTTATAAACTCAAATTCACAACAAATAGGTGGTAGTTGGGAAGAACTGATCAATATGTTCCATATACAAAATACTCGTTACGCAGGGTATCTTTATAAGCTCCATCAACATGGGTATTGATTATCAATATTAGGGAAAAGAAATTGTTCAATTGAAGGCTTCTGGTTATTGGGAATTCTGCCAGGCTGTGTTGAAGCATCCAACTTTACAGCACAGAAAGACATTAGTCAACTCTCCGAGGCAAAGTTTGACTTTGGGTGATAGTGCAATATGGGAAATGTCAATACAGCCATTCATCATATATTTTCAGCAGGAGAGATGTATAATTGGTGGCCGAATTGGTGTTGTTCATTTTGCACTTTCACCCAAAGGTTCAATGATTCCCATTGTGTCTGTGCTGAAGTGTGAAGTGCTTCTGAGATACCCACTACTCCTGAAAAACCTCTCAGGTTGTTCCTAATGGAAGGAATAGGTGTGTTCATAGAATCATAGAAACCCTACAGTGCGGAAGGAGGCCATTCGGCCCATCGAGTCTGCACCGACCACAATCCCACCCAGGCCCTACCCCCACATATTTACCCGCTAATCCCTCTAACCTACGCATCCCAGGACTCTTAAGGGGCAATTTTTAACCTGGCCAATCAACCTAACCCGCACATCTTTGGACTGTGGGAGGAAACCGGAGCACCCGGAGGAAACCCACGCAGACACGAGGAGAACATGCAAACTCCACACAGACAGTGACCCGAGCCGGGAATCGAACCTGGGACCCTGGAGCTGTGAAGCAGCAGTGCTAACCACTGTGCTACCGTGCCGCCCACTTGTTGTGTGACTACAAGTTCTAGATACAAGCCTGGCAGAGATTTAACTTGCCCATGGCCTCCCTGACCTTTGGATGCACACTTGAGGCTGCTCTGGCCAAAATAGTCTCCTTGTTATTGATTGATAGATCTGGTAGCAGATGGTCAACCTTCATGCTGGACAAGCAGCACTGCAGTTGCACCATTACTGAGGGACAAATCTTAACAATGGCTAATGATCTCTATATCTGCAGTACGTCAGTATAAATGGTGAGGATACTCTGATGTTACAAAGTACAATGTCACAACATAAACCTGGAAAGTACATTACTTTGCATTATCCATACATTTTATTGCATCTGTTCAGTTGGGATGATTGACTGATGTGAATGTTAATGATAAAACGGCAAGCTGCGTGAATATTTGTAGATCAGAATTGTAGGGTGAGGCATCAAGGCTAATGATTGTAAAGGTAAAGGTGCCACAATCCCAGATGACCATAGGCTCCCCTTTGAGAGAAAGCTGAATGCTGGCGATTTAACCCGAGGATCACCACACCTCAGGCAAGGTGGAGCAAGATTGAGAAGACAGGGTCTTCATGAATAACCTCAACCAGTATGGGAATTGAACCCAAGCTGTTGGCATCACTCTGCATCACAAACCAGCCATCCAGCTAACTGACCCCCAGGTAATAATTACAGTGGCCCTCTCCCCAGTGTTGATTTACCTTCTGCTGAGCAAAGGTTTTTGTCTTCCTTCACCCAAGTTTTGTGTCTCACTCTGCATTTCTTCCTCAAAACCTTCCTGGGACCTTTTGCAGCATATATATGTGAGTTGGAGGTATGTGCAAAGTGGATATATCTGAGAAATTGATGTGGAAGCCAGCAGTGTCACTAAAGCATTTCTGCGAATGTTAAAAAAAGTATCACATTACAAAACGTGACGCAATACTTTCAGGAGTTACCTGTCACGATTACTCAGGTGCTTACCACAATTATAGCTTGATCGTCACAAACGCAAAACCATAACTTGATGTTACACATTGGAACTATATCACTGTTCCTTCACTGTCACTAGGTCAAAATCCTGGAACTCCCTCCCTAACAGCAAACAGTACCTACACGAAATGGACTGCAGCGGTTTAATAAGGCAGCACATTACCATCTTCTCAAGAGCAATTTGGCATGGCCAATAAATGACTTGATTTATTATTGTTACATGTATTGGGATACAGTGACAAGTATTGTTTCGTGCGCGCAATACAGACAAAGCATACCGTTCATAGAGTACATAGGGGAGAAGGAAAGGAAAGGGTGCCGAATATAGTGTTACAGTCAAAGCTAGGGTGTAGAGAAAGATCAGCTTAATATAGAATCATAGAATCATAGAAACCCTACAGTGCAGAAGGAGGCCATTCGGCCCATCGAGTCTGCACCGACCACAATCCCACCCAGGCCCTACCCCCACATATTTACCCGCTAATCCCACTAACCTACGCATCTCAGGACTCTAAGGGGCAATTTTTAACCTGGCCAATCAACCTAACCCGCACATCTTTGGACTTAAGGTCTTTGGAATATAAGGTAGATCCATTCAAAAGTCTGATGGCAGCAGGGAAGAAGCTGTTCTTGAGTCGGTTGGTACGTGACCTCAGACTTTTGTATCATTTTCCTGACAGAAGAAGCTGGATGTATGTCCGGGGTGCGTGGGGTCCTTAATTATGCTGGCTGTTTTGCCGAGGCAGCGGGAAGTGTAGATGGAGTCAATGGATGGGAGGCTGGTTTGCGTGATGGACTGGGCGACATTCACAACCCTCTGTAGTTTCTTGTGTTCTTGGTCAGAGCAGGAGCCATACCAAGCAGTGATACATCCGGAAAGGATGCTTTCTTTGGTACATCTGTAAAAGTTGGTGAGAGTAGGAGTGGACATGCCGAATTTCCTTAGCCTTCTGAGAAAGTAGAGACGTTGGTGGGCTTTCCTAACTATAGCATCGGCGTGGGAGGACCAGGACAGGTTGTTGGTGATCTGGATACCTGGTAACTTGAAGCTCTCGATCATTTCCATTTCATCTCCTTCGATGTAGACAGGGGCATGTCCTCCACTACACTTCTTGAAGTCGATGACTATCTCCTTCGTTCTACTGACATTGAGGGAGAGATTATTGTCATCGCACCAGTTCATCAGATTCTCTCTCTCTCTTTGCCCTAGCCAGAGAAGCCCACATCCCTTGAATGAATAAAAAAAATGCGCATGCACTCCTGGTTTTGTCATACCACCGCACCCAAAAGAAAATGGAATAATCGCTCCTTTGTAATGAGCTTGCAGCTTCCTCTGTTGCTCCGGATCTTGCCAATTGGAGGCTATAAACTTTTGCAAATGACAAAAGTATGCAGTGGACAAAGGTGTATTGTACAGTGGCAAGGTAACTGTCAACACAATGTCACCCTGACACCATATATGGTTCCAGATAATTACCTCACTAGCTGTGGTTCAGAAACTTTGTTGGCCGCAAAGACACGAATGTCAAACCTTGCCATTACCGCAATCTTCTAATTACTTCTGAATGCATAAATGCCTTGTTGTGATATGTTGTGTGATTAAACCCACTTATTTATATTGCTGATGCTGTGAGTTAAGATCAACTTCAGGTTACTTCTCCTTCTAAAAGTAATTTAACCACATACTTTAATCAGCCATTTCCTTTTTAATTCCCATGTATAACAGTATTCTGTAAATCATGGTAACAAGAATGGTTTTCTTTGGCAATTATCCTGAAGTCAAACATTTTCTCGAATCTATTTTTACATTCTGCAGGTGTGTACAATGTGTTCATTGTCCCTGTTATCTCGGTTGACATTTAATGTCTGAGGGAGTGCTGCACCGTCAGAAGTGCCAACTTTCAGACAAATCTTTAAACTCAGGCTGCGCCATCCTTTCACGTGGACTTAAAAGATTCCATGTTATTATTACAAAGAGAAGCGAGGGATTCTCTCTGCTGTCCTGACCAAACTGCACCTCATAATCTTAAAAGCAGGTTATTTTTTTCATTACAGCAGAGATTTAAACTCCGAAAAAATGTACTTCATTGGCAAAGCAGATCCTTAAAGCTGCGGCCTGAAATCCGGCCCAGAGAAACTGCGCTTGCCCTTTCTACCTCCACAATACATCAGTCCCCTTTAAGATTCAGCTGCGGCACTTAGCCATCCAGGCAACAGACTAGCGACCTCTTCCGAGAATTATTAGCATGAAAATGGATGGAATTCTGCCTTGGTGCAAGAAGAGAATGGGAATGAGGTGGATTTGCCCATCCAAAAGGCAGTGCCAGCCTTGCCAACTATTTCCACCCAAACAGAGGCCATTTCCTGTGCGCATAGTGAAGGCTGGTGCTTCCTTACCATCTTATAGCATTTTTAAGATACTTTGGGGGTTGAGTCTGGACTATTTGCTGGTATTATCACTCAGCCCAACTCAAAATACTGTTTAGCAGCCTAAACGTTGATTTCCATTTGGAAATATTTTTATTTTGCATGTCCATGTATGGAATTCCTTTGAGAAAAGCCATTGGAAAGCATCTTAACGAAACCAGCTCATTGCCATTCTTCAGAGAGAGTATTTAAAAAATGTTAATGGGATAGAGGCGGCACGGTAGCACAGTGGTTAGCACTGCTGCTTCACAGCTCCAGGGTCCTGGGTTCAATTCCCAGCTCGGGTCACTGTCTGTGTGGAGTTTGCACATTCTCCTCGTGTCTGTGTGGGTCCCCTCTGGGTGCTCCGGTTTCCTCCCACAGTCCAAAGATGTGCGGGATAGGTTGATTGGCCAGGTTAAAAATTGCCCCTGAGATGCGTAGGTTAGAGGGATTAGCGGGTAAATATGTGGGGGTAGGGCCTGGGTGGGATTGTGGTCGGTGCAGACTAGATGGGCCGAATGGCCTCCTTCTGCACTGGAGGGATTCTATGTGGGCATTATTAGCTGGGCTAGCATTTATTGCCCATCCGAATTGCCCTCAAGTTCAGATGGCATTTAAGTTTCAACCGCATTGCTGTAGATCTGGAGTCACATATAGGCCAGACCAGATAAAGAATGGCAGATTTACTTCCTAAAGGACATTAGGGAATCAGATTTTTATTGACTTCAAATTTCACCATCTGCCATGGTGGAATTTGAACCTGACTCTCCAGATTTTGTCCTAGGTCTCAGGATTCTCATCCATTGACAGTACCACTACACCACTGCGGTTGGATTACTAGGTTAGTGACAAGACCACTATGCCACTGACATCTGTGTCTAATCCTGGCAATCCCTTGGATAAACGCAAACTACTGTGGATGCCGGAATCTGCAACCAAAAGGGAAAATGCTGGAAAATCTCAGCAGGTCTGGTAGCATCTGTAAGGAGAGAAAAGAGCTGACGTCTCGAGTCCAGGTGACCCTTTGTCAAAGCTTTGACAAAGAGTGGTCTGGACTCAAAACGTCGGCTCTTTTCTCTTCTTACAGATGCTACCAGACCTGCTGAGATTTTCCAGCATTTTCTCTTTTGGTTCCTGGCAATCCCTTGGTACAGGACATGGGTTTGGAGATAGTAAAGTTTGGTGTCATCTTAGACTGAATAGTCCCAATCATCTCTTACAAGCCCCATGACATTGGTTAAGGCGAAGATCTATGGAAAATGTAGTTGCACCTTTTCGGAAGCCACTGCCATTCTTATCTGCAGAATTGTGCACAGTATTGGTCACCTTATTTAAGGAAAGATGAATGTGCTGGCAGCAGTTCAGAGAAGCTTTACCAAACTAATACTTGAAATGGGTGGGTTGTCTTATGGGGAAAGATTGGATAGGCTAGGCTTGTATCCACTGAAGTTTAGAAGAGTAAGAGGTAACTTGATTGAAACAGATAAGATCCTGAGGGGTATTGACAGGGTGGATGTGGAGAGGATGTTGCCTCTTGTGGGAGAATCTGGAACTCGGATTCACTGTTTAAAAATAAGGGGTCTCCTATTTAAGATGGAGATGAGGAGAAATCCTTTCTTTCAGAAACATACATAGAAACATAGGTAGAAAATAGAAGCAGGAGTGGGCCATTTGACCCTTTGAGCCGCTCTGCCATTCATCATGGCTGATCATCAAATTCGATACCCTGATCCCACCTTCCCCCCATATCCCCTGATAGAAAGTTGTAAATCTTTGGGACTCTTTTATAGAGTCATAGAATCTTACAGTGTAGAAGGAAGCCATTTGGCCCATTGAGTCTGCACCAACCACAATCCCACCCAGGCCCTGTCCCCATAACCTGATGCATTTACCCTAGCTAGTCCCCCTGATACTAAGGGGCAATTTAACATGGCCTATCCACCTAACCCGCATATCTTTGGACTGTGGGAGGAAACCAGAGCACCTGGAGGAAACTCACGCAGAGGTGGATAGATTCTGGGTAAGCAAAGGGGTGAGAGGTTATTGGGGGAAGGCGGCATGCAGATTTAAATTTATTAACAGATCAGCCACCATCTTACTGAATGGCACGGCACAAGCTCAAGGGGCTGAATGGCCTGCTTCTACTCCTTGTTTGCACATTCGTATGACCTGTGCCATTGCTTATACTTTGGTGCTGGTGAGGAAGTGACCGAAAGGGCAGAGCCACGACTGGTACTGGCTATTTCTGTGGGAGTGTACAGGTGATTATCGGAACGGCCGACCATTTCTTCCAGGACATCTCAGTGTGAGAAAGACAGAGACACTTATTCAGCTGTGCAGGCTGTGCTACTCTCGAGACTCGGACCGAAACAGCTATCATCCAATGTGAGTGCAAGCTCACCCACTAAGTCGCTGAAGGCTGATAATAAGCCAATGAACAAATTAGCCTTGCACAGTTAATTAAATGTTGGGATTAGCGGTGGTTTTTCATTGCTGATCGTTACGGTAACCGCAATCCTGCTAATGAGTGGAGAATCCAGGCTTAAATCTTGCTTTCTTCTACCTGATTATGTTACAAACATAATTTCCTGAGGTAAGTAAGCAATGTCTCCCTATTTAAAGGAAGCAAATGGCCAATTTGCTGGTTAATCAGCCTCTGTTTAGCAATATTATAGTCGCAATCTAGTTAGACGCATGATCGAGTGCAAATGCTAGCTCAATCTGCCAACACAAAATTGAACAGAACAAATCACATGTTGCTGAAAGTGTTCCAAACGAATAAAAATAATACACTTCCAATAAACATTTACCACACACACTGGGCGATGTTACTATCTATTACAAGTTTTGTCCTTTGGCTATTTTTTTTACATTATACCAAACTTTTAGTTTGGTATAATGTAAAGAAAATGCTACATGTGATTCCAGACACAAAGCAATGTGGGTGACTCTTAACTGCAAGCCGTTTAGTTCAAGGGCAATTAGGGATGAGCAGCAAATGCTGGGTCTGGCCAGAAACACTCATATCCCATAAAAGGGAAAAAACAGGAACAATTTTGACTTGACCATTGATGCAGGAGAGCTTGAAGCAGCATGACTCTGCTTTGAGGGATCCCAGGAACGTCTGTTTATCTGATTGACGGACGCAAAGTATGATCAGTAGAATGGAATATTTAATCCAAGCAAATAAAAGCAGAAAAAACTATTAGGGACAAAGAAACAAAGAACAATAAAGGACTGGAAAGATAGCAGGATATAGCTATTGGCCTACCAATGCAGGAAGGACTCTTAAACATGACTTATCATCTCAACTCTGCGTCTACTGGCATGGGTGACCTTAGTCTCCCAAACAGTCCAATCATAGCAGCAGTGGATGAACTCATTGTTGGAATTCAGGTTAGATGCATTAGTATGATGGTAATCTGGGCAAACATGCGCTTCATGCGTGCCTGCATGGAGGTAGATGTTGATGTGAGTAGTACCAACCTTATTCATGCTCTTGTTTGCACTGACCATATTTGACTTTTTATTTATTCATTCTCTACACCCTAGCTATGATTGTAACACTATATTCTGCACTCTCTCCTTTCCTTCTCCCCTATGTACTCTATGAATGGTTTGCTTTATCTGTATAGGCATAATGGGCGTCACTGGCTGGCCAGCATTTATTTTCCATCCCTAGTTGTCCAAGGGCAGTTGAGAGTCAACCACATTGCTGTGGCTCTGGAGTCACATGTAGGCCAGACCGAGTAAGGACGGCAGATTTCCTTCTCTAAAGAATATTAGTGAACCAGATGGGTTTTTCCAACATCGACAATGGTTTCATGGTCATCAGTAGATTCTTAATTCCAGATATTTTTTATTGAATTCAAATTCCACCATCTGCCGTGGTGGGATTCAAACCCGGGTCCCCAGAACATTAGCTAAATTTCTGGATTAATAGTCTAGCGATAATACCACTAGGTGATAATACTGCTTGGGGCAACATTGGTGGCACAGTGGTTAGCACTGCTACCTCACGGCGCCAGGAACCCAGATTCAACTCCTGGCTTAAGTCGCTGTCTGTGTGGAATCTGTACGTCCTCCCTGTATCTGCGTGGGTTTCTTCCGGGTGCTCCAGTTTCTTCCCACAGTCCAAAAGACGTGCTGGTTAGGTGCATCGGCCATGCAAAATTCTCCCTCAGTGTACCCGAATAGGCGCCAGAGTGTGGCAATTTTCACAGTAACTTCATTGCAGTGTTAATGTAAGCCTACTTGTGACACTAATAAATAAAAAAGAGCCATCACCTCCCCTAAAAGGGGAAACTAGTGAAAGGGGTGTCATGAGGTGGATTCGTGTTGGCCTTCTTCAGAGCTGTTTGAAGAAAAATCAGACCTGAGAATCTTCCTCTGCCTGGGACCAGCCAGCCATTGCCCTCCAAGGTCATAGCTCCTGCACCTCCAATGTGCCGAATACACTCGTTGGCCATCACTTGTAACGCTGAGCAAGGGGCCCTTCTAGCCAAGCCAGCTGGATCAGGAGCCTGCCAAAGGGCAGGGGCTTTGATTTGATTTATTATTGTCACATGTAGTGGGATACTGTGAAAAGTATTGTTTCTTGTGCGCTACACAGACAAAGCATACCATTCATAGAGTACATAGGGGAGAAGGAAAGGAGAGAGTGCAGAATATAGTGTTACAATCATAGCTAGGGTGTAGAGAAAAATCAACTTAATGCAAGGTAGGTCCATTCAAAAGTCTGATGGCAGCAGGGAAGAAGCTGTTCTTAAGTCAGTTGGTATGTGATTTCAGACTTTTGTATCTTTTTCCCGACGGAAGAAGGTGGAAGAGAGAATGTCCAGGAATGTGGGGTCCTTGATTATGCCGGCTGCTTATCCGAGGCAGCGGAAAGTATAAGACGGAGTCAGTGGATGGGTTGACCAGGTCCTGGGGGTTATTGTGATAGCCCTGTTAGAAAGATTTTAAAAACTTGCGCTTACATTGCTCCTTTGATGTCCCAAAGTGCTTCACAGCTGATGAATTGTTTTGGTAGTGTCATCATTGGTGTTGTTGCATCGGGAAACCATCAGAGAATGGATCTAAACAGAGCACAAATTAAGCAGGGAAGGCGGAAAACTAAAATCAGCATGCAAAACACACCATGTTCTCATCAATTACCACGTGAATGGAGTGTTTCATATATGTTCAGCCTCATACTTAAAAGGATACATTCCATAACTCGGCATTGAAGCAGCTATGCACCTTAACTTGAACTTGAATTCAAGTTTGTTTTTCAATAGTTGAAGAGGGACTGTAGTAAATTCGAGATATAAAAAAGGACCTATTCTTAATTTATTCATTTATATGCACATCATGTTCTTGGGCTTTCAAAATTAATCTTCAAACCTTGTAAAGAATCACGGGGTTAATAACTTAGCCTTGTCCCTGTTGGCACTGGAACTTGCTTTCATCTCCACTGAAGTCGGAACATTATTGGTTTTTGTGGGTCAAAGGATTTACACTGGTTTATGGTTTGTGGCTGCCCACATATTTGGCTTCTGATTACACATCCCTACGTTGAGGTCTCAGTAGAACTGGTCTCTGGGTTACTGTGGAAAGACTTTTAATGTGGGTGTGCACTTAAGATTGCAATCAGAATCTGTTGCAGTCTGTGGTTAAATTGATCTGTGCAGAGACTCAAGAAACTGTCTTGTTTCAAATATTCTGCAGCTTAAAATTGCAAAATGCAGTGTAAGGATGCCTATTCACCAGTTTAGGGGAAACACAACTTGTTTATTTACAGGTTAAAACTAGACAGAGGCTTGCAGCCTCGTGGTTGCAATCAGCTTCTGTGATGACTCTGAGCGCAGAAGCCCACGTTTACCAGGGTGATCACCCAACCTGCTCCCTGACTGGTTCCCCGGCTGATGTGACCCTTCCTCTGCAGATTGATCCTTGAAAGGACAATCACCACATCCCTTCCCCTCGAAGTCCTTTTATACAAATGTCAATACTCAAATTACACAGTCCATGATAATTAAACATTTCGTACATGAATTTAGTCAATTATAAATTGCCTTTCAGGGACTTTCTGAATGCTTGTGAAGCGGCGTAATTCTCCTGTCTGGGGAGCTTCCACAGGATTGCTATTGGCCAAAACCACAATGACAGGTGCCTCTGCAGGCACAAGCAATTCAGCTCTATCTGTTTCCATGGAGAGGATGACTAGATGCTTCACTGCTAAAACAATCGTCCACATTTCCTGATGACAATATACTTCCTGATCTATATCACGGCATTGGATTTTTATTGCCAATATACTGACAGCTGGGGCATCTCCCTTTTTCTCAAATTATCTATGTGTTTTCAGACGATCCTTCCTTCTTTGTCCACTTGATAAGACAGGGGTCCAGTTTTGAGAGACAATGATTTCAGGAACCCAATTCGGCCCACTACCAAAATTCCTCACCTACAGGTGTCATCCGCCATAAATAACCATGATCTAAATCAAATCTTCCCTTCTGACTACTTTGGTTGGCTTCTGCCCTTCCTGGCAAACATGAGGCTCAGTCTCATTCTGAAACAGCAGTTCATTAAAACCTCTGCTGGCAGGACTCAGTTGCGTGTGGAGTGCTCCTGTAGCCAAGAAGGAAGTGTGAGATTCTGGTCTCCAGGGTTCCTCCTAACTGCTTCTTTAGGCCAGACTTAATAATTTGTATGGCTCTCTCAGCTGGTCCATGGATGCTGGGTGGTAAGGTGCTGTTCTAATGTGCTTTATACTATTGAATGTGGTGAAGTTTTGAAACTCAGTACTTGTGGATACTGTTCCATTGTCAGACACTGTGACTTCAGGTATGCCATGGATGGAAAAACATTGGCATAATCTTTCAGTGGTAGAGTATGATGTAGGAGACTTCACTTCAAAAATGTCCAACCACTTAGAGTGTGCATCAACAATGAGCGGAAACATTGTGCCCATGAATGGACCAACATTTTGATTTGATTTGATTTATTATCACATGTATTGGTGTACAGTGAAACGTATTATTTCTTGCATGCTATATAGACAAAACATACCATTCATAGAGAAGGAAAGGAGAGAGTGCAGAATGTAGTGTTACGGTCATAGCTAAGTTGCAGAGAAAGATTAACTTAGTGCGAGATAGGTTCATTCAAAAGTCTGATGGCAGTAGGGAAGAAGCTGTTCTTGAGTCAGTTGGCACATGACTTCAGACTTTTATATCTTTATCCTGATGGAAGAAGGTGGAAGAGGGAATGTCCATAATCAATATGGACCTGTTCCCATGGCCAGCCAGGCCATTCCCATGGTGCAGTGGGGCTGCAGCAGACAACCTTCATTGCAGCCGGCACAGTTCACATTGTTTGACTAGGCTCTTGATGTTGGCATCAGTGCCAGGCCACCACACTTAACTTTTGCCGAGCACCTTCTTCTTTGAGATGCCTGGATGAGCACTGTGTAATTCCATTAGAAGTGGCTCTATGCCTGGTACTTTTGCTCCCCAGAGTATAATGTCATCGTGGCAACTCAATTCATCCTTGCGGGCAATGAATAGTTTTACTTCTTCAGAAACTGGCTCATTGGCCTAACCTGTAAGCATATTGTGAACCACTTTGGACAGAAGTGGATCTGGTATAGTCCAGTATGTGATTTGTTTTGCTGAGACTGACAACTTGTCCAAAAAATCCAATGCCGTGACAATTCCTTGTGGTACTGAAATAGTTGTCACACTTTCTTGTAAAGGTAAGCAGCAAAGTGCATCCGCATTCACAATGTGTATTCCAGGGCAGTGCTTGAATGGATATTCATAGGCAGACAGAATTAATGCCCAACATTGAATTCTTGCCAATGGGAGAGTCTTGTCTTCTTTAAAAAGACCCTAGAGCTGTTTGTGTTCAGAAACAATGGTAAAGTGTCTATTGTGTAAGTATCGGTCTAATTCCTTGACACCAAGAACTATTGATAATCCTTCTTTCTCAATTTGTGAGTAGCCTTCTTTGGTCTCTGGGAGGTTCTTGAGACATGGTCTATGGGCCTTGCAGATCCGTCGTCCATCTCATGGGACAACACCACACCAATGCCATGTGGAGAGGCATCACAGTTTGACATCAGTTCCTTAGGTGGGTTGAAATGTTCTAACAAGTTCGAAGAATGCAACAATTGTTTTACTCGGTCGAAAGCTTCTTTCTGGGCAGTCTTCCAAGAGCAACTGTGGTGTTTCTTTCGCTGAATATGCAAGGGGGCGAATAATGTCGACAAGTTTGGTAAAAACTTCCCATAATAATTTACCATTCCCAAAAATGACTTTAGGTTTTATCACAGTAGTCGAGGTCTCCTTCGTGGCCTTGACCTTGTCTTTCGTGGGGTATAATCCTTGTGTATCTATGCGGTACCCCAGGTAGGTTACTTCAATGGCTTGAAAAATACATTTCTCCTTCTTGAGGTAAACTCCAGCCTATGAAATCTCTTCAGCACCTCCTCTAATTTTGTTAGCTGCTTGGTTTCTGTCGATCCAGTTATGAGAACATCATCAAGGTATGCCACAGCTAGTGGCAACCCCTGCAGCAGAATCTTCATTGTCCTCTGGAAGGTTGCAGACATGCCAAAAGGCAGGCATGTGCATGGGAACAATGCTTGTGTGTGTTTATCATGACATAACCTTGGGTCTGATTTGAGTTGCTGATAGTTCTTGAGTTGCTGAGACATGTAGGATTCTCAGGGGGTTTGACAGGGTAGATGTTGTTTCCCCTTGTTGGAGAGTCTAGGACGAGAGGGCATAATCTCAGAGTAAGGGATCACCCATTTAAGACAGAGATGAGGAGGAATTTTGTCTCTCTGGGCGCAGTGAATCTGTGGAATTCTTTACTGCAGAGGCCTGTAGAGGCTGGGTCATTAAATATGTTCAAAGTTGAGATTTTTAAACAGTAAGGGAATCAAGGGTTATGGGGATAAGGTGGGTAAGTGGAATTGAAGATTATCACTTCAGATCAGTCACGATCTCACTGAATAATGGAGTAGACATGATGGGCCGAATGGCCTACTCCTGCTCCTACATGTTTATCTCTTATTGCCTTTTGTTTGTTTTGCTTACCTTCTGTGAAGTTACTGCATGTGATGATTGTCCCTTTATGGACCAATCTGCAGAGTAAGGATCACATGACCCGGGGACCCAGGTGGTAGGTCCCCTGGTAAGCAGAGGCTTCTGTATTCAGAGTCATCTCGGGAGTTGATTGCAGCCACGAGTGTGTCTCTCATTTTTCTAAACTCCACTGAGTACAGGTTAGCCTCTCCTCAAAAGAAAATCCCTCCGTACCCAAGATCAAACTAGTGAACTGCCTCCAATGCCAGTATATCTTTCTTTGGAGAAGGGGACCAAAACTATTCACAGTATTCCAGGTGTGGTCTAACCAGTGCCCTGTATAGTTTTATCAAAACTTTCCTATTTTTATGCACGAATTCCTTTGAAATAAAAGTTAACATGCCATTTGCTTTCCTTATTACCTGCGGAACTTGCGTGCTAGCTTTTTGTGATTAACGCACGAGGACCCCCAATCCCGCTGTGCTGCAGCTTTCTCCGTTTAAATAATATTCAGCTCCTTCAATTTTCCTAACAAAGTGCATAGCTGCACACTTTCCTGCATTATATTCCACCTGCCAAATTTTAACCTGCTCACTTCACCTGTCTTATCCCTCCGCAGAACCTTTGGCCAGAATTCTACCACCCCACCCACCACGGGAATCGGAGCGGGCGAGGGGCGGACAATGGAAAGGTCCGTTGACCTCTGGCAGGATTTTACGTTTTCGGGACGAGTGAGGCCAGAAGATCCCTCCCTTTATGCCATCTTCACCATTTGTCTTCCCACCTATGTTTGTGTCGTCCACAAACCTGGCAACAGTACATTCACTTCCCTCATCCAAGTCATTGATATATGTTATAAATAGTAATGGCCCCAGCATGGACTCCTGTAGCACTCCAGTAGTTACAGGTTGCCATCCTGAAAATGCCCCTCTTATCACAATTCTCTGTCTTCTATTAGTTGGCTAAACCTCTATCTATGCTAATATACTATCTCCAACACCATGGGCTCTTATCTTATTAAACAACCTTTTCTGTAGTACCTTATTGAATGCCTTTGTGGAAATCCAAATATGTTACATCTACTGGTTCCCCTTTATCTATCCTGCTCATTACCACCTCACAAAATTCTAATAAATTTGTCAGGCATGATTTCCCCTTCATGAAGCCGTGCTGACTCTGTTTAATTATATTATGTATTTCTGAATGCTCTGCTATTGCAAGGCACTGGCAAATGATCTTTAAATTCTAAAATTTAAATGTTTGTTGATAGTTTAAAGTGCTCAGTTCCCTCCATGGCCTTGTTTTCCCTTATCTCTGTAACCTCCTTCCCACAAAGTCCTAAAACTCTCATAAGCCTTTGTTCCTCCAGCCTTGGTCTCTAGTGCATTGGCAGTCTACCCCTGGAATTCTGGAATTCTCTCCTTAAAGTTCTCCGACTCTCCATCTATCTCTCCCGCTTTAAGATGCTGGGTAAAATTGATCGGTTTGACCAAACGTTAGACACCTATCCGCATATCGCCGCCATCTTTGGCTGGGTGTCAATTTCTGTCTGATAATTATCCTGTGAAGCAATTTAGGATGCTTTCCTATGTTGCAAGACACTATATAAATGCACATTATGGTGCACCTTGGACATCCTCTCTTCTATCTTTTCCATTGGGAAAAAGATACAAAAGGTCATGTACCAACTGACTCAAAAACAGCTTCTTCCCTGCTGTCATCAGACTTTTGAATGGATCTACCTCGTGTTAAGTTGATCTTTTTCTACACCCTAGCTATGACTGTAACACTACATTCTGCACTCTCTCCTTTCCTTCCCTATGTACGGTATGCTTTATCTGTATAGCATGCAAGAAACAATACTTTTCACTGTATACCAATGCATGTGACAATAATAGATCAAATCAAATCATATTTCTCTCAACCCCACATACAGAAAGAGTACACTTCATAGAACCATAGAATCCCTCGAGTGCAGAAGGAGGCCATTTGGCCCATCGAGCCTGCACTGACAACAATCCCACCTAGGCCCTATCCCCATAACCCCATGTGCCTTTCAAATCACCCGACGCCAAGGGACAATTTAGCACGGCCAATTAACCTAACCCGCACATCTTTGGACTGTGGGAGGAAACCGGAGCACCCCTGACATGCCATTGACATTCTATACATGACATTCATTCAGTAAAAATAAGCTATCGCAGATGGTTCCGTCACTGCCCTACTTAACCTGAATCTGAAATAAATGATAATTTATAGATCAAGTGTGCAGAAGTCTTCTTGACAGTAGCTACCTAAATACAGGAGTACCAGTGTTGCTGATATTCAATTTGCCAAGTTTAGCTGGAGAAATACTTTATTAAGCCCATGCATTCTTATTGACTCATGCATGTTTTCCTAAGCTCCTGCATTTATTGTGCACGAATAGACGGAGAGCAGGAAAGGGAACTACTATGCATAAGGTGTCATGGAGCTGATGCTTGTGACATTTGGAAATATCAGAAGGCAAACTCAGCCTTTCCAACATCTTTATAAAGTCCATTTTGAAAGGCCACTTTTAGCCCCTCAAAATGTACTGCACATTTACAGAGGATTGGCTCCCGTTCTCCTAATGGCACAGTGGTTAGCACTGCTGCCTCACGGCGCCAGGGATCCGGGTTCAATTCCGGCCCGTCTGCGTGGAGTTTGCACGTTCTCCCTGTGTCTGCGTGGCTTTCCTCCGGGTGCTCCGGTTTCCTCCCACAGTCCAAGGCTATGCAGGTTAGGTGGATTGACCATGCTAAATTGCCCCGTAGTGTCAGGGAGATTAGCTGAGGTAAATGCACGGGGTTATGGGGATAGGGCCTGAGTAGGAGTGCAGACTCGATGGGCCAGATGGCCTCCTTCTGCACTGTAGATTCCATGTCACAGGATCGCAAAATTGTTACAGTGCAGAAGGAGTGCATTCGGCCCAACACATCTGCGCTGGCTCTCCGAATGAGCAATTCACCTCATGACATTCACTCGCCTGCTCCCCATAACCCCGTACGTTCTTCCTTTTCAGCCAACAGTCTGATTCTCTTTCACATACTTCGATTGAACCTGCCTCTCCCATCCTCTCAGGCAGTGCTTTCCAAACCCTAACCATTCAGTGTGTGGAAACATTTCTCCTCATGTCGCTTTGGCTTCTTTCGTCAATTACTTTAAATTTGTGCCCTCTTGTCCTCGATCCTTGCATGAGTGGGAACAGTTTCTCCCGGTCTACTCTGTCCAGGCAGTTTTATGATTTTGAATACCTCTGTCAAATCTCCACTCAAGAGATTTCCCTTCTCCAAGGAAAACAGTCCCAAGTACTCCAATTTATCTTTATCGCTGAGATTCCTTGTCCCTGGAACTATTTTTGTGAAGCTTTTCTGCACTCATGCAGTACATCTCTCCTAAAGTGTGGTGCCCAGATCTGGACACAATGCTTCAGTTGAGGCCAGACTAGTGTCTTATATATGTTCCACGTAATCTCCTGGCTCTTATGCTCTATGCCCCTATTAATAAAGCCTAGGGCACTGTGATTTGGTAAGCACTCTCTCAGGCTTTCTCTGTGCAGTTTGAGATAACAATGCAGATGTCAACATAACATTCTTTCCATCATCCACAGCCAGTTGTTACACTGATATCAAGTTTATCCAGAACTTGACAGCACAGAGCATTGTAGCAATCAACCTTTTGACCTACACAACTGTTAAGAAATATCATTGTTATTTACTATTCCTTGCGTTTGCACTATAATATCACCTTTCTCTATGTTGTCTTAGTGGATTTACTTTTCCAATTTCCACTGTAAAGACATCAGATTAAATATCTTACAATAAGGCAGCAGTTTACTTGAAAGTCAACACATTCAGCACTAAGTGAAGCAACTGATGGGCTTTCAGAATATGCTTACCAAAATTTTAATGATTAAAATTTATATATGAATTCAAAATACCTGTACAAATATTTGTAGCGTTACAAAGAACAAAGAACAAAGAAAAGTACAGGCCCTTCCGCCTCCACACCTGCGCCGATCATGATGCCTGTCTAAACTAAAACCGTATGCACTTACCGAGTCCTTATCCTTCCATTCCCATCCTATACATGTATTTGTCTAGTTGCCCCTTAAATGCCGCTATCGTACCTGCTCCTCACCTCCCTGGGCAGCGCGTTCCAGACATTCACCACCCTCTGTGTAAAAAACTTGCCTCGCACATCTCCTCTAAACTTTTCCCCACGCACCTTAAATATTTGTTGGCAATTAAGAGCTGCCATGCGACGTATAAAAGATGCAATCATTCTGCAATTGTTATTTAAGAAAATGGCAGTTTAAATGTTTAAATTTGCACTTCACAGCAGTTAGATGAGACAAGTAAGAGTTCATGCCTGCAGGGTTGCATTCTTTGATGTTCCTTTGAATTGACTAAAAGCTATCTCTTCTTTGTGCAAGACTTTGAATATACACTTTGGCTTTGTGGTTTAGTCTCCACATCTGGTAAATAAATCATAATGGTGAGCATTGTAGAAACATGAATTGAATGAATTGAAAGGTCCTTGCCCAAAATGCCACAATGAAGTGCATAATAAATTTAGGACATTTCAAAGAAAGATGAAAGATTAACATGAGTGGAAATGGCAAAAAAAATGTCATTCTAGCAGATCTCTCCCAGTGAGGCTCACAGCTACTCAAGAAATCTGAAGTGTTGTTTCTGATATTTATAGTTATCTCATAATGGCCTAAATATTCAGGTTTGTTTGCTGGCTTGGATCACTGTCTGTGCGGAGTCTGCATGTTCTCCCCGTGCCTGCATAGGTTTCCTCTGGGTGCTCCGGTTTCCTCCCACAGTCCACTGGTTATGCGCATTGGCTGTGCTAAATTCTCCCTCAATATACCCGAACAGGCGCCGGAGTGTGACTACTAGGGGATTTTCACAGTAACTTCATTGCAGTGTTAATGTAAGCCTACTTGTGACAATAGTAAATAAATAATTCACCTCTCACTACTCTGCAGTGTGTTCATGAAAGCAAAGTAGAACTGGCTTAACAGGCAATGGATTTGATTGTTTAATTGTGACACCTCAAAAATATTTTTCTATTCCTTAGTTTCTAAAGTTGTCAAAAGAGTGTCTCCGTTTACTTTTGGCGGATTAGTAGTTTTTGCTGAGCTGCTGTTGCAGGATTATACCGGGGGTTTCCCCACTATCGAGTCTCCAGTGACTGACACTTGGAACAGGTGGTCATTTGCGATGCACAAACTGATTGACCATTGTCCAAAGTTGCCATCAAAGCGCCTCATGAACATCGTCCTCTGGCCCAGAGGCAAACATTAGTCTCCCCTGAAACTTCAACACAAATCAAAACTTTTTTTTAATGGCCTAAACTAAATAAAACAAGGGGAAAAAATAAATCTTTTTTAGTCTTCACAATTCTGCCCCTACCTCACAAGTTGCTGTTTATAACTTTCCTGACTAACTGTAATGTGATTTGGATTGTGTCTAACTATTGTGACTCTAGGATCAGAGTGAAACCTTTCCTTCGGGTGCTCCGGTTTCCTCCCACGGTCCGTAAGACGTGCTGGTTGGACACATTGGCCATGCTAAATTCTCCCTCAGTGTACCCGAACAGGCGCTGGAGTGTGGTGACTAGGGGATTTTCACAGTAACTTCATTGCAGTGTTAATGTAAGCGTACTTGTGACACTAATAAATAAACTTAAAACATAAACTGACAACTCCTCAGTTCCGAATCCTTCACACACTCAGCTTTTGTTCACATCAGCTGGACGTCTGACACCTTGTATTGGGTATTATCTTCATGCAGGCTGAGGGGCCTCATACAACAAAATGAAAGTAAAGTTATTTATTAGCCACAAGTAAGGCTTACATTAACAGTGCAATGAAGTTACTGTGAAATTCCCCTAGTTGCCACACTTTGCCACCTGTTCGGGTCAATGCACCTAACCAGCACGTCTTTCAGACTGAGCACCCGTAGGAAACCCACACAGACATGGGGAGAATGTGCAAACTCCACACAGACAGTGACCCAAGCCGGTCATGAAATGAAGGTGCCCATCCTACTGCAACAGGTCATAGCACACAAACATGGGCCTTCTACTTGATGCCTGGCAGCTTTTATAAGCTTGTTCTCAGTGCCTACTGCTATTGGAGATGGTTTTTGACAATAATTTCAATTTCCTGCCTGCACATTTGTAAAAGTTGTCAACAGGTTTTCGAGGCTGCATTCCGTCTCTCTGCAGATCTTTAACGGCTGCCAACACACAGTATATTTGATCCTCCTTCGAAAAGCTCCCAATACGTGAGGCCCAATCCACACAGAATTGACCTTGGTCAACCCTGAGGGATTCAGTGGAATTGGTCATTTCTAACTCATGCTAGGGTAAAAGCTCGCAGTAAATCAGTCCCACAGAGTGAAAGCCAGGACCAGAGAAATTTCCCCTGCTGTTTTCAACACTGGCCCTGAAGATTCAAGGGATGTAATTCCAGCCAGGATCATGGGCGGCACGGTGGCACAGTGGTTAGCACTGCTGCTTCACAGTGCCAGGGACCTGTGTTCGATTCCCAGCTTGGGTAACTGTTTGTGTGGAGTTTGCACTTTCTCCCCGTGTCTGCGTGGGTTTCCGCCGGGTGTTCTGATTTCCTCCCACACTCCAAAAATGTGCGGGTTAGGTGAATTGTCCCTTAGTGTCAGGGGGAATAGCTAGGGTAAATGCATGGAGTTATGGGGATAGGGCCTGGGTGGGATTGTGGTCGGTGCAGACTCGATGGGCCAAATGGCCTCCTTCTGCACTATAGGATTCTATGATATCTATGCCTGCCAATGCATTCCAGCTTTAGACCAGCTGGAGTCTGTGCGGTCAGTGGGGAGGTGGGCGGGGGGGCAGGGTGTGGTGGACTTCAGTTGTGCCTTTGTCCTGCCTGGACCACCGTTGTGTGTTTGTCATGCCTGGACCCATCCCTTGCCAGCTCGGCTCCTCCCCTTGTCACCTAGTATAAAGGTGGCTGTCTCCTCCCCCTTGTTCAGTTCGGGACGGTTACCTGTTGGGATGTGCTCCTGGTTCTGTAATGAATAAAAGCCTCCAGTTGTATTGGCACACAAGTAGTCTTTTGCCTAATTGATAGCGCATCCCAGGGGTATGATCTGCAGGGCGATGGGGAGTGCCAATGCTACTACAGGTAGATCAACTGGCACCAAGGAGCTGGAAAAACTCTGCAACACAGGGGGAGACATATGTTTTCCCCAGACTGCCACCCTACATAGAATCCAGTCATGTGCCCTTCTGCAGCCCGTAGAGAGGCAGTCAGAATTTTAAAAAAATGTTTTGTCTATTTAATAGTGCCACACAGAAGTGCTAAATGCTTCAGTTTGTGAGTGGATGATTTATAGACTCTGCAGAATCCTGTGAGTCAGAACAGCAGAAATTCGGCAAATCAGCATTTAGCCGCACAAGGTTCAGTATTTTGCCTGTCATGTGTCTCAACAGTCATTTACTGATGATGCCAACTGAACTCTGCAAAGTTCTACAGCATGGTGGCACAGTGGTTAGCTCTGTTGCCTCACAGCGCCAGGGACCCGGGTTCAATTCCAGCCTCGGGTCACTGTCTGTGTGCAGTTTGCATGTTCTTCCCGTAACTGCATGAGTTTCCTCCCACAGTCCAAAGATGTGCAGGTTAGGTTGATTGGCCATGCTAAATTGCCCCTGTCAGGGGGACTAGCAGGGTAAATACGTGGGGCTACAGGGAGAGGGCTTGGGCGGGATGATTGTTGATGCAGGCTCAATGAGCTGAATGGCCTCCTTCTGCATGTAGGGATTCAATGACTCTAAGTAGGAAAAGAACCTGCATTCTGAATCCACTGATATGGTCATTTCCAAATCTTGAAAGACTGATTTATAGACTTGAAGCTTTAGAACTGTAGTATCTGCTTTTTTTGCAGATAAACAATTTCTGAGTTTTGAATCAGAAAATAAAGGTAATCTATATTTCAATTTTTAAAAAGTTTGCATTACATTTTCTTATATCAACTACAGAAATAGGTATTTATGTTAACACTATTTGTGCTTGAAATACTTCAACTCTTCAAACTTGGGGACTTTCAATTTTCATTGAGAGAGAATGACACTTGCAGCTGAGATGTACCATGGACCTTTTTCTGTAATTTACCTCTGAGCTGTTCAAATTGATGAACTGGTGCGATGACAATAATCTCTCCCTCAATGCCAGCAAAACGAAAGAGATAGTAATTGACTTCAGGAAGCGTAGTGGGGGACATGCCCCTATCTACATCAACAGGGATGAAGAGAGCTTCAAGTTTCTAGGTGTTCAGATCACCAACAACCTGCCCTAGTCCTTTCATTCCGATGCTACAGTTAAGAAAGCCTACTTTCTCAGGAGGTTAAGGAGATTTGGCATGCCCGCTATGACTCTCACCAACCTTTACAGATGCACCATAGAAAGCATTCTTTCTGGTTTGTATCACAGCTTGGTATGGCTCCTGCTCTGAACAAGACCGCAACAAACGACAAAGGGTCGTGAATGAAGCCCAGTTTATCACGCAAACCATCCTCCCATCCATTGACTCTGTCTACACTTCCCGCTGCCTCGGAAAAGCGGCCAGCATAATCAAGGACTCCACGCACCCCAGACATACTCCCTTCCACCTTTTTCTGTCAGGAGAAAGATACAAAAGTCTGAGGTCACGTACAAACTGAGTCGAGAACAGCTTCTTCTCTGCTGTCATTGGACTTTTGAAAGGACCTACCTCATATCAAGTTGATCTTCCTCTACACCTAACAATTGTTGGTAGCACGGTGGCACAGTGGTTAGCACTGCTGCCTCACAGCGCCAGGGTAACAGGTTCGATTCCTGCCTTTGGTCACTGTCTGTGTGGAGTTTGCACATTCTCCTTGTGTCTGCATGCATTTCCTCCGGGTGCTCCGGTTTCCTCCCACAGATGTGCTAGCTAGGTGGATTGACCATGCTAAATTGCCCTTTAATATCAAGGGGACTATCAGGTAAACGCATGGGATTATGGGTATCGGGCCTGGTGGTCAGTGCAGACTCGATGGGCCAAATGGCCTCCTTCTGCACTGTTGGATTCTATGACTGTAACAGTACATTTCTTCCCTTCTCTATGTATGGTATGTTTGTCTGTATAGTGATCAAGAAACAATACTTTTCACTGGATACGAATACATGTGACAATAATAAATCAAATCAAACCAAATTGTTCTTTAGCTCAGGCTGTTCAGCTGTGCAGTGCAAGATGTCCAATAAATCAGTGGGATGTGGTGCGATGCATGCTGCTTTCTTGGTAACGTTTGCATTCTCTTGCAATTCTTCCTTATCAGCAGTAACACTGCACCAATTGATATAACAATTGTATGAAAATTCACATTGAGCAGGTGCTTTGCCAATGGGTTTAGCGGCTGCATCACTGAACGAACTCCAGCTGGGGAGGGGGGGTTGCTGAACGTAAATTTCTAACTGGTTATTTTTATTTTCCCCAAGCGGAAACCTGCTCTAACGTTCTCCGAAAAGTCATCGACAAAGCAATAACGAACCGCTTCACATTTCGTCAAATATATAATTTGTCTCAATTTTCACTCCCTTTCTTTTAAAGGTGAAAAATAGGAAAAAGAAGATTTGGCAATTGAAGCATATCACCAGCTCTGGCATCACTGGCACAGTGGTTAGCACTGCTGCCTCACAGCGCCAGGGACCCGGGTTCAATTCCCAGCTTGGGTCACTGTGTGGAGTTTGCACGTTCTCCCCGTGTCTGTGTGGGATTCCTCCGGGTGCTCCAGTTTCCTCCCACAGTCTGAAAGATGTGCTGGTTAGGTGAATTGGCCGTACTAAATTCTCCCTCAGTGTACCCAAACAGGCACCAGAGTGTGGTGACTAGGGGATTTTCACAGTGACTTCATTGCAATGTAAGCTTACTTGTGACACGAATAAATAATCTTTAAAAATCATTCAGATACATTGGAAAGTATTCCCATATGTTTTGACATCTCCAGTTGTGTAGAGAGAGAAAGCACAGAAACATCATTAACTGGATTAGTATAGAAGTGCTGGATAGATATCATAGAATTCCCTACAGTGCAGAAGGAGGCCATTCAGCCCATCGAGCCTGCACCAACTTTTACCCAGGTTTACCCTGTAATCCCACATATTTACCTCACCAATCTATATAATCTGAGTCACTATGGAGCAATTTAGCATGGCCAATCAACCTAACCTGCACATCTTTGGAGTGTGGGAGGAAACTGGGGCACATGGAGGAAACCCACGCAGACACAAAGAGAATGTGCAAACTCCACACAGACAGTGACCCGAAGCCAGATTTGAACGCGGGTCCCTGACACTGTGAGGTCAGCAGTGCTAACCACTGTGCCACCATGCTGTCCATGGTAGTGCAGTACTTATGGTATCGTAGAAAGGATATTCAATTCCCACTATGACCTCTTGTTTAATTGATTTCAATGATTTTGTGAGCTACCTTGATGGTTATAAAAAACCCAGCAGAACAACAAATACCCCGAGAATTAACCTGCCTCCCATAACCAGTCTGATCTACACATGACAGGCTTGTTTCTCAATGCTCTTTGAGGTGGCTTGGGAGCGACACAATTACAAGAATTCACCCATGAAGAATGCCACCTTTTCGGGTCATTTAGGGGGTGGACAATAAATGATGCCTTTCCCACATCCTGAGGACACATGGAAAACGATGGGCCAGATTTTCTGATCTAACCAACGGTTTGGCTAATGGTGCTCAGTGTTACTTATTTGTAAATGGTACAGCAGCGTAGGTTGGGGACAGAATGGTGGTTACACATGAATAGCCAAATGTTGATATCACAGTTATGTTGCTCTGCCTCAGCTTTGACCACACAACATTTTTCGAACTGCTTCATCATTGAAATACACTGAAGCTGCTGTACAGGCACAGTAGACATGAACTAAACTCACCACAGGCACTTACAGCTAGTCATGACAAGGATAAGTATCCTTTAAATGGTGTGATTAGTGTTAATGACTGCCAGTCAGGCTCATTGGCACTAAAACTGAACTCCCTCAGGTCATGTTGTTTTAGGAGATTATAAAATATATACATTTTTACTTTTTTTTGCTTTCCCTTTTTTCTTTCTCTGCCTGAAGGCAAAGTTTATTTCCCCTCTCTTCATTAATCTCTTTCTGCGCTTGATTTGACATTGGATTCACTTCCTTTAATTCAAGCGCCCTGTTCTTCCTCTGTGTATTTCCCAATGCTTGGTTAAGGAGGTGCCCTATTGGTTGCTTTGCTCACTCAGGGCCCAGATGCCCTGTTTCCTGAACTGCACTATTAACAGCTCGCACTTTCAGTGACATAATGGATAATAGAAATGGTGGTGAAGGGTGCAGGATCAAGTCTAATGAGCGGAAAATGCCATTGAACCGCTGCCACAACAAGCCTGGTCTAATATCATGGAATCACAGAGTCCCAGGTGCAGGAGGAGGCCATTCAGCCGATCGAGTCTGCACCGACAACAACTCCACCCATGCCCTATTCCCGTAACCCCAAATATTTACCCTGCTAATCCCCCTGACACTAAGGGGCAATTTGGCATGGCCAATCCACCTAACTTGCACACCTTTGGAATGTGGGAGGAAACCGGAGCTTCCGGAGGGAGCTCATGCGGACACGGGGAGAATGTGCAGATTCCACCCAGGCACCCGAGGTTGGAATTGAACCCAGGACCCTGGCACAGTGAGGCAGCAGTGTTAATCACTGTGCCATCATGCCGCCCGCATTTCATATCTTGCGTTTCATTTATGAGTTATGCAATGATGTAAAAAGAAACAGGGCGGGATTCTCCGGCCGCGCTCGCCTGAAAACCAGAGATTCCTGCTCAACTTCAATGGACCTTTACATGGTCCACCTCCCCCCGCCACCCGCTACAATTCCAGTGGCGGGCGGGACAGGAGAGTTCCGGCCACAATGTTATTTGTCAATAGTAATAATTGTTCTCCGTGTTCCTAAAATTCCTCCAGGGTGTATTGTAGCTGAATGCAGGTTAGCACGCAGATGCAGTATTAACGTTTAGTTTAGTCATGATAAGATTTTGCTTAACAATAATTGAAGCAAACACGCAAATCTGCCCATGTTTGTCTTCAATGCCACATAACTTCAATGACATTCATTATGAAGATTGTGTTAAACTGGAACAGAATGTCCCTAGAAACAGTGTGAAACGGTGTCAATGAGGAGATGGTGGCATATTGGCATTGTCACTGGACTAGTAATCCAGAAACCCAGGGCAATGCTCTGGGGACCTGCCACTGGTGAAATTTGAATTCAATAAAAATCTGGAATTAAAAGTCTAACGATGACTATTAAAAACCCATCTTCTTCACTAACAATCCTTAGGGAAAGAAACCTGGCGCCCTTAGCTGGTCTGATTGCAGATCCACAGCAATGATGCCCACGCCAGTGATGCCCACATCTCATTAGCGAATGCCCTGCTGTTACAAAGCACTGGAAGTGACCTTTCAATTCTAAAAGTTAAATGTTCAGCTGTGGTTTAAAGTGCTCAGATCCCTCCATGACCTTGTTTTTCCTTATCTCCTATAACCTCCTTCCCATAAAGTCCTAACTTTAATAACAAATAAAATGAGACTCTGGAAGATAAGCTCTGTTATTTCAATCTACACAGTAGCATGGATAAATCAGCAAGTCCCACTTTCTGAACAACTTCAAGGATGAGGAAGAGGAAAAACAGAAGTCCATGGTGATCCAGGCCATAGCAAGAGGAACACCAGAACTCTCTGTTATACTTCTCATCTACTGAAGGCCAACAGACTGAAAATTACCATATAAGGATAGGCCTCAGGATAGATCTATCAACATCCTGGGGTAAATCATTGACCATAAACTGAACTGTACCAGCCATATAAATACTGTAACTATAAGAATGCTTCAGAGGCTAGGAATCTTGCAGTGAGTAACTCACTTCTTGACTCCCCAAAGCCTGTCAACCGTCTACATGGCACAAGTCAAGAGTGTGATGGAATATTCTCCACTTGCCTGGATGAGTGTAGCTCAAACACTCAAGAAGGTCAACACCATTCAGGACAAAGCAACCCACTTGATTGGCACCCCATCCACCATCTTAAACATTCACTCACTCCACTGCCGATGTACAGTGGTAGTCGCATATACCATCTACAAGATGCACTAGAGGAACTCAGCAAGGCTCCTTAGGCAGAATCTTATTAACCCACAAATACTACCATATAGAACGATAAGGACAACTGATACCTGGGAACACCACCACCACCTAGAAGTTCCCTTCCAAGCCACTTACCATCGTAACTTGGGAATATATTGGCCGTTCCTTCACTGTCACTGGGCCAAAATTCTGGAACTCCCTCCCTAACAGCACTGTGAGTGTACATTCACCACATGGACTGCAGTGGTTCAAGATGGCAGCTCACCACCACCTTCTCAAGGGCAATTAGGGATGGGCAACAAATGGTGGCCTAGCCAGCGATACCCACATCCCACAAATAAATTTAAAAGGATGAAAAATGCTATAGATGAATTGTGGGATCTGCTACATCTCCTTAGTGGTACAGTAAGATGTCTCACAACACCAGCTTAAAGTCCAACAGGTCTATTTGGTCGCACGAGCTTTCGGAGCACTGCCCCTTCATCGGGAGAGTGGAGGATCGCATTCCAACCATTATCTTGTAAATTGTGTCTGTGTCTATATATGCCCTGTTAGTGAGCCCAATCCTCCACTCATCTGATGAAGGGGCACGCTCCGAAAGCTCATGCTACCAAATAAACTTGTTGGACTTTAACCTGGTGTTGTGAGACTTCTTACTGTGCTTACCCCAGTCCAACGCCGGCATCTCCACATCATGGCTCCTTAGTGGTGTTTGCATTCCTCCATTCTAGCCTCCATTCTTTCATTCCCTTTTTTAGTTTCTTCACTTCCTTCTCTTCCTGAAGAGACATTCCTTAAATCTACATCTTTCCCAAGCTTCTCGTCATCTGCTCCAATCACTCTTTCTGTGGTTTGGTGCCAAACTTTGACTGTCCCTGACCCTTGTGCAATGAGGACTGTCACCTGCCCATCTTTTCCAAAATAACAGGCAGACCGATTAAACAGAAATAGTTCCTCATGTGTCCACCGGACAGAACTGCACCTTGTTGAATAGAATTGATAAGACTCATCCCAGAGTTTGTGCTGGTGGATTTTAGCGGCAGAGGGCGCTCATAGGATAGGCAGCTCAAAAACTTTGACCAAAATCCTGAACATTGCAGAAATTCGGCTGAAGGTAAATGTGCTTTTAAATGTAAGGCAATGAGATGTAATTAAAAAGTGTGACAATCGTACTCGCTCTCCTCTCGTTTTGTGTTGAATTTGATTTGAAATGGAAGCTTTGCAGTAAACATCTCTTGTCCCAAACAAAGTTAGAGGGGTTTTCTCTGTTTTAAGTAGCTCATTAATCATTAACTTCTGTCAAACACCTTTCAGATTTCGCATTTTCCATTCTTCGAAAGCCACCTGGTAAGATTGTATTTTTTTTAAACCAATTCAGTTTTTTTATTATTGGTAAAGCATTTTGCACGGTCGGTGCAGGAATTACTGCCCGTTTTATATAGAGATTCTATTGTAGAGTGGACTAACATTTCTCAATGTAATTATGGGGAAGTAACACCATGTTAAAAGATTTTGTACTCGAGAAATTTGTGGCCGCATCTCCCTTCGCTTGATAGGGTGGGGAGAAGATCAGTTAAAGTTGATTAACCCTTTAGGTGTTGAATTGGCCACCCGACAAAATCTCTTGGTCACCTTCGTTCAATATCTTGACAAGCTCCAATGTTGATTAGAGGCATTCGCAATTTTAAAGTCCTTTTTTTAAAACAACTTTGCAACTGATCTTGGCTTGATTGTGCATCATTGTCGGACAAGAATTATGTTAGTAAAAAAAAATCCAAACCAAGAGCATGTTTTCCTGATCGTGTTGTTTTAGTGTGACACTGTATCCAAAATAATCCCCAGAGCTTCCCCCTCCCCTTTTTAATCGTTGATTAAAGCCTTAAATATTTCAAATCAAATAATTTGATCCAAAGATAGTTTGATAAATTGATTTGATTACAGAATTAGAAATATACTGCTGTTCTTTTACTGCCACTGAGTCAACATTGTGGAACACTCTCCCTAACAGCACTGTGGGTGCACCTACATCTCAGTGACTGCAACGGTTCAAGAAGATGGCTCACCATCGGTCTCTTGAGGTTAGAAAGGGATGGGCTATAAGTGATCATCTACCTAATCTACACCCATATCTCAAGAATGAATTTTTAAAAAATGATTTCACACTTAATTGCTTCTGCATAATTTTATAATACTTGTATCATAGAATCTCTGCAGTGTGTGCAGAAGGAGGCCATTCAGCCCATCAAGTCTGCACCAACTCTCCAACAGACTATCCTAGCCAAGCCCTATTGCTGTAACCCCACATATTTACCCTGCTAATCCCCCTGATACTAAGGGGCAATTTAGCATGGCCAATCAACCTGACCCACACACCTTTGGAGTGTGGGAGGAAACCGGAGCACCCGGAGAAAACTCACGCAGACACAGGGAGAATGTGCAAACAGGCAGTGATCCAAGGCTTGAATCAAATCCAGATCCCTGGCACTGTGAGGCAGCAGTGATAAACATTGTGCCACTGTGCTGGCCTGCAATACTACATGTTTGGCTGGCATGCAATTTGGGATTCATTGGTTGTGGAAGATTGGGAATTGGATTATTGAAGAAAGAACTCATCATCTGTTAATGCCCTGTATCCAAAGCTACTTAATTGTTTCCTTTTGTGAGGTGAGTAGATGAATACAATGTTTCAGTATATTTTCCCATTAATTGATATGCCTTAAATTGGGAATACCAACAGATCATGGAATCTCACAGGAGACCATTTGGGCTGTCGTGCCCCTGCTAGCTCTTTGAAAGTGCTGTCCAATTTAATCTCACTCTCCAGCATATTTCCCATAACTCTTCAGATTAGTCCTCTTCAAATACATTTCCAATTGCTTTTTAAAGTTCCACCAACCTTTCAGTCGTTCATTCCAGATTTAACATCTCTGTGTGAATACATTTCTCTTCATTACCCTCCTAGCTCTTTTTGCCAATTATTTTAAAGTTATGACCTCTGGCTCCCAGCCTGCTTGCAAGAAGAAATAGCTTCTCCCGGCTTGCGCTGTCAAAACCTTTCATCATTTTGAATACATCCATTAGCTCTCCCGTAACCTTCTCTGCTCCAGGAAGAACAGCCTCTGCCTCTCCAAACTCTCTGTGTAACAAAACTCCCTCATCCCTGGTGCTGCGGCCAGATGAGGAATGGTCCTCTTTTCCCACTCCTCTTTTGACTGCCACAGGGTGGCTTAAAAAGGATACGCTTGCCAATTCCGCGAGTCTTTAACTGTTTACGTGCCGTGACCATAAAAGACACGAACAGACAGGTTTTCTTGAGTTTTTTGAAAATTAGGGTTTTTTTGTTGTATGCAACCCAACCTAAGAAAAATAATTTGGTAAAATACACTGACTTTCACACACATTTGAAGTTCACACATGGAAATAGATTACAGAGTGAGAAGTTAGATTAAGTAATTTAGGCTTCAGTAAAATACAAGAGATTTGCAGATTCTGAAGGTTGGTAACACAGCTGACTTCAGGCTAAACTTGGTGATCCTACTGCTTTCAGTGTCGAGGTGGTTTAAGATTATGGGTGGATCATATATATGTTCTTCTGGAGACAGCAGCACTGGTTTGAATTCTTAAAATCACGCATTGTGGCACCTGGACAGTCAAAATCAGCAGGCAGGGTTCAAAACTTGCAAGCTGGATAGAGAGAGAGAGAGGGAACTCACTCAGGATTCATTCCTTCAGCATCTTAGTTGCTGGTCATTCACTGCAGAAATAAAACAGTTACTTAAACACAAAAAGAGCCCGTTTGTCAAGATGATGCTCTCTCCCCCCAACTGCCCAGTGATATAAATATGGTCATAACTGGTGTATTCCAATTACCTTGAGTGGAACATGATTTGAAATTGCTCTCTCAGTCACAGTCTTATTGTAAAAGTGATTATGTCTAACAGTTTGTCTCCAGCTGAGTGCTCAGGTGATTGTCTGGATGGTTTTTCAATAGGTTAGGAGATGGTCCCCATTCTCAGTCCTCCAAGACCATTGTTCCAGGTGCGGCTTTGCACACAAGATTTTGGAGTGTAGAAAATACAGTGATGCAAATGTGCAGCCATCTTTGACTGTGATCCCAAGAAACTGGAATGTGGGTTTAGTATTAAAAGAAATAAATCAACTAGGAGTTTCCAGCCAGTGAATTCAAAAGCGCTTTCTTTGATATGAAGCATGGTTTCACATCATTGGCTATAATTTTATTAAATCTCCTTTGTACCTTCTCCAGGGCCCTGACACCATTCTTAAAGTGTGGCACTCAGAATTGTACACAACGTTTGGGGGACGTGGTGGTGGTGTTGTGGTATTGTCACTGGGCCAGTAATCCAGAGGACCTAGGGTAATGCTCTGGGGACCTGGGTTCAAATCCCATGGCAAATTGTGAAATTTGAATTTTGTAAAACCCCATCTAATGTCCTTTTAGGGAAGGAAATTCTGGTGCGACCTACATGTGACTCCAGGTCCACACTGATGTGGTTGACTGTGAAATGGCCTAGCAAACCACTCAGTTCAAGGGCAATTAGGGATGGGCAACAAATGCTGGCCCAGCCAACGACACCAACATCTCATGAATGAATTTTTAAAAATCTCTAGTTGAGATTTAACCAGAGATTTGTAAAGGTTTAGCATAATTTCCTCCCCTTTGTGTGCAATGTCCCGATTTACAAAGTCAAGTATCTCACAGGTTTTCTTAGCTGCCTTATCAACCTGCCCTGACTCCTCCAAAGCTTTGTAAACATATACCATTGAGTTTCTCTGTTCTTGCATCCCACTCAATATCATTTCTATTCTCTCAATCACATTGTTACAGTGCAGAAGGAAGCCATTCAGCCCGTTGTGTCTGCACTGGCTCTCCAAATGAGTAATTCACTTCTTGTTGTAACACTGCACACTCTTCATTCTCAGATAACAGTCTAATTCCTTTTTGAATGCTTCAATTGAACCTGTCTCCACTACACTCTCAGGCAGTGCACTCCGGACCTTAAACACTCACTTGGTGAAAAAGTTTACCTCACGTCGCTTTTGCTTCTTCTACCAGTGACTTTAATCTGTGCCCGGATTATACTCGTTTTCTAGTTTATGATTTAGCTACCAATGGAACAAGAAGCCTAGTAACACGACTTTGCAAATTCAAGACACCAAGACGTCTCCAGTCCAGAAACACCAGTTTCCCAGAAATATTTGGAGTCAACACATTGACTCATCGCTTGACCATTTGGACGCTGCGACAAAGATGGAAGGCAACATCTCATCTGAAGTGATGAATGTGTAATGTAGAAAAATGCAGTGTGAGGTTGCAAAGCCACTCAATTTATTTCTCCTCACTGTCCCCCTCTCTCTTTCTGATGGTCTCTCTCTACCAATCTATCTCTCCTTCTCTCTCTCTTGTTTTCTCTCTCTCTCTCCCCCTCCTCTCGCTTTCCAGTGCTGCTTCTAAGTAGACCCAAGGATTGCCAAAGTATAGTTCGAAAAAGATGAAAATCATAAAGAAACTAAATTAAGGTGCTTCACTGAAAAAATGTGAGGTGTATGGTATGGGTATCTTAACAGTTTACAACATCAAGAAGCAGTGTAACATAACATGGAAGATCCGGTATTTGGATCAGTGCCACATAGTTAATCATTGCTTTATAATGTTTTCTCACTTTTATACTTCAGGTAAATATTTATTGCTGCAATGTTTTCTGATTCACACACTTGTGGTTAGACATGCTAATGTCCTTCTATAATCCAGAAATTATTTACTCCCATGTATTCTGAACAGGAGAATTACTGTAAGGTCGGAAACAATGAGGTTGGAGTTATTAATCGTGGATAGAACTTGGCTGTTTTGTGTACATTTCAAGAGGTTGTGTGGAGGATGGGGAGATAATGGGTTAAATTGTCTTTATTGAAAAACTGGATAGATATTGAAAACAGGTGGAAGTTGCCTGGAGACCAGTTCAGTAACGCAGTGAACCAAAAGATATGAAAACAGTAAACAGAATTTAAGTGCTGAAAAAAATGAAATAAAACAGAAAACATTTGGTACACACAAGACATCAGCAGCCCCCCAAGAAAGAATAAACAGTTTAACGTTACAAGCCCACCGACTCCCACAGCTACCTTGACTACAGCGTTTAATAGCCCACATCCTCTAAGGACTCCATCCCATTCTCTCAGTTCCTTGCCTCCACCACATTTGTTGCGATGATGCAATTTTCCGAAATGACACTGCTGATATAACAAGCTCTGACAAAAGGTTATGCAGACTCGAAATGTTGGGGGGGGCACGGTGGCAAAGTGGTTAGCACTGCTGCCTCACAGCACTAGGGACCCGGGTTCGATTCCCGGCTTGGGTCACTGTCTGTGTGGAGTTTGCACCTTCTCTCTGTGTCTGCATGGGTTTCCTCCGGGTGCTCCGGTTTCCTCCCACAATCTGAAAGACGTGCTGGTTAGATACATTGGCCATGCTAAATTCTCCCTCGGTGCACCCGAACAGGTGTCGGAGTGTGACAACTCGGGGATTTTCACAGGAACTTCATTGCAGTGTTAATGTAAGCTTACTTGTGACGCTAATAAATAAAATAAACTCTATTCTCTCTCCACTGATGCTGTCAGACCTGCTGAAATTTTCCAGCACTTTCTGTTTTTCTAACAGTTTAACATCGTTCACCTCTAGCCAGAAGTATAACCAGATGAAAGGTTCACACCTATTTTCTCCTACCCCTGACTAGATGATGATGGATAAATGCTCATTCCCAACATCTCAACTCTTTAAGAAAATAGGAAAGAAAGTTAAAGGTTGAAATTACCGTTTAAAATAAAAACAACATTCAAAATAAGTAAAAGCAAATTACTGCGGATGCTGGAAATCTGGAATAAAAACAGGAAGTGCTGGAAAAACTCAGTAGCTCCGGCTGTATCTGTGGAAAGAGAAACAGAGTAAATGTTTCGAGTCCAGTGACTCCGCAAGAAGTAGTTCTGAGGAAGAGTCATATTAGACTTGAAGCATTAACGCTGCTTCTCTCTCCATAGATACTGCTGAGCTTTCCCAGCACTCCTGTTTCCAATTCAAAAAAAGTTAATTGTTTCCTGTACAGTACTAATGCAGTGTAGTTAGGCATTAATATTTTTATAAAATATATTTTGCCCATTGTTAAATATGAAGAGTGAACAAAAACATTTTGTGTGGAGTTTGCACATTCTCCCTGTGTCTGCGTGGGTTTCCTCCGGGTGCCCTGATTTCCTCATACAGTCCAAAGATGTGCAGGTTAGGTGCATTGGCCATGCTAAATTGCTGCTTAGTGTCCCGGGATGTGTAGGTTAGAGGAATAAGCGGGGTAAATATGTGGGGTTATGGGGATAGGGTTTGGGTGGGATTGTTGTTGGTGCAGTCTCGATGGGCCGAATGACCTGCTTCTGCCCTGTAGGGATTCTATGATTCTAACATATCCTCCATCAATTGCCGATGTGATGAAAAGAAGTACTGCATGATTATTGTTCAGTGATATAATTTTCCCGAATGGAAGGACTATGGAGTCATTGTTTGACCTTTGTGAAGGATTTCCCCAATTTTGAATGGTCATTGACCTGAAAAATTGGCGGTGATTTTCCAGGGGCAGGAGGAATTCTGCCAAGAGAGTCAGCAAAATTGGGATGGGAAGAGGTGGGGGCAGTGGAGGGTTTGGGGTGGGGGTGGTGTATGGAGACAATGACCCTGCTTTTGATGGACAGCGAAAGCCGTGGCCATGAGTCAATTCAGTCTCTGCTGCCGGGGCAACCACCCAATTAAAGATGGAATCAGGATATTGAATTCGATAACCAGCCATGATCAAAATGAATGGCGGAGCAGGCTCGAAGGGCCGAATGGCCTACTCCTGCTTCTGGTTTCTATACAGCTGGGATTCTCCGGTCCCGCTGCTATGAATGAAGATTTGGCTGAGTGCCAAATTCTCTGTACTCGCCGGCAGCAGTAGCGAGGCATGTGAGATGGGAGAATTACGCCCATCCATTGTTATTAAAACACATACCTCTGTGGACCTATTTGCTTTTTGAGATAGCGAAAACGGGGTCGATGGATTGATTGGACTTCCAATAACATGCATCATGAATGCTTAATTTTTTTTAGGAATGGCAAGTTATTGCAGGGGAAAGGAATATTTTCCACTTGTTCCTCTCAACTTATATGTTTCAGCATCATTATCAATGCGGGGCCTTCTAAATGTAACAGTGTGCCAATTTTCACAGCAGCTCTTGTGAGCTTTCTGAGTGAGCTTGCAAATTTGTTCCCGAACAATGGGCAGTATTGGGCCAGCAATGCCTACTTGGAATTGACAACTCAAAATGTTGCAATTTACTAATATTCGAAAAACATGTTGTCATAATTTTCAGAAGTGACCAAAGGTTTTGAAGGGAATAATCGTGAAGTGGATATCAGTTACTGAAATATCTGAACAAGGAACAGGAGTGGCCATTCAGCCCCTCGAGCCTGTTCCTCCACGATTGATCTCATAACCTCAAATCTACACCCTGCCTACCCCTGCTAACCTATCACCCCCTTTCTTACCAAGTACATCACGCTCTGCATTAAAAATATTCGAAGACTCTGCTTCCTCTGCCTTTTCAGGAAGAGAGTCTCAAAGACTCATGGCCCTAGGTGAGAAGAAATTCTCCTCATCTCTGGTTTAAATGGACAACCCCTTATTTTTAAACAGTGACCCCTAGTTCTAGATTCTCCCACAAGAGGAAATATCCTCTCCACATCCAGCCTGTGAACACCCTTTAGAATCTTACATGTTTCAATCAAATCACCTCTTACTCTTCTATACTCAATACAAACTTAGTCTGTCCAATCTTTCCTCATAATGATACCATCACTTGCTTATTATAGGAGAATTTTGTTAAGAGGGTTTATTCAGCTCACTCATGAAATGATTGAGGAAGTTAGCGTGGAACTTAACAAGTGCAGATCTAGAATAAGACAGGCTGGATTATTAGAACATAAAACATAGAACATTACAGCGCAGTACAGGCCCTTCAGCCCTCGATGTTGCGCCGACCAGTGGAACCAATCTAAAGTATTAGCTTGTGCTGTTTGCTTAGCTAAGCAAGGTGGCAAGAAGAGGTGCTAAGATTAGCCTTGGTGTTCCTGGGTTGAAAGGACTGTGCCAGGGAGTGACTGTGCCAGGGAATGAGTGTACCAGTGCATGCAGGAGAGCGGTTGTGCTGGAGAGCAGGGGGCAGGTGGGTGTGCTGGGAGGGGAGTGAGTGCTGGGGGAGGGGGGGTGGTGAGTGAGTGCTGTGGGGGAGGGGGTGGTGAGTGCTGGGAGGGGGGCAGTGAGTGAGTGCTGGGGGGGATGTGTGAGTGCTGGGAGGGGGGAGTGAGTGCTGGGAGGGGGGAGTGAGTGCTGGGAGGGGGGAGTGAGTGCTGGGAGGGGGGGAGTGAGTGCTGGGAGGGGGGGAGTGAGTGCTGGGAGGGGGGGAGTGAGTGCTGGGAGGGGGGGAGTGAGTGCTGGGAGGGGGGAGTGAGTGCTGGGAGGGGGGGAGTGAGTGCTGGGAGGGGGGAGTGAGTGCTGGGAGGGGGGGAGTGAGTGCTGGGAGGGGGGAGTGAGTGCTGGGAGGGGGGGAGTGAGTGCTGGGAGGGGGGGAGTGAGTGCTGGGAGGGGGGGGAGTGAGTGCTGGGAAGGGGGGGAGTGAGTGCTGGGAGGGGGGGAGTGAGTGCTGGGAGGGGGGGGAGTGAGTGCTGGGAGGGGGGGAGTGAGTGCTGGGAGGGGGGAGTGAGTGCTGGGAGGGGGGAGTGAGTGCTGGGAGGGGGGGAGTGAGTGCTGGGAGGGGGGGAGTGAGTGCTGGGAGGGGGGGGAGTGAGTGCTGGGAGGGGGGGGAGTGAGTGCTGGGAGGGGGGGGGGTGAGTGCTGGGAGGGGGGGGGGAGTGAGTGCTGGGAGGGGGGGGGTGAGTGCTGGGAGGGGGGGGGAGTGAGTGCTGGGAGGGGGGGGAGTGAGTGCTGGGAGGGGGGGGAGTGAGTGCTGGGGAGGGGGGGGGAGTGAGTGCTGGGAGGGGGGGGAGTGAGTGCTGGGAGGGGGGGGAGTGAGTGCTGGGAGGGGGGGGAGTGAGTGCTGGGAGGGGGGGGGGAGTGAGTGCTGGGAGGGGGGGGGAGTGAGTGCTGGGAGGGGGGGGGAGTGAGTGCTGGGAGGGGGGGGGAGTGAGTGCTGGGAGGGGGGGGGAGTGAGTGCTGGGAGGGGGGGGGAGTGAGTGCTGGGAGGGGGGGGGAGTGAGTGCTGGGAGGGGGGGGGAGTGAGTGTTGGGAGGGGGGGGAGTGAGTGCTGGGAGGGGGGGGAGTGAGTGCTGGGAGGGGGGGGGAGTGAGTGCTGGAGGGGGGGGGAGTGAGTGCTGGGAGGGGGGGGGAGTGAGTGCTGGGAGGGGGGGGGAGTGAGTGCTGGGAGGGGGGGGGGAGTGAGTGCTGGGAGGGGGGGGAGTGAGTGCTGGGAGGGGGGGGGAGTGAGTGCTGGGAGGGGGGGGGAGTGAGTGCTGGGAGGGGGGGGGAGTGAGTGCTGGGAGGGGGGGGGAGTGAGTGCTGGGAGGGGGGGGGGGAGTGAGTGCTGGGAGGGGGGGGGGGAGTGAGTGCTGGGAGGGGGGGGGAGTGAGTGCTGGGAGGGGGGGGAGTGAGTGCTGGGAGGGGGGGGAGTGAGTGCTGGGAGGGGGGGGGAGTGAGTGCTGGGAGGGGGGGGGAGTGAGTGCTGGGAGGGGGGGGGAGTGAGTGCTGGGAGGGGGGGGAGTGAGTGCTGGGAGGGGGGGGAGTGAGTGCTGGGAGGGGGGGGAGTGAGTGCTGGGAGGGGGGGGGAGTGAGTGCTGGGAGGGGGGGGGAGTGAGTGCTGGGAGGGGGGGGGAGTGAGTGCTGGGAGGGGGGGGAGTGAGTGCTGGGAGGGGGGGGGAGTGAGTGCTGGGAGGGGGGGGAGTGAGTGCTGGGAGGGGGGGAGTGAGTGCTGGGGAGGGGGAGTGAGTGCTGGGGGAGGGGGGGGGGAGTGCTGGGGGAGGGGGGGGAGTGAGTGCTGGGGGAGGGGGGGGGAGTGAGTGCTGGGGGAGGGGGGGGGAGTGAGTGCTGGGGGAGGGGGGGAGTGAGTGCTGGGGGAGGGGGGGGAGTGAGTGCTGGGGGAGGGGGGGGAGTGAGTGCTGGGGGAGGGGGGGGAGTGAGTGCTGGGGGAGGGGGGGGAGTGAGTGCTGGGGGAGGGGGGGGAGTGAGTGCTGGGGGAGGGGGGGGGAGTGAGTGCTGGGGAGGGGGGGGAGTGAGTGCTGGGGGAGGGGGGGAGTGAGTGCTGGGGGAGGGGCGGGGAGTGAGTGCTGGGGGAGGGGGGGGGAGTGAGTGCTGGGGGAGGGGGGGGGAGTGAGTGCTGGGGGAGGGGGGGGGAGTGAGTGCTGGGAGGGGGGGGAGTGAGTGCTGGGAGGGGGGGGGAGTGAGTGCTGGGAGGGGGGGGGAGTGAGTGCTGGGAGGGGGGGGGAGTGAGTGCTGGGAGGGGGGGGGAGTGAGTGCTGGGAGGGGGGGGGAGTGAGTGCTGGGAGGGGGGGGAGTGAGTGCTGGGAGGGGGGGGGAGTGAGTGCTGGGAGGGGGGGGGAGTGAGTGCTGGGAGGGGGGGGGAGTGAGTGCTGGGAGGGGGGGGGAGTGAGTGCTGGGAGGGGGGGGAGTGAGTGCTGGGAGGGGGGGAGTGAGTGCTGGGAGGGGGGGGAGTGAGTGCTGGGAGGGGGGGGAGTGAGTGCTGGGAGGGGGGGGAGTGAGTGCTGGGAGGGGGGGGAGTGAGTGCTGGGAGGGGGGGGAGTGAGTGCTGGGAGGGGGGGGAGTGTGTGCTGGGAGGGGGGGGAGTGTGTGCTGGGAGGGGGGGGAGTGTGTGCTGGGAGGGGGGGGCGTGAGTGCTGGGAGGGGGGGGAGTGAGTGCTGGGAGGGGGGGGAGTGAGTGCTGGGAGGGGGGGGAGTGAGTGCTGGGAGGGGGGGGAGTGAGTGCTGGGAGGGGGGGGAGTGAGTGCTGGGAGGGGGGGGAGTGAGTGCTGGGAGGGGGGGGTGTGAGTGCTGGGAGGGGGGGTGTGAGTGCTGGGAGGGGGGGAGTGAGTGCTGGGAGGGGGGGGAGTGAGTGCTGGGAGGGGGGAGTGAGTGCTGGGGGGGGGGAGTGAGCGCTGGGAGGGGGGGAGTGAGCGCTGGGAGGGGGGGGAGTGAGCGCTGGGAGGGGGGAGGAGTGAGCGCTGGGAGGGGGGGGAGTGAGTGCTGGGGGGGGGAGTGAGCGCTGGGAGGGGGGGAGTGAGCGCTGGGAGGGGGGGGAGTGAGCGCTGGGAGGGGGGGGGAGTGAGCGCTGGGAGGGGGGGAGTGAGCGCTGGGAGGGGGGGAGTGAGCGCTGGGAGGGGGGGAGTGAGCGCTGGGAGGGGGGGAGTGAGCGCTGGGGGAGGGAGTGAGCGCTGGGGGGGGAGTGAGCGCTGGGGGGGGAGTGAGTGCTGGCAGGGGGGGGGGAGTGAGTGCTGGCGGCGGGGGGGAGTGAGTGCTGGCGGGAGGGGGGGGAGTGAGTGCTGGGGGGGTAGTGAGTGCTGGGGGGGAATTGAGTGAGTGCTGGGGGGAGTGAGTGCTGGGGGGGGAGTGAGTGCTGGCAGGGGGGGGAGTGAGTGCTGGCAGGGGGGGGAGTGAGTGCTGGCGGGGGGGGGGAGTGAGTGCTGGGGGGGGTAGTGAGTGCTGGGGGGGAATTGAGTGAGTGCTGCGGGGGAATTGAGTGAGTGCTGGGGGGGGGAGTGAGTGCTGGGGGGGAGTGAGTGCTGGGGGGGGGAGTGAGTGCTGGGGGGGGGAGTGAGTGCTGGGGGGGGAGTGAGTGCTGGGGGGGGAGTGAGTGCTGGGGGGGGAGTGAGTGCTGGGGGGGGAGTGAGTGCTGGGGGGGGAGTGAGTGCTGGCGGGGGGGGACTGAGTGGTGGGGGGGGGAGTGAGTGGTGGGGGGGGGAGTGAGTGGTGGGGGGGGGGGAGTGAGTGGTGGGGGGGGGAGTGAGTGGTGGGGGGGGGGAGTGAGTGGTGGGGGGGGGGAGTGAGTGGTGGGGGGGGGGAGTGAGTGGTGGGGGGGGGGGAGTGAGTGGTGGGGGGGGGGGAGTGAGTGGTGGGGGGGGGGGAGTGAGTGGTGGGGGGGGGGAGTGAGTGGTGGGGGGGGGGGGGAGTGAGTGGTGGGGGGGGGGAGTGAGTGGTGGGGGGGGGGAGTGAGTGGTGGGGGGGGGAGTGAGTGGTGGGGGGGGAGTGAGTGGTGGGGGGGGGGAGTGAGTGCTGGGGGGGGTAGTGAGTGCTGGGGGGGAATTGAGTGAGTGCTGGGGGGGAGTGAGTGCTGGGGGGGGAGTGAGTGCTGGCAGGGGGGGAGTGAGTGCTGGCAGGGGGGGGAGTGAGTGCTGGCGGGGGGGGGGGAGTGAGTGCTGGGGGGGGGAGTGAGTGCTGGGGGGGAAATTGAGTGAGTGCTGGGGGGGAGTGAGTGCTGGGGGGGGGAGTGAGTGCTGGGGGGGGAGTGAGTGCTGGGGGGGGAGTGAGTGCTGGGGGGGGAGTGAGTGCTGGGGGGGGAGTGAGTGCTGGGGGGGAGTGAGTGCTGGGGGGGGGGGGAGTGAGTGCTGGGGGGGGGGAGTGAGTGCTGGGGGGGGGGGGAGTGAGTGCTGGCGGGGGGGGAGTGAGTGGTGGGGGGGGGAGTGAGTGGTGGGGGGGGGGGAGTGAGTGGTGGGGGGGGGGGGAGTGAGTGGTGGGGGGGGGGGAGTGAGTGGTGGGGGGGGGGAGTGAGTGGTGGGGGGGGGAGTGAGTGGTGGGGGGGGGGGAGTGAGTGTGGGGGGGGGAGTGAGTGGTGGGGGAGGGGAGTGAGTGGTGGGGGGGGGAGTGAGTGGTGGGGGGGGGAGTGAGTGGTGGGGGGGGGAGTGAGTGGTGGGGGGGGGGAGTGAGTGGTGGGGGGGGGGAGTGAGTGGTGGGGGGGGGGAGTGAGTGGTGGGGGGGGGGAGTGAGTGGTGGGGGGGGGGGGAGTGAGTGGTGGGGGGGGGGGAGTGAGTGGTGGGGGGGGGAGTGAGTGGTGGGGGGGGGGAGTGAGTGGTGGGGGGGAGTGAGTGCTGGCAGGGGGGGAGTGAGTGCTGGCAGGGGGGGGAGTGAGTGCTGGCGGGGGGGGGGAGTGAGTGCTGGGGGGGGTAGTGAGTGCTGGGGGGAATTGAGTGAGTGCTGGGGGGGAATTGAGTGAGTGCTGGGGGGGGAGTGAGTGCTGGGGGGAGTGAGTGCTGGGGGGGGAGTGAGTGCTGGGGGGGGGAGTGAGTGCTGGGGGGGGTGTGAGTGCTGGGGGGGGAGTGAGTGCTGGGGGGGTGAGTGAGTGCTGGGGGGGGAGTGAGTGCTGGGGGGGGGAGTGAGTGCTGGCGGGGGGACTGAGTGGTGGGGGGGGGAGTGAGTGGTGGGGGGGGGAGTGAGTGGTGGGGGGGGGGAGTGAGTGGTGGGGGGGGGGGAGTGAGTGGTGGGGGGGGGGGAGTGAGTGGTGGGGGGGGGGGAGTGAGTGGTGGGGGGGGGGAGTGAGTGGTGGGGGGGGGGGGAGTGAGTGGTGGGGGGGGGGGAGTGAGTGGTGGGGGGGGGGGAGTGAGTGGTGGGGGGGGGGGAGTGAGTGGTGGGGGGGGGAGTGAGTGGTGGGGGGGGGAGTGAGTGGTGGGGGGGGGGAGTGAGTGGTGGGTGGGGGGAGTGAGTGGTGGGGGGGGGGAGTGAGTGCTGGGGGGGGTAGTGAGTGCTGGGGGGGGTAGTGAGTGCTGGGGGGGAATTGAGTGAGTGCTGGGGGGGAGTGAGTGCTGGGGGGGGAGTGAGTGCTGGCAGGGGGGGGAGTGAGTGCTGGCAGGGG